>NC_082706.1:52189573-52503914 GCF_030144855.1 Hypanus sabinus
GGTGGGGGCTGCTTCACATGGAGAGTGGTGTGAGTGTGGAATGAGCTGCCAGATGAAGTGGTAAATGTGGGCTCACTTTTAACATTTAAGTGAAACTTGGACAGGTACATGGATAAGAGGTGTATGGAGGGATATGGTCCAGGTGCAGGTCAGTGGGACTAGGCAGAAAAATGATTCAGCACAGCCAAGAAGGGCCAAAAGGCCTGTTTCTGTGCTGTAATGTTCTATGGTTCTAAATCAATGTTCATGCCATCAGGTTGGAGGCTACCCAAACGGAATATAAGGTGGTGTCCCTCCAACCTGAGTGTGGCTTCATCTTGACAGTAAAGGAGGCCATCGATAGACATATCAGAATGTGAATGGGACGTGGAATTAAAATGTGTGGCCACTGGGAGATCCTGCTTTCTCTGGCGGACAAAGCATAGGTGTTCAGCGAAACGGTCTCCCAGTCTCCATCCTCAGTGAAACGGTCTCCCAAACAGTATTCACAAAGGTTTTCCCTCGCCAAGGAACCCACTCCTGTGGATTAACTATGTGACAACCATACTTCCGTATTCGAATGGAATAAAACTCACCCTATGGGCTACTTGGAGAGCATCTAAATTGTGATCTCTTTGTCACTAGTTTTCTTCTGTTTCAAACCTTCTCTCCCCGCTCTTCTCTGCAACTGCCTCCAGCTACAGAAACTGTGAGAGTCATTTATCAATACTCTGGATCAATCTCAACTCACCCCTTTGGGCTACTTGGAGAGTTTAAACCAGTGACCACACGCACTGGTGTCTTTCCATGATCAAAACCATACTTGACTCTGGAGCAATCTGCGCTGCTACTTTTATACTGATGGGGTAGGTCATCGTGTGACACTCACAGAAACAAAGTCACAGATTTCCAGTACATCACGTACCGTCTCAGGTACATAACACACAGATTCCTAGTACATCGCATACCCTCCCAATTGAGACTAGAGTTTGTAATAAGAGAACTATTGGGTTAGACGCCAACATGCTTCTGTAATATCAGTACTGTTAATGGTCCTGCCATGAAATTTGTCCTGTCCCTTTATATTGGATCTCCCAAAGAGGCATCACCTCACAATTGGAATGGATGAAACTCCATATACCATTACTCTTCCCATACCTGCAACTTATCAATATCCTGCTGTATCATTTGGTAGTCTTCTACAACATCTACAGGACCACCAATCTTCACATTGTCTGCAAACTCCCTAATCCACCCATCTACATTTTAATCCAGGTCATTTATATATATATCACAGACAGCCCAGATTCAGCAGATAAAACTGCCCTGTGTCAGCTCTGGACAAACCAATTTTGAATTCAAAACTTGAATTCATCATAGAATCCATATATTTTAATTTTCTGGGTGAGAGACCCATGAGGGACTTTATGAAACACTTTTCTGAACTCCATGTAGATGACATCCACAATTCTACTGCTTTACTTTTCTTGGTTAGCTCCTCTGAAACCGTGATGGTTTGTTGCTTCCTAGTTGCCAGAGTTGGCGATGCTGTTGAACATTCTGAAGATGGAGGATGAGCAGCCAGAGGTCATGGTGCTCATTGGTAGAAAGGGGGAAGAATCCTCCACAGTGACTGTAGGGATTTGAGAAAGAGGCTGAAAGCAAGATCTTGAAGGTAATAATCTCTGAAATACTCCTGTTGCCATGTGCTAGTCAGGGCAGGAATAGAAAGATAGAACACATATTGCTGAGAAAATGGTGCAGAATACAGTGTTTCAGGTTCTTGGATCATTGGAACCTCTGTTGGCATAGGGACAACCTGTACAGGAGGGACAGGTTACACCTTAACTGAAGGTTCGCTGGTGCTCCCGAAGACAGTTTAAACTTGTTTGGTAGGATGAGGAAGTGGAGGGATTGAGAAGAAGTTGGAGAGCAGTTCTTTCTACTTCAATTAACTGTGTGAAAACTATCTTGGACCCGGAGAGTCTTCCCGAGGAAATAAGATGATTAGGCATGTCATTCCTACAGAATGGCTACAAGATGACGGAAATCAATCAGGCCCTTAAAAGTGCCAACAGAAAAACTAGGGGACCTAACTACAAGGAGGAACATGTCACTGTAGCCTGACTTCCCTATATTTCCACAGTGACAGGAAAGATCACTAGGATCCTGAAGAAATACCAGATTAATACCATCCACAAACATGTAAAGAAGCTCAAATCACAGTTTATGCAGGTTCAAGGATGAACTAGGACTCAGGTCAGTTGGCAATTACAGGATTCTCAAAGAGTGTGGAGCAGTGTTTATTGGCCCGGTGGAAAGACGCATCGAGGAGGACAGTAGGTGTAGCCATTTGGGTTACCTGGAGACATCAGCGATAGCAGAACATTGGCCATGGTATTGACTTCAATAGCACAAAATTACTGTGATGTGCCAATGGCTTTCGGGATCACCTGGTAAATAAAGGAAGCCATTGAAATAAACCTAGAGGAAAATAATTTTAACAAACGCAAAGGTCTCGCTCTAAGTAAGAACTGGAATTTGATTGTAAAGAAGTTGGAGAACTAAAACCTGATTGGATGAGGACTAACCAATCAGGACAAACTGACTACAGGGAATAAATACCACTGGACTCGACATGTCCAGGCATCAACCCTGATGAAGATGGCAGAGTCTGTTATCAGAACGTCAGTTATAACTGATAGCTGTCCTAGGCAGGAAGCCCGAAAAGAGCTTATTCATTATAAATGAGTACTTTGCATCGGTATTTACCAGACAGGAGAGGGAGATCTTTGTGCTGATTGGCTCTGGCACTTCAAGAGAAAGGAGATAGTGTTGGGTCTCTTGAAGAACAGTAAGGTGGAATAGTCCGCAAAACCTGATGGGATATTCCCCATGTTATTGGGAGAAGCAAGAGATGAGATTGCTGGGGCCCTGACAATGCCTTCATGTCATCTCTAGCCAGAAGAAAGGTCACAGAAGACTGGCAACTAGCTATTGTTGTTCCATTATTCAACAAGAGAAGAAGGGATAATCATAGAAACTATAAACTGGTGAGTCTCAAGTCAGCGGTAGGAAAGTTCATGGAGCGAATTCTGAGGGACAGGATTTATTAGCATTTGCAAAACCATGGCCTGATTAAGAACCGGCAGTATGGCTTTGTGTGGGGCAAGTGGTGTCTTACGAATGTGATCGAGTGTTTTTAAGAAGGTCACAAAAGTGATTTACAAAGGTACAGCTGTGGATGAGATTTATCCTGGTGGGAGGATGTGATTAGTGGTATTCCTCAGGGATCTGTATTGGGTCTTGTTACGTATGATATACAGTATATAGGTACTGATTTAGTAAGTTTGCAGATGATACAAGGATTTGTGGTGTTGTGAAAAGGATAGACTGCCAAAAGATACAGCAGGATGTAGATTTATTCAAGTTCAGGTTTAATTGTCATTTACCACACATGAATACAGGCAAATGAAACAACGTTACTCTGGGGCCAGAGTACAAAACACTGTACCAACAGTCACACACAGTGCAAGGCATATATACAATACCAAGCACACACAAGGAATGTAAAATACAGTCACAGAAAAAGATAAGGTCGAAGACTCTGAGTCCATGAATGCTGCAGAAATCTGCAGTCAAACACAATACAGCTTCTCTTCTGACCGAACACTGGAGGGCAGCACTGACTCCAGCTCGGACGCCACGCCACACCGCCTCCACTTGAGTGAACCAGCTCTGCTGTGTCTCATGGTGAAACCATAGCTTGAGTACTAATCCTCGTGATGACCAAGGTCATGCAGCTCCCCACCATCGGCCAATAAACCAGGAAATTGGATTTGCAGCATTGCAACACAAGAAAAGTGACTAGGATGATCACTCGCTGTTGGACTGCACACTGCTGTTGAGCTCCAACTCTTCCTGTGCCTCTTTGACACAGGCAGCAGAACGATCTGCTCCAAGTGTAGATCCTTCTGATGGTTAAAAAAATATATGTGTAAAAAGGACAGCAACACCTTTGATCCCGTAGAAGCTGCTGCGATCGAATGCGCTGGCATCTTACCAGAAGCAGTTGCAGATACAGGTAGAGAAATGGCAGATACAGTTTAGTCTGGGCACAGGTGATGTGTTGTATTTTAGGATAGTAAGAGGAAGGAAACAATACCCTGTTAATGGCAGGATCCTTAACAGTGATGATGAGCAGAGGGATCATAGAGCTTAAGTCCATAGCTCCCTGAAAATGACTGTATACGTTGATATGGTAGTAAAGAAGGAATATGTTTGCCGTTAATGGTCAAGGAATTAAGTGCAAGAATTGAGAAACTATGCAGATCTATATAAGACCAGATCGGCTGTATCTGGAGTATTGTGTTAATTTCTAATTACTTCATTGTAGGAAGGATGTTGAACATTTGGAGAGGTTGCAGAAGAGATTCACCAGGATGCTGCCTGGATTAGAGGGGATGTGCTGTTACCAGAGACTGGACAAAGTTGTGTTGTTTTCTCTGGAGCGGCAGAGGTTGAGGAGACATCTGACAGAGGTTTATAAGATTATGAGGGTCATTGAAAGACAGTTACTTCTTTCCCCCAGGACTGAAATGTTGAAATCCCGACGGTAGTTGAGATTGAGTAACTCTGCGGAGATGAGCAGGGCAAGTATTTATTTTACATGGTGGTGGATTCCCAGATGCACTGCCTGGATAGTCGTGGAGGAAGATATGAAGGGTCAATTGAATGTGAAGGAAATGAAAACTCAGAAACATAGAAAACCAAAAGCACAATACAAGCACTTTGGCCCAAAAAGACGGTGCCTAACATGTCCTTACCTGAGAAATTTCCGGGGTTACCCATAGCCCTCTATTTTTCTGAGCTCCATCTACCTGTCCAGGAGTCTGTTAAAAGACCCTATCATATCTGCCTGCAGCCCATTCCACAAACACACCACTCTCTGCGTAAAAAAACTTACCCCTGATATCTCCACTGCAACCTACTTCCAACCACCTTAAAACTGTGCTTTCTCATGCTAGCCATTTCAGCCTTAGGGAAAAGGCCTCTAACTATCCACATGATCAATACCTCTCATCATCTTATACACCTCTTTCAGGTCACCTCTCATCCTCTGTCACTCCAAGGAAAAAAAGGCTGAGTTCACTCAACCTACTCTCATAAGGCATGCACCCTAATCCAGGCATCATCCTTGTAAATCTCCTCTGCACCCTTTCTATGGTTTCCACATCCTTCCTATAGTGTGGTTACCAGATCTGAGCACAGTACTCCAAGTCGGGTCTGACCAGGGTCCTATATAGCTGCAACATTACCTCTAGGTTCCTAAACTCAATCCCATGATTGATGAAGGCCAATGCACCATATGCTTTCTAAACCAGAGTCAAGCTGTGCAGCAGCTTTGAATGCCCTATGGACTCGGACTCCAAGATCCCTCAAATCAACCACACTGCCAAGAGTCTTACCATTAACACTATATTCTGCCATCATATTTGACTT
This sequence comes from Hypanus sabinus, assembly GCF_030144855.1. Classification (NCBI taxonomy): domain Eukaryota; kingdom Metazoa; phylum Chordata; class Chondrichthyes; order Myliobatiformes; family Dasyatidae; genus Hypanus; species Hypanus sabinus. The sequence goes on from NC_082706.1 coordinate 52,195,055, forward strand.
ATCAAAATGAACCACCTCACACTCATCTAGGTTGAACTCTATCTGTCACTTCTCAGCCCAGTTTTGCATCCAATCAATGTCCAACTGTAACCTCTGACAGCCCTCCACACTATCCACAACACCCCCAACCTTTGTGTCATCAGCAAATTTACTAACACATCCCTCCACGTCTTCATCCAGGTCATTTAAAAAATCACGAAGAGCAGGGGTCCCAGAACAGATCACTGAGGCACATCAGTGGTGGCTGACCTCCATGCAGAATATGACCTGTCTACAGCTACTCTTTGCCTTCTGTGGGCAAGCCAGTTCTGGATTCACAAAGCAATTTCTCCTTGGATCCCATGCCTCCTTACTTTTTCAATAAGCCTTGCATGGGGTACCTTATCAAATGCCTTGCTGAAGTCCATATCCACTACATCTGCTGCTCTACCATCATCAATTTGTTTAGTCACATCCTCAAAAAATTCAATCAGGCTCGTAAGGCATGACCGGCCTTTGACAAAGCCATGCTGACTATTCCTATGCCTCTCCAAATGTTCATAAATCCTGCCTCTCAGGATCTTCTGCATTATCTTACCAACCACTGAAGCAAGACTTGCTGGTCTACAATTTCCTGGGCTCTCTCTACTCCCCGTTTTGAATAATGGAACAACATCCACAACCCTCCAATCCTCCAGTACCTCTCCTGTCCCCATTGTTGATGCAAAGATCATCACCAGAGGCTCAGCAGTCTCTTCCCTCACCTCCCACAGTAGCCTGGGGTACATCTCGTCTGGTCCCGGTGACTTATCCAACTTGATGCTTTCCAAAAGCTCCTGCGCATCCTCTTTCTTAATATCTACTTGCTCAAACTTTTCAGTCCACTGTAAGTCATCCCTACAATCACCAAGATCCTTTTCCGTAGTGCATACTGAAGCAAAGTACTCAGTAAGTACCTCTGCAAACTCCTCCAGTTCCATACACACTTTTCCATTGTCACACTTGATTGGTCCTATTCTCTGCTTTATCCTCTTGCTCTTCACATACTTGTAGAATGGCTTGGGGTTTTCCTTAATCCTGCCCACCAAGGCCTTCTCATGGCTCTTTCTGGCTCTCCTAATTTCTTTCTTGAGCTCCTTCCTGCTAGACTTACACTCTTCTAGATCTCTAACATTACCTTGCTGTCTGAACCTTTTGTAAGCTTTTCTTTTCTTCTTGACTAGCCTTTGTGCACCATGGTTCCTGTACCCTACCATCCTTTCCCTGTCTCATTGGAACATACCTATGCAGAACTCCACGCAAATATCCCCTGAACATTTGCCACATTTCTGTCGTACATTTCCCTGAGAATATCTGTCCCCAATTTATGCTTCCAAATTCTTGTCTGATTGACTCATATTTCCCTTTACTCCAATTAAATGCATTCCTGAGTTGTCTGTTCATATCCCTCTCCAAAGCTATGGTAAAGGAGATAGAATCTCCAATCTCCAAAATGCTCTCCAATTGAGAGATCTGACACCTGACCAGGTTCATTTCCCAATACCAGATCAAGTACAGCCTCTCCTCTTACAGGCTTATCTACATATTGTGTCAACGAACCTACTTGAACACACCTAACAAACTCCACCTCATCTAAACCCCTTGCTCTAGGAAGATGCTGATCAATATTTGTCCCACCACGACAACACTGTTATTATTACACCTTTCCGGAATCTGCATCCCTATCTGCTCCTCGATGTCCCTGTTACAATTGGGAGATCTATAAAAAACACCCAGTAGAGTTATTAACCCCTTCTTATTCCTAACTTACACCCACAGAGACTCAGTAGACAATCTCTCCATGACTTCCTCCTTTTCTGCAGCCGTGACACTATCTCTAAGATCAATAGTGCCACGCCCCCACCTTTTTTGCCCCCCTCCCTGTCCTTTCTGAAACACTTAAAGCCTGTCAGCTGAAGTACCCATTCCTGTCCCTGAGTATTCCAAGTCTGTGTAATGGCAAAGGTCTATCACATCTTCTTTCTCACTAACTAAATGCTCAAGCTTTTCAGTCTGCTTTGTTATCTCTACAATCGCCAAGATCTTTTTCTGTAGTGAACACTGAAGCAGTATTCATTAAGTATGCTATCTCCTCCTGTTCCATACATACTTTTCCACTGTTACACTTGATAGGTCCTATTCTCTCATGTCTTATACTCCTGCTCTTCACATTCTTGTAGAATGCCTTGGGGTTTTCCTTAATCCGGTCCATCAATCCTGGCCTTCTCATGGCACCTTCTGGCTCTCCTAATTTCATTCTTAAGCTCCTTCCTGCTAGCCTTATAATCGTCTAGCTCTCTATCATTACCTCGCTTTTTGAACCTTTTGTAGCTTCTATTCTTATTGACTAGATTTGCAACAGCCTTTGTACTCTGTCAGCATTTCCCTGTCTCATTGGAATGTACCTAACCAAAACTCCACGCAAATATCCCCTGAACATTTGCCACATTTCTGCAGTACATTTCCCTCAGAACATCTGTTTCCAATTTATGCTTCCAAGTTCCCCTTACTCCAATTCAACGCTTTCCTAACTTGTCTGTTGCCATCCTTCTCCAATGCTAGATTTGTGATCACTATCTCCAAAATGCTCTCCCACTGAGAGATCTGACACCTCACCAGGTTCATTTCCCAGTACCAGATCTAGTACTGCCTCTCCTCTTGCAGGCTTATCTACATATTGTGTCAACAAACCTTCTTGAAAACACTTAACAAACTCCACCCCATCTAAATCCTTCGCTCAAGGGACATGCCAATCAATAATCGGGAAATTAAAATCTCCCACCACAACAACCCTGTTATTATTACATCTTTCCAGAACATATCTCCCTATCTGCTCGTCAATGGCCCTGTTACTATTAGGTGGTCTATAAAAATCACCCAGTAGTGTTATTGACCCCTTCCTGTTCCTAACTTCCATGCACAGACTCTGTAGACAATCCCTCCATGTCTTCCTCCTTTTCTACAGCTGTGACACTATCTCTGATCAACAGTGCCATGCCCCCACCTCTTTTGACTCTCTGTCCTTTCTGAAACATCTAAAGCCTGGCACTTGAAGTAGCCAATCCTGCCCCTGCACCATCCAAGTCTCTGTAATGGCCACAAAATCATAGCTCTAAGTACTGATCCACATTGTGTAGACAGAAGGGATTAGTAATTTTGGGCACTTGATTATGAATGTAGAGTTTTCTGTTCTACATTCATCAAGTTGTTGCTTCATTCTGCTCCCAAATTCCTGTTCATTCCAATGAGAAGGAAGGATTCAAAGAGGGGGAAGGGGCCACAGTGGTTGACAAAGGAAGTCAGAGATTGTATAGCATTAAAGAAAAAGAAGTATGACAGGGCTAAGATGAGTGGGAATACAGATGATTGGGAAAGTTTTAAGGAACAGCAGATCTTAACTAAAAAAGCAATACGGAGAGAAAAAATCAGGTATGAGCTCAGTCTAGCCAGGAATATAAAAGGGGATAGCAAAAGCTTTTTAGCTATGTGAAGAGAAAGAAGATAGTTAAGGTTGGCCCCTTGAAGAATGAATTGGGAGAAATTGTTATGGGAAACAGGGAAATGGCAACAGAATTTAATGCGTACTTTAGATCTGCCTTCACCAGGGAGGACACAAGCAATCTCCCAGATGTATGGATGGGCCAGGGTCATAAGATATCAGAGGAATTGAGACAGATTGACATTAGGAAAGAAACTGTGATGAGTAGACTGGTAGGACTGAAGGCTAATAAATCCCCGGGTCCAGATAGTCTGCATCCGAGGGTTCTAAAAGAGGTGGCTCAGGAAATTGCGGATGCATTGGTAATCATTTTCCAATGTTCCTTAGATTCAGGATCAGTTCCTGAAGATTGGAGAGTGGCTAATGTTATCCCACTTTTCAAGAAGGGAGGGAAGGAGAAAACGGAGAACTATCACCCTGTTAGCCTAACGTCAGTCGTGGGGAAGATGCTTGAGTCCATTATTAAGGACGAAATAGTGGCACATCTAGATGGCAGAAATAGGATTAGGCTGAGCCAGCATGGATTTACCAAGGGCAAATCATGCTTGACTAATCTGTTGGAGTTTTTTGAGGGTGTAACAAGGATGTTAGACGAGGGTAAGCCAGTGGATGTTGTATACCTAGATTTTCAGAAGGCATTCGATAAGGTGCCACATAGGAGATTGGTGAGTAAAATCAGAGCTCATGGTATTGGGGGCAGGGTTTCAACATGGATAGAAAACTGGTTGGCAGATAGAAAGCAAAGGGTAGCAGTGAATGGGAGTTTCTCGGACTGGCTGGAGGTGACTAGTGGGGTACCACAGAGCTCTGTATTGGGACCACAGCTCTTTACGATTTATGTCAATGATTTAGATGAGGGCATTGAAAACTATATCAGCAAGTTTGCTGACGATACTAAACTGGGTGGCAGTGTGACATGCGAAGAGGACGTTAGGAGAATACAGGGAGACTTGGATAGGCTGGGTGAGTGGGCAGATACTTGGCAGATGTCATTCAATGTGAATAAATGTGAAGTTATCCACTTTGGAAGCAGGAACAAGAGGGCAGAGTATTGTCTGAACGGTGTAGAGTTAGGTAAGGGAGAAATGCAAAGAGACCTAGGAGTCCTAGTTCACCAGTCAATGAAGGTGAATGAGCAAGTGCAACAGGCAGTGAAGAGGGCAAATGGAATGTTGGCCTTTGTTACAAGGGGAATTGAATACAAGAGCAAGGATGTCCTTTTGCATTTGTACAGGGCCCTGGTGAGACCACACCTGGAATATTGTGTACAGTTTTGGTCTCCAGGTTTAAGGAAGGACATTCTGGCAATTGAGGAAGTGCAGCATAGATTCACTTGGTTGATTCCTGGGATGGCAGGGCTGTCTTATGCAGAGAGATTGGAGAGATTGGGCTTGTACACGCTGGAATTGAGGAGATTGAGAGGGGATCTGATTGAAACGTTTAAGATAATTAAAGGATTTGATAGGATTGAGGCAGGAAATATGTTCCAGATGTTGGGAGAGTCCAGTACCAGAGCGCATGGATTGAGAATAAGAGGTCAGTTATTTAAAACAGAGTTGTGGAAGAGCTTCTTCTCCCAGAGAGTTGTGGAGGTGTGGAATGCACTGCCTCGGAAGACGGTGGAGGCCAATTCTCTGGATGCTTTCAAGAAGGAGCTAGATAGATATCTGATGGATAGGGGAATCAAGGGATATGGGGACAAGGCAGGGACTGGGTATTGATAGTGAATGATCAGCCATGATCTCAGAATGGCGGTGCAGACTCGAGGGGCCGAATAGTCTACTTCTGCACCTATTGTCTATTGTCCTGTAATTCTATTGTATTACAATTCCAGGTGGTATTTTCTGTGGTCACAACCAAAGGACAAAGCTGATCCAGTTGGTCATTGCCTCCCTCTTCTGTTTAGTCTGCTCCAAGGCTCTCGTCTCTGCTGCCTGTCTGTCTTTACCTAATTCCCCATCAGCTCATCTGAGTACCAGAATTTCTCTCCCAATGGTTGGGGTGCCAGTCATCTTGTGATACTTTTGCTGAGTCCACCTGCCACTCTTCCCTTCTGCTGCTGACTCGTGGCTAACTTACAGGTGGCTAACTTACAGGTGGCATCAATTCATTTCAGCTCCACCTTTTCTGCCCATTCCTCTACAGTCCTCACCTCAGCTGAAGTGATATTTTGTTTGTCTCATGCAGATAATTCCTTTGTCATCCTGACCATTTCAAGTTCAAGTCTATCATTCTTGGCACACTGCTGTCATGGTGCAGTGGCAATTATCCATCCCACTAGGGAGAGGTTTGCTTTCCTTTTGGGGAAGCCCACTCTCTCCAAACATTTAATACAGACAAAATAATTGATAAAATAACAGTCATGTTAAGGATGACAACTTAATGATGGGTATTGTGGAGAACTCAGAGGTCCTTGGAGTTGCTCACGTTTCCTGTCCGGGGCAAGTCCAATGGGCTTGCTCACTACTAAAAGTGACGTGGTTAAGAAAGCCCATGTTCCTTTCCAGTCAGTTAGAATTTTCAAACTAGTCATTCTTCTTTCTTTGAAGACGAATGTCAAAGCAAGTTTATATATTGTCAACAGAACCATTTTCATTACTCTCCAAAGTTGTCATATCATATTCCTTTGTGTTACATCTACACACTTGAAGGCCCCAAACCCCATGAACCCAGACCTTTGTTTTTTTTTTCTTATATTCTTGACTAACGTGCCTTTTCATTATGAGGACGGAGTGGACAATTCCATTTTAAATAATATCATCTGATTTTAATCCTCTCATTCTAATCTGCACTTGGAATGGTGAGGTCTGATTCTGGATAGTCAAAATGGCTTTGTGTGTCGGAAGTCATGCCCCACAAGCCTGATTGAGTGTTTTTTTTTAAGAGGAGACCAAGAGGATAGATAAGGGATGAGTAGCAGATGTTGTCCATGTGGACATTAACAAGGCCACTGGCAAGATCCGATGTGGAACATTTGGTCTGGAAGTTCAGATCATATGAAATCCAGGGTCAACTAGTAAAATAGATAACAGTAGCTTTCCAGAAGGATACAGAGGGTGGTGGTGGATGGTTGCTTTTCAGCCTGGAGATCAATGTACAAAGGTGTGCTGCAGTGACCGGTGCTAGGTCCACTGCTGTTCATCAACCATATTGCCAGTTTGGGTAAGAAGGGAATTTGCATGAATCATAAGTTTGCAGATGGCCCCAGAATTGGTGGCATACTGGGTGGAGGAGAAGGTTGTCTAAGATTCTATCCTGCTGTGTGGCAGAATGGACAGCATTGTTGCAAAGCAGCTGCTATTAACCCTGATACTGGGACTATTTTACAGAGACAAGTTTCTGGGGCCTCCAGCCAATATGGAGAACTGGCTGAGGTACAACTGTTACGAGAAGAAGAAGACACAGAGGGGTACATCTACACTGAGTCCTGGGCTGTTGCCAGTGATGTGTCTATTGGTCTACTGAGTTGAAAGCAAATATTTTCAATGTTACATACTCTGGGGCAAGTCTGTTTGGCACAACAAATGGGAAGAGCTCACAGTAACAACATTACCCTTTATCATGTGGATGTACAACATGAAGGGTAATACTGATAACAGCATACTGTAGATCAAATCACACAAAGTCTGTGGACCCCCCCCCCCACCATTTCCAGTAAATAACAACACCCCCTGTGTCCATGGGCACATAATACTTCAGCACACTTGGGGATCCAGGGTTCTGTGCAATGGGCTAAACTGAGGCACCTGGCATTCCCCTTTGACAAAGTTTGAGAATGCGCTCCCAAAGCAAGATATGCATTAATAGACCATTAATTAGTTCCTTTTTCTGCTGTCAGATTCCTTCTTTTGTCCTTTGTCTTTTCTGCCTATCACCTCCCAGCTACTCACCTACCTCCACCCTCACCTGGACTCATGTGTCAGTGTGACAAGAGTCCTCGACAAGGATGATTCAGACCCAAATGCTGGAATATCCGAGACAATGATCGAGACCAGTATGAAACAGGAATGAGAAATGAGCACAAAACCAATCGCTAGACAATATCTCCAGTTGTGCTGATGGTCGTAGACTCCATTCAGGTGCTCTTTAAAGACTGAATTCTTGGTGCCAAATCACAATTGCCAATTAGCAAAACGGTCCTGCACCCTTAAAGGGACTGTGCCAGCTATCCAGACTCTGGAGAGATGGAGCATTTTAACCCTGGAAACTGGCTTATTTGGCTGCATCTCGTAAAAGTCAGCACATGCTATTTCCCTTCCACCATCCCATACCCTTTTATTCTGGCTTCAGCCATCTTCCTTTCCAGTCCTAATGAATGGTCTCAGCCCCAAATGACAAACAGTCATTCATTCCCTTCCTTGGATGCTGGCTGACTTGCTGAGTTTCACCAGTATTGTGTGTGTTGCTCAAGATTTCCAGCACCTGCAGAATCTCTTCTGTTTGGCATATAGTGGGGAATGGCCCTGTGCAGATATGGCAGATAGACTACATTGGCCCACTTCCATCACAGTAGAGATATGGGCACCTTTTAACCATGCTTGATATCTATTCAGGTGTTTTGGTAGCCACCCCTTCCATTAAGATGAACCAGGACCACAATCTCTGTGGCATTCAACAGTCAGTTGGGATAAACAGCATTACAGTGATCCCACTGAAATACAATCTGATAATGGGTCTCAGTTTTCAGGAGAAGCTACAAAATAGGCATCTGACAACAGTGAACAGTGGCTGTTGCATATTCCCCACATGATCCCCAAGTATCATGTCTAATTAGGTGGATGAATGGTCTGCTGAAGCAGCAGATTGAGGTTCTTCCCTCAAAGACTGGTTGCCTGCTTTGCCAGCCCCAGTCACTGCATCCTGCACGGATCTACAAAGATCGTCACTTTGTTGTCGGGGAAAGTGAGCTCCTGAGAGTGATGCCTTCTGGAGATCAGCTCCTGGTAGCATCACCCATAGTGACAAGGTCAAGGGGAGGTCCCAGACAAAGATCGATGCAACCAAGACTTCAACCGTGGAGCTGGTGGAAGATGATGACACAACGGCAGTGAAGGTGGAGGAAAGCTGCAGCAGCCATCTTGCATTCCATGCCACTGGACCCTGACTGCGATCTGTCAAGATCTGTGTGGTGGCTGCCTGTGTATCAGTCTCCTCGCATTAAACAAATTCACACACAGGCATTATCTATGAACGGAGTAACCCTCAGGAGAACATCATACTCCCCTTGAGTGATCGCACTATTACCATTACTACCACACAAAACCTAATGAATTGTAACATCCCCAGGCCCACACCAACTACCAAGCTTCTTACACCTTCCAAAATGTGCAGGGGTGGGAAGGTATGGGTACATTACTCAAACACCCCTCCACAAACGGCTGAAATTGTTGCAGTGGGCAAGGTAACATATTTTGGCATCTTCCTACAGGAACAGTCAATGCCACGTTACCTCGAGTCAGGAAGCCCTGTACAATGTGAATAAGGTATTTTGCCTGAAATAAAAGTAGATCTTATTTTGTTTTACAGAAAACATGCATGCATCAGACAATGGCAAGTTTTCCTGATCGGCCTCTTCCGAGCAGTTCTATTTGGCAAGCGTACCCAAGTAGACAAGATCCTGTGTGATATCCAGAGAAGAGATCAGCACAGACAAGACACTGATCCCATGGAATGGACTGGACTTGTATCTTTTCGGGCCTTTTTGGGGCTTATAGGAACTGTAAAGGGGAGGGGCAATTGAAGAACATTGATTGTTATATGAAAAAGACTTGAGCTTTAATGTCACTCCAAACAAGGGAAACTATACAAGGGCAAGTGTACTCAAGGTCCTGTATGGGGGAGCTTCATCTATTACCACAAGCTACCTATCATCATTCCTGAAGAAGGGTCTTGGCCTGAAATGATCTGTTTACTCTTTTTCATAGATGCTACCTGACCTGTTGAGTTCCTCCAGCATTTTGTTTGTGTTGCTTTGGATTTTCAGCATCTTCAGATTTTCTTATGTTTCTCATTAAATGATGATTTGTATCCAAAAGATGTTCCATTTTTTATGGTGAGACATGAGAACTCTCTGGGGCATTCAAAGCATTAACTCATAAATATACTTAAAGGATGAAGATGGCACAGACTTTGACAAACGTCTCCAATCCACTCACTCCCTCTACCATCACTGTTAGTGTTTCATTATGTATGCTGAGGTGCAGGAACCCAAACAAGGGAAGGGGTTAGTGTTGGAGGAGATACGGAAAACTGTCGTATTTGTGCCAAACTATAGACACTTCCAAGTTGTCATGAACTAAACCAATATACGGGTCCCTTCCTTGTGCCCAGGTTTTTCTAAAAACACTTTTGAACACTTATTAGACCAACAGATGTTGTACGGTGGCCTGAAAAGTTATCCTGTTGCATTTAGAGTCGATGGTGAAGAAGGCAAATGTAATGCTAGCAATCATTTCAGGAGGTAGAATACAAGAGTAGGGAGGTGATCCTGAGGCTTTATAAGGCATTGCTGAGACCTCACCTTGAGTATTGTGAACAGTTTTGGGCTCCTCATCTAATCAAAGATGTGCTGCCATTGGATGACTCTGGGAATGAAAGGGTTATCATACGATGAACATTTGATAGCTCTGGGTCTGTACTAACCGGAAATTAAAAGGATGAGGGGGATCTCATGAAACCTTTCAAATGTTGAAAGGCATCGTCAGAGTGGAAAGGATGTTTCCCATGGTGGCACAGCATCAGTATGGAGGGATGACAATTTTAAACAGAGTTGCAGGGAAATTTAAGGAATGTCTTACCGCAGGCAGCTGTGGAGACCAGCTCATTGGGTATATAAGGCAGAGGTTCTTGATTGGACATGGCATCAAAGGTCATGGGGAGAAGGCCAGCGAGGATGTGAGGCAGAGGGAGGAAAAAAGAATCAGCCATGATTGAATGGCAGAGCAGTCTCGATGGGTCAAATGGCTAATTCTGCTCCTATGTCTGATGGTCTTATGAAAGAAGCGTGGAATTTTGGAGTTAGCGGATGCGTAGGGTATGCTTCAGGGGATTCACTGGTAAAGACATTAGAAAAAATGAAGAGAAGTGGACAGCCAGGGTGGAAATAACCAGTACAAGGGGGCATAACCTTAAGGTGACTGGAGAAAAGTACAATCAGACGTCGTTTTTTTTTCACAAGAGAGTGGGATTGCAATGCACTGCCGGGAGTGGTGGTCATGGCAGACACATTAGGAACATTCAAGAGACTCTCCGATTGGCACTGGACGAAAGAAAAATGGAGGGGTGTGTGGGAGGGAAAGGTTAGATTGATCTTCAAGTGGGTGAAAAAGTTGGCACAACATCACAGGACAAAGGACCTGTACTGTTACTGCTCCAAGTGTGGGTCAAGAGTATACTGACCCAGCAGGGTCAGGAATTTGCTTTCCCCTTCTGAGAGACGGGAAAGCCTATATTGCAGATGGTAAATCTGACATTGTGTCTTTCAAACATACCCCAGGAACAGCATAAAACATGGATTTGTGGCTCTTTGGTGTGATCAGACTATTAGAATGGCTACCTGATGTGAATTTTTGGCAGTGAGTCGGGGAGACAACTTCCTGGTCCTTGTGATTTGATGTAACTAATCAGTTACTAAATGCCAGCACTGATGGTCAGGGTGCATTTTCTGTGAGGGCAATCTTCCACATTCCAGCTGGAAATTTCAATGGCTCCTTGGCTTTGAGGAAGATCCTGAATATGAGAAAGTATCCTGGACCATGGATCTCTTTGAATTTACTTCCCTGTTATGTCTATGAAGAGGTCATCTAACCCACAACCACTATAATGGGTTATTTTATACTGTTCTTTAGATTTATTGTTTCATTAATCTTTCATTCATTTATTATACTGTAATAAAGTATCCTATTGCAACTTAATTCATCAGAAACCTTGAAAACTTACATAGTTCCTGTCTCTCGGCCTTCAAAATAGAATTCAGGATCAGAATCAGGTTTAATATCACTGGCATGTGGTGGGAAATTTGTTCTTTCATGGTTACAAACAAGAGAAAATTTGTAGATACTTGAACTCCAAATAACACACACAAAATGCTGGAGGTACTCATCAGGCCAGGCAGCATCTATAGAAAAAAGAACAGTCAACGTTTTGGGCTGATACCCTTCATCAGAAAAGGAAAAAAAGATTAGAAGTCAGAGTAAGGAAGTGGGAGGAAGGGAGGAAGAACCACAAGATGATAGGTGAAACTGGGAGGGGAGGAGGAGTGAAGTAAAGAGCTGGGAATTTGATTGGTGAAAGCTACAAGGCTGGAGAAGGGGGATCCTGATAGGAGAGGACAGAAGGCCATGGAAGAAAGAAAAGGGGGGAGGAGCACCAGAGGAAGGTGGTGGACAAGCAAGAAGAAAAGGTGAGAGACGGAATTGGGAATGGACGGGGGTGGGTGCATTACCGGAAGTTGTAGAAATCGATGTAAGGTATTGGTCTTCCAGTCTGAGTGTGGCCTCATTGCGATAGTAGAGGAGGCTTTGGGCTGACATGTCAGACTGGGAATGAGAAGTGGAATTAATATGGGTGGCCACTGGGATCAGTGGTCATTGTGTCCTCATCAGCAGCACCCACATCCTGTAAAACCCTCGAGGGACAATGGGCCTGACCACTGTTATGCTTCACCTCCTCCAACGTCAAAGAACTTGGATTCTTCAGTCCACTTGGACTAGGACTGTTTGACCTTGGGGACAGGACTATGTGGAAGATAACAATGGTTTGGAGGGTGTGGCTCACAGTGGGGCAGATTCCAAAACTACTGACAGTAATGTATTCCCCTGCCCTTTCAATTCTCTGGCCCAGTCTTCTGTTACACTAATTGCTTCCCCAAGTCATCTCACTTTCCCATTGATATGCATCACCCATCCTTTCACCTCTTCCCTACCCACCATCCCGGGACCCCAACAGTTCTTCCATTTATTCACCTACACAGCAAACTGCTGTCAGTGGTCACATTATGCCCTCTTCTACACTAGAGAAACAAGACACTTTATGGACACCTGTGTCCAGCCCAGAGGGGCGACCCTGAGCCTCCACCTTCCTGCCATTTTAACTCCCACTCTGACCATTCATAACTCTGACCATGCCACTCTGTGGCATCCTGCAGTGTACAGCAAGGCCCATGGTGTGTTTGGAGCTGGACCAGCCCACCATACAGAACCTTGTCAAAAGTATTTGGTGAACTGAATGTTTAATGGGAAGTTTGCCCACGGGTCAGTTGGAGATTGATGGGTCAAATGTCGTCTTTCCATGCTGTATGATTCTGTGAGCATCGCCTCACTGTTCTATGTGAACATGTTGCAGCCAGACAAGTTGATGTCAATTCCTCTCACTTTAGATGTTTCATTTCAAGTTCTGATACAGGCAGTAGAAATGATACAGGCAGTTATCAGTTCTGGATATATTAACTCAATTATTCTCTCCCCACAGACACCATCTGGCCTACTGAGCAATCTTATTTTCTAAGTTCAGTAAAATACTTATTTGTGTTCATGCTCTCTGCAACCATGTTAACAGATCAACTGAACAATTGCAGCAAAACTTTTCCCCAGGACAACACTGGCCTCACCCATTCAGAGATATTCTCTTCATTCCATTCCACTCATGACTCTACCTGAAACTTTCTTCTCACTTTTCCAGTTTTGACCAGGGTTCTGGGATATAAATATTGACCGTTTCTCTTTCCACAGACAATGTCCAGCCTGCCAAAGGTCGGGCAGCAAGCATTGAAAATAAGGCTCAGTGCGTGGCTGTGCAGAGGATTGGATGCTCATCGGGGCTGCCTTCTCAGCTCCCTGCTTCACCTCTCTTTACACCGGCATTTGTATGGCTAAGTTCAGCTCCATACCACCTACAAATTTGGCCAGTGTTGTTGGCAGAATCACTGATGGTGATGAGTCAGCATGTAAGAATGAGATGGCATGCCTGGTTGAGTGATGCCACAAATTCAACTTCCCACTAAGCGTCAACAAATCCCAGATGGTGATCAATGGGAGGGCAAGTCAGGGGAACCAGGTGTCAGTTCTCATAGGTTGGTCAGAGGTGGAGAGAGCGAGCGGCTTTAAATTCCTGTGAGGAATTTCTTTGTATTTTAAGGAGGTTCAGTATGTCATTGAAGACTCTGACAAAGTACTACAGATGTACAGTGGAAACCATTCTGACTCACAGAATGGTACAGAAACTCCAACACCCAGGATGGCAAGAGGCTATACAGTGTGGTGGACAGCCAATACCATCATGGGAACAGCTCTCCCCACCATCGAGGACACCCAACTACAAGAGGTTGTTAGAACATAGAAATCTACAGCACATTACAGGTTCTTCAGCCCAAAGTGTTGTACCAACCATGTAACCTACTCTGGATACTGCCTAGAATTTCCCTACCGCATAGCCCTCTGTTTTTCTAAGCTCCATGTACCTATCTAAGAGGCTCTTAAAAGACCCTTTTTAGCTGCTTCCACCACCGCTGCCAGCAGTGCATTCCACGCACCCACCACTCTCTGTGTGAAAAACTTATCCATGGCATCTCCTCAGTACCTATTTGAAAGCACCTCATGTTAGCCATTTCAGCCACTGACTATCCACACGATTAATGAACCTTATCATCTTATTCGCCTCTATCAGGTCACATCTCATCCTCTGTCACTCTGAGGAGAAAAGGCCAAGCTCACTCAACCTATTCTCATAAGGTATATTCTCCAATCCAGGCAACATCCTGGGAAATAGCTGTAACATTACCTCACGGCTCTTGAACACAATCCCACAATCACACAATTGATGAAGGCCAACCCACCAACCATACACCTTAACAAAACTGTCAACCTGCACAGCAGTTTTGAGTGTCCTATGGACACTGACCCCATGATCTCTCAGATCCTCCACTCTGCCAAAAGTCTTACCATAAATATTATATTCTGCCTTCAAACTTCACCTAGATTGTTGTCATCTCTGAAGATTTATCCTAAGCCCAACATATTGATGCAACTACAAAGGTGGTATAAGAGTGGCTGTATTTCATTGGAGTTTGAGGGGACTTGGTATGTCACTAAAGACTTGAACAAATATCTACAAATTAACTATGGAAAGCATTCTAATTGGTTGCGTCATTGCCTGGAATAGAGCACAGGATCAGGAAAAGCTGCATGAAGCCCGCTCCATCAAAAGACAATGCCTCAAAAAGAATTCATTCATCATTAAGGACCTTCATCAGCTATCAGGACATGTGCTCTTCTCATTGCTACCATTAGGAGGGGTTATGGGAGTCTAAAGGAACACACTCAATGGTTTAAGAACTTCTTCCTTCTTCCCCTCTGACATCAGATTTTTGAATGGAACATGAACGCATGTGCACCAGCTCAGTGTTTTCTCTTTTTTTTTGCTCATTATTGCTCTACTTAATTAATTTAATGATAATATATATTCTTTATTGTAACTTAGGCTTCAGGTTTGCAGATAATTGGGCTTTGTTCCAGGGAAGGTGGGATCTGTTCCGAAGGGACGGTTTACACCTGAACTGGAGCGGTACAAACATTCTTGCAGGGAAGTTTGCTAGTGCTTCTTGGGGGGGGGGGGGTTTAAGCTAAATTTGCAGGGGGCGGGGATCCAGAATGTGAGAGAGGATAACGAGAGGAAGAATAAAGGACAGGTGGGCACTACATGGTTCCGGAATATTAAGTGTGTAGTAGAGAAAGGTGAGGCAGAACAAGTGATAAGGAGGACACATGTACAGGGGGATGGTCTGACGGAACATGGAGTTAAATGTGTTGAAAGAATAAGTAAATTTAGGAAGGACAAAATTCTAGGGGCATATAGCCCGATGGGAGTTCGGGGAGCTGGGTTAAGCACAATAGGCAGCGATTCAAACAGAGAAGGAGAAATGGGCTAAAAATGCTATATCTGAATGCACAAAGTGTCAGAAATAAGGCGGATGAGCTTGAAGCCCAGGTGCGAATGGGTAACTATGATGTTGTTGGGATAACAGAGACATGGCTGCAGGGAGATCAGACCTGGGAAATGAATGTACAAGGGTATACGTGCTATCGTAGGGACAGAAATGTGGGCAGAGGGGGTGGGGTGGCTCTGTTGGTGAGGAATGAGATTCAGTCCTTTGCAAGGGGGGACATAAGGTCAGGAGAAGGAGAGTCTGTGTGGATAGAACTGAGGAACAGTAAGGGCAAAAGGACCCAAATGGGTGTTGTCTACAGGCCACCAAACAGTAGCATGGATATTGGGTGCAAGTTGAATAGGGAGTTAACATTGGCATGTGGCAAAGGTAATGTTGCAGTAGTTATGAGGGATTTCAACATGCAGGTGAACTGGGAGAATCAGGTTGGTGCTGGACCACAGGATAGGGAGTTTGTAGAGTGCCTACAGAATGCATTCTTGGAACAGCTTGTACGAGAGCCGACCAGGGACAGGACTATTCTGGATTTAGTGTTATGTAATGAACAGGATTTGATAAGCGATCCTGCAGTAAAGGAGCCATTAGGAGGTAGTGATCATAATATGATAAGTTTTTATCTGCAATTTGAGAAGGTTAAGGGCAGCTCAGAGGTATCAGTGTTGCACTTGAACAGGGGAAACTATGGAGCCATGAGGGAGGAGCTGGCCAAAGTTGACTGGACGGATAGCCTAGCAGAAAAGACAGTTGAACAGCAATGGCAGGTGTTCTTGGGAATAATGCACAAGTTGCAAAATCAGTTCATCCCCCAGAGAAGGAAGGATTCAAAGGGGGGAAAGGGGCCACAGTGGTTGACAAAGGAAGTCAGAGATTGCATAGCATTAAAAAAAAGGAAGTATGACAGAACTAAGGTGAGTGTGGAGGACAGATGATTGGGAAGTTTTTAAGGAACAACAGAACTTAACTAAAAAGACAATACGGGGAGAAAAAAATGAGGTACGAACGCAAGCTAGCCAGGAATATAAAGGAAGATAGCAAAAGCTTTTTTAGGTATGTGAAGAGAAAGAAGATAGTTAAGAACAATGTGGGCCCTTGAAGAATGAATTGGGTGAGATTGTTATTGGAAACAGAGAAATGGCAGAAGAATTTAATGAGTACTTTAGATCTGTTTTCACTAAGGAAGACACAAGCAATCTCCCAGATGTATGGATGGGCCAAGGACATAGGGTAACAGAGGAAATGAAACAGATTGACATTAGGAAGGAAACGGTGATGAGAAGACTGATGGGACTGAAGGCTGACAAATCCCCAGGTCCAGATGGTCTGCATCCTAGGGTACTAAAGGATGTGGCCCTGGAAATTGCTGATGCATTGGTAATCATTTTCCAATGTTCCTTAGATTCAGGATCTGTTCCTGAGGATTGGAGAATGGCTAATGTCATTCCACTTTTTAAGAAAGGAGGGAGGGAGAAAACAGAGAACTATCAACCTGTCAGCCTGACATCAGTGGTGGGGAAGATGCTAGAGTCCATTATTAAGGATCAAATGGTGGCATATCTAGATAGCAGTGATAGGATTGGGCCAAGCCAGCATGGATTTACCAAGGGTAAATCATGCTTGACTAATCTGTTGGAGTTTTTCGAGGATGTAACCAGGAAGTTAGATGGGGGAGATCCAGTGGATGTAGAGTACGTCGAATTTCAGAAGGCATTTGATAAGGTCCCACATAGGAGATTTGTGGGTAAAATCAAAGCTCAGGGCATCGGGGGGAAGACATTGACATGGATAGAAAACTGGTTGGCAGATAGAAAGCAAAGGGTAGTTAGTGGTGAATGGGTGTTTCTTGGAATGGCAGGTGGTGACTAGTGGGGTGCCACAGGGCTCAGTATTAGGACCACAGCTGTTTACAATTTACGTCAACGATTTGGATGAAGGCATTGAAAATAACATCAACAAGTTTGCTGATGATACTAAGCTGGGTGGCAGTGTGACATGTGATGAGGATGTTAGGAGAATTCAGGGTGACTTGGATAGGCTGGGTGAGTGGGCAGATACTTGGCAGATGACATTTAATGTGAATAAGTGTGAGGTTATCCACTTTGGGAGTAAGAACAGGAAGGCAGATTATTATCTGAACGGTGTAGAGGTAGGTAAGGGAGAAATACAAAGAAATCTAGGAGTCCTTGTTCATCAGTCACTGAAGGTGAATGAGCAAGTGCAGCAGGCAGTGAAGAAGGCTAATGAAATGTTGGCCTTTATTACAAAGGGAATTGAGTACAAGAGCAAGGAAATCCTCTTGCATTTGTACAGAGCCCTGGTGAGACTACACCTGGAGTATTGTGTACAGTTTTGGTCTCCAGGGTTACGGAAGTACATCCTGGCTGTAGAGGAAGTGCAGCGTAGATTCACGAGGTTAATTCCTGGGATGTCTGGACTGTCTTACGCAGAGAGGTTAGAGAGACTGGGCTTGTACACACTGGAATTAAGGAGATTGAGAGGGGATCTGATTGAATCATATAAGATTATTAAGGGATTGGACAAGATAGAGGCAGAAAATATGTTCCAGATGCTGGGAGAGTCCAGTACCAGAGGGCATGGTTTGAGAATAAGGGGTAGGTCATTTAGGACAGAGTTAAGGAAAAACTTCTTCTCCCAGAGAGTTGTGGGGGTCTGGAATGCACTGCCTCGGAAGGTAGTGGAGGCCAATTCGCTGGATGCTTTCCAGAAGGAGCTAGATAGGTATCTTCTGGCTAGGGGAATCAAGGGATATGGGGACAAGGCAGGAACCGGGTATTGATAGTAGTTGATCAGCCATGATCTCAAAATGGCAGTGCAGTCTCGAAGGGCCGAATGGTCTACTTCTGCACTTATTGTCTATTGTCATATTATGAATTGCAATGTACTGCTGCCACAAAACATCATTTTTCATGATTTATGCCAGTGATATCTAACCCGATTCTAATTCAGTTAGGTGATATCCACTGTCTGGACCTTGTCCTCTTCTGAATGCTGCCTCAGTCAGGAAGTACAGGAGGACAAAGACCCAAATATAAAGTTTCCACAACAGTTTCTCCACTTCCATCGGGTTCTTTAACACTAATACCACCTCTAACTCTTTCTCTTCTCAACAATTCAAGAAAGCTGCTTCCCCTCTCCCATTAGGTTTCTGGATGGACACTATCTCAGTATTTCTTTTTTTGACATTATTTATGTTGTAGTTTATAGTAATTTTATGTTTTTACCCTGAACAGCTGCTGAAAAACAACAAATTACTCAACAACTGACAGCAGATACCAGTTCTCATCGAGGGATCAGCAGTAGAAAGTGTGAGCTACTCTCCACAAAGTAAGGAAGCCTTGCTCTAACCATTCATTCCATCATCTTACATACATGTGAAGACAGTGAAATGAGCCTACTGTGTAAACATTGTATAACAAATATCATCTTCCCCAGCTGATGTCAGATCAACACCACTAATAGCCCATTTAAGTTCAGATAATGTTAATTCAACATCCAAGCAGGAATTGGAACTTTCTTTTATCTTGATCCGCAATGTTGTGCCGAACCAGCTAAAAGGCAAATAAAAAATACCCAAACACTAATCCCTCCTACCTACACCATGTCCATATCCCTCCATCTTCCTCACATTCATTCTAAACACTAATCCCTCCTACCTACACCATGTCCATATCCCTCCATCTTCCTCACATTCATTCTAAACACTAATCCCTCCTACCTACACCATGTCCATATCCCTCCATCTTCCTCACATTCATTCTAAACACTAATCCCTCCTACCTACACCATGTCCATATCCCTCCATCTTCCTCACATTCATTCTAAACACTAATCCCTCCTACCTACACCATGTCCATATCCCTCCATCTTCCTCACATTCATTCTAAACACTAATCCCTCCTACCTACACCATGTCCATATCCCTCCATCTTCCTCACATTCATTCTAAACACTAATCCCTCCTACCTACACCATGTCCATATCCCTCCATCTTCCTCACATTCATTCTAAACACTAATCCCTCCTACCTACACCATGTCCATATCCCTCCATCTTCCTCACATTCATTCTAAACACTAATCCCTCCTACCTACACCATGTCCATATCCCTCCATCTTCCTCACATTCATTCTAAACACTAATCCCTCCTACCTACACCATGTCCATATCCCTCCATCTTCCTCACATTCATTCTAAACACTAATCCCTCCTACCTACACCATGTCCATATCCCTCCATCTTCCTCACATTCATTCTAAACACTAATCCCTCCTACCTACACCATGTCCATATCCCTCCATCTTCCTCACATCCATTCTAAACACTAATCCCTCCTACCTACACCATGTCCATATCCCTCCATCTTCCTCACATTCATTCTAAACACTAATCCCTCCTACCTACACCATGTCCATATCCCTCCATCTTCCTCACATTCATGCGCTGATCTAAACATCTTTTCAAAGCCTCTAATGTATTTGCATCCACCACCATAGCAGGCATCACATTCCAGGGATCCACCACTCTGAGTAAAAACTTACCCCTCACATCCCCCTTGAACCTCCCCCCTCTCACCTGCAATGCATACCCTCTGTTATAGACACTTCAACCCTGGGAAACAAATGCTCCCTGTCTACTTTATCTGCAGTTGCCTCTCAAAATCTTATAAACCTCAATCTGATCTCCCCTCAACTTTTACCACACTAGAGAAAACAACCCAAGTTTATCCAGCCTCTCATGATAGCACACGCCCTCTAAACCAGGCATCCTGGAAAACCTCTTCTGCACCCTCTCCAAAGCCTCAACATGCTACCTGTAGTGGAGCAACCAGAAGAGTATGCAGTTCTCCAGATGTGGTCTTACCAGGGTTTTGTAAAGTTACAGCATGACCTCTTGACTTTTGAACTCAATGTGTCGACTAAAAAAGTTAGAATTCCATGAGCCTTCTTGGATCCTAAGATTTCTCTGCTCAGCAACACTGAGCTCTGCCCTTAAGAGTGTACTGTCTTCTTTCATTTGCTCTGCCAAGGTTCAACACCTCACATTTATCTGGGTTAAACTCCATCTGCCATTTCTCTGTCTATATATGCAACTGATCTATACCACGCTGTATTATTTGCTGGTCTTCTACACTACCCACAGTTCCACTGATCTTGGGGTATCATCCACATATATATTAACCTGCCCATCTGTATTTTCATCCAGATAATGTATACACACCACAAACAGCAGAGGTCCCAGCACAGATCCCTGTGGAAGACCACTAATTACAAACCTTCAAGTCAACTGTCTCTTCGACCACTACCTTCTGTCTCCTATGTGCAAAGCAGTTCTGAGTACAAGCAGCCAATTCACCACAGACACCATGCATCTTAATCTTCTGGATAAGCCTCTCATGAGGGACTTTGTCAAACAACTTGTTAAGATCTATGTAGACAACATCCAGCGCCCTACCTTAATCAATCTTTCTCATGAACGTCAAAAAACTCAATCAAGCCAGTAAGACATGACATGCCCCGTACAAAACCATCCTGGCTCACTCTACTTAGGCTATAGGTTTCTGAATGCTCATATATCCTATCCTGTAGCATTTTCTCCACCAATTTCCCTACAACTGATGTAAGTCCCTTCGGTCCATAGTTCCCAGGGTTTTCCCTTGTTCCCTGTCTTAAATAGAAGTACAACATTAACCACTCGCCTGTCCACTGGGACCTCGCTTGTGGCTAAAGCGTGCATAAGGATATTGGCCAAGGTCCCAGCTATCTCATCTCTTGCCTCCTTCAATAACCTGGGGTAAATTCCATCATGCCCTGGGGACATTTGCCTTAATACTCATTGGGTCACCCAATACTTCCTCTTTCTTGACCTCTTAGACTGTTTGAGGTAACTTATTCTTTATTCTTTCTTACTTCTCCTACAATAAGGGTGTATCTGTGCACTTGTCAGGCAACTGTGACACTGTATTTTCCATTGGGATTAATAAAGTATCTGCCTATCTATCTATCTATCTATCTAGTTAAACACTGTAACATATTTATACACTCAGCACTGATCTCCTGGTCCTCCATGTC
The DNA here is from genome assembly GCF_030144855.1 of Hypanus sabinus. Lineage (NCBI taxonomy): Eukaryota > Metazoa > Chordata > Chondrichthyes > Myliobatiformes > Dasyatidae > Hypanus > Hypanus sabinus. Next base: position 52,216,599 of record NC_082706.1, read on the forward strand.
CTTTTCTCTGGTAAATACTAAAGCAAAGTACTCATTAAGTTCATCACTCACACTCTCCACTTCCAAGCAAATGTTGTTCCCCCCCCACCCCCCCCCCCCCACCCTTGGCTCTATCCTTGAGTGGTCTTACAATTTTACTTATTATCAGTTTGCTCTTGATGTATGTATAGAATGTTGGATTCACCTTGATCCTATTAGCCAAGGACTTTTTATGGCCCCTTCTGGCTTTTCTAATGCCTTTCTTTAGTTCTTTTCTGGCTTCGTTAAACTCCTTATGTACTCTGCTTGATCCTGACTTCTGAAGTTTTACACATTTCTCCTTTTTCTCCTTGCCTAAATTCATCACCTCACTTAACATCCAAGGTTCTCTTATATTTCCATTCCTGTCCTTCCTTCAGGAAACATTCCTTTCCTGCACTCTGTGCAATTGATCTTTAAACACCCTGCACATGCCTGATGTAGACTTGGCAGAAAAAAATGTATTTCCAATGAATTCTTCTTAGTTCCTGCCTAATGCTCTTGTAATTTGCCCTAATCTATACCTGTTTTATATATAGCTATCATGAAAGTTAAGGAGTTGTGGTCACTATTCCCCAACTACTCACCCACTGATAGCTCAGTCAACTGGCCAGACTCATTATCCAACATGAGGTCCAGTACAGCACCTCCTCTCTTTGGACAGTCCATATATTGATTTAAGAAACTCTCCTAGATACACTTAACAAATTGTGCCCCACCTAAACTTGCATGAAAAAAGTTGTAGCTTATATGACCTCCCACTGGTGGGAAAATTACATCATGTGACCTCACACTGGTGGGAAATTACATTACCCCACCATCACAAGACCATTACATCATGCTCACCAGATACTCAATTACATCATGGTCATACGACAGTCACAAGATACCCACGGGGTATGTAACACCTCCCTCCAAAAAAAATTTTGGTCGGTCATGAACAAAATTTTAACAATTAACTATTTACAAAAAAAAAAACACAAATGTATAAAATTTACAACATATACAGTATACATAGTATTATTATACAGCACCTTACAAATTACTACACAGTAGGAGTGTTACAAATGTTAAAATATCACTCCATAAAAAAAGTTACATTGTACATTCAACATCTAGATAGACAATCAGAAATCACATTATCTTTGCCTTTAATATGACTTATCAAAATACTATACTCCTGCAACATTAAACTCTGGTTTAGTAATCTTCTATTTTTGTTTTTCATCTTACTCAGAAACACTAACAGATTATGATCGGTGTAAACTATAAGTGGCTTTTGAATTGTACCAACATACACATCAAAATGTTGTAAAGCCAAAACAGAGATAATAATTCCTTTTCTATAGTCAAGTAGTTTCTTTGATGCTCATTAAATCTCTTAGAAATGTAAGCTACTGGATGATCAACCTCGTCACCCTCATTTCTTTGCATTAATACTGCTCCTGCAGCCTCAGCGCTAGCATCTACAGCTAATGAAAATGCTTTTTCAAAGTCAGGTGCCCTGACATATCATAGTTTTCAATTTCTCAAATGCCCCCTGTCAAAGCATTGTCCACATAAACTTTTCATTTTTCTTCAAGAGGTTAGTTAATGGAAGTGCAATATAGCAAAATTCTTACAAATTTTTCAGTAATATCCTACCATTCCCAGGAATCTTCTGAGAGTTTTTTTTTCCCCAGTTGGAGTGGGTACCTCTAAAATTGCCTGAACTTTTGCCTGAACAGGAGCTAACTTACCTTAACTCACAACATAACCAAGGTAAGTCACAGTGGCATGCCCAAATTCACTTTTAGCTAAATTAATAGTTAAGGTAGCTTTTGAAAGCCTTTCAAATAGTTTCTCCACTGCAGTATTATGTGCTTCCCAAGTATCATTTCCTGTAACTAAATCATCAATATAAGCATCTGTATCTTTTAACCCCTGAATCACAGAAGTAATCATCCACTGGAAAGTACCTGGGACATTCTTCATCCCAAATGGAAGAACATCATATTCATATAACCCAGATGGAGTCACAAATGCAGAAATCTCTCTACCTCTATCCATCAATGGAACACACCAATACCCTTTTAACAAATCAATCTTTGTAAGGAACTTTGTTTTTCCAACTTTATCTACACAATCACCCACTCTAGGGATTGGATACGCATCTGTTTTCATTACAACATTCACCTTCCTGTAGTCAGTACAGAACCGAATACTACCAACTGACTTAGGCACCATAATACAAGGTGAAGTCCAATTTAAATTAGAAGGTCTAATAATATTATTCTCTAACATACACATAATTTCTTTCTCAGCAAGTTCACATTTTTCCATGTTCATCTTATATGGGTGTTGCTTTATGAGTTTGGCTTCTCCAACACCTCCATCATGCGAAGCTAGCTTGGTTCTTCTAGGAATGTCTGGAAATAAATCGCTATAGTTAAAAATTAATTGCTTCATCTGCTGCTTCTGCTCTGGCTGGAAATGAGCTAATTTCTCATCAATATTTTCCAGAATGGTTGAGTTTGGTAATCTAGCAGAAACAATGTTGGGTTTAGAATAAGTTTCAGATGAATCATCCATTAAGTTATGAGTGAGATCAGACTCAGTGTTATTGACCTCAACAGTCATAGTAGCAGACTGTTTCTCATAATATGGTTTATTATATTGTGATATTATTATATTGTGACAAAATTGTGATGGCCTTCTTTGATCTGGAGTTTTTATCACATAATCCACATCATTAACTTTAGACATAATTTCATAAGGACCATGAAATTTAGCTTGTAAGGGATTCGTTTGCACCGGGAAAAGAACCAACACATTATCTCCAGGCTTAAATGACCTTATCCTAGCTTCTCTATCATACCAGGTTTTCATTTTCTCCTGAGTCGATTTTAAATTCTCCCTGGCTAAGCTACAAGCTTTATGTAATCTGTCCTTAAGTTTTAAATCATAGTCCAACAAATTAGTGTGTACCTCTTTCTTAAACCATTGTTCTTTTATTAAGTCCAAAGGTCCTCTAATTCTATGCCCAAATGCAAATTCAAATGAACTAAAACCTAATGATTCCTGTACGGACTTCCATACTGCAAATAGAAGTAAGTATATGTCTTCATTTTCTACACAATACGTTCTAATCATAATCTTGAGAGTAGAATGAAAACTCTCCAAGGCTCCTTGTGATTCTGGATGGTATGCAGATGAGGTAGTCTGCTTAGCTCCCAGTTTATAAACTACCTGTTGAAGCAATCCAGATGTAAAAATACTACCTTAATCAGATTGTATTTCCTTCGGCAACCCAAAATAAGTAAACAATTTTATAAGAGCCTTTGTTACATTTTAAGTCATTATATTCCTAAGTGGTACTGCCTCTGGAAACCTAGACGCAGTGCTCATGATGGTCAGCAACTATTGATGGCCAGTTTTATTTTAGTTAATGGGCCTACACAATCTACAATAATTTTGGAAAATGGTTCACCAAATGCGGGAATAAGTTGCAGTGGGGCCACTGGAGTAACCTGATTAGGTTTGCCCACAATTTGGCAAGTATGACATGTTCTGCAAAATGTTGCCACATCTTTTCTCAAACCAGACCAATAAAAATGTTCAAAAACCTTGTTCACAGTTTTTTTCACCCCTTGATGTCCACCCAAGGGCACAGTATGAGCTAAAGTAAAAATTTCATTTCGATAAGCTTTAGGAACAACTACCTGGTGAACAACCTTCCATTCATCATTTGCAGGAATTGTAGGCAATTTACACTTCCTCATTAATACTCCTTTCTCAAAATAATATCCTACTGGCACCTTATCAGATTCACTATCCAGAAGAGCTTGTTCCTTTAATTTGATAATCTCAGGGTCTCTACTCTGCTCTGCTATCACCTCCTTCTGAGACAGAGACAAATCTTCAGGGTCAGACTTACTCCAAGAATATTGATCAAACAATGAAGGTAAGAAAGTTTCTGACACATCCTCAAAATTCAAATCCCGAGTTGAACAGTCATGGGTAACAACCTCATCCTGCTTATCAAGCTTTTTAGACATAGCTCGAGTTACAGCACATGAGGAGTCTGTGTTACAACTAATCCGTGGTTCCTCTGACTTTATTGTCAAATGTACTTCAGGAAAAACTTGTCCATCTATCTGCCAAGTCATTCCCTAACAATAGAGAAACATCATTTACGGGTAAGCTAGATTGTAGTCTTACTTCAACAAATCCTGTAACTAATACTGACCTTAAATTTACTCTATGCAAATGTACAGACATAAGGGCACTCCCAACACCTCGTATATAGTTTACCTCACCAGTGTCAGACTTATCACTAAACTCGAACACACTGTCTAATATCAGTGATTGAGAAGCTCCAGTATCCCTAAGGATTTTTATTGGCACCAGAGTGGATCTCTCTTTCAAGGACACAAATCCTTCGGTTATAAAATGATCATATCCCCTTTTAACTTGGGGAGACTCTAACAAAGCTTCATTTGTATTTATCAAACCCTTTGGATTTACAGGTGTTTCAGTATGTTGCACACAAGCATCTGGGACTGCTTCCTTCTCATTATTTTTCAATCAGATACAGTTAGTAATTATGTGGCAGGGGTTTCTTACAATAATTACAAATGGGACCAAACTGTATTTCCTTCACAGGTTTTCCTTCATCCTTACCTTTCTCACTAACTTCTGCTTTAATTTTTGGTTTACCTTGACTCTCTGTGCTATTTTTCCTTTTAAAAGTTCTACACTGAGGAAATTTATTCTTGTGGATTAAAGCATACTCATCAGCTAATTTAGCAGACTCCTGCAATGTAGCAGTGTCCGTCTCATTTAAGTATGTTCTTACTTCAACAGGGATGCGCCTTTTAAATTCCTCCATTAAAATCAACTCTTTCAATTTATTATACTCCCCATTTACATTTTTAGAGGAAACCTATCTCTCAAAACACACAGCTTTATCGTAGGCAAATTCCACATAAGTTTTTTTTTCCACAGATTTCTTCAAATTTTTAAATCTTTCTCTATAAGCTTCTGGAACCAGTTCATACACTTTTAATATATGCTGTTTCACAATATCATAATCAAGTGCTTGCTCAGCAGTTAAAGCTGTATAAACTTCTTGTGCCTTGCCTTTAATTACACTCTGTAACATCACTGGCCATTTCTCTCTTGGCCACTCTGAAATCAGAGCAAAAGTTTCAAAATGTTGAAATTATTTCTCTACTTCTGTTTCACTATATGGAGGGACCGATTTAATTTCCTGACTAACAAGAAGCATTTTCCTAGAACCAGAAGACTGATTCGCGGACCTTAATTCTGCCATCACAAGTTCAAATGCCATCTGTTTATTTTCAGCTTCTAACGTACATCGCTCCAAGTCCACTTTACTTTGTTCTAACTTCATTTGCTTGATTTGTAACTGCATCTCTAGGTTACTTATTGGAAACATATCTAAAACCTCTTCATCAAAATCAATGGACTCTACATAGTGTGACATAATTTTTCTCTGAATTACAGGCTTTGTTGTAGTCTTTGAAATACCTTTAAGGTCCAACATGCTAGCAATCTCAGATACAACATTCTTTTTTGCCTTCGCTAACAACTCCGGGTCCAGCAATGCCAAAAAGTCATCAATATTCATTGTTGTAAAATACCACCCACTAACCAATCAAACAAAATAATCAGGAATTTCCCTTTTCCAAAACACACTGATAATTAAACAAGCATTTAAACAAAAAAATGAAACAGATCCAGGGAGCCCCTAATTGTTATGGTACAGCGACAATGAACATAAAATTGAGACAGGTTTTTTTTATAAACAAATAAAACATTTATTAAACACTGCTCAGTAAAAATCAAAAGTAAACAAACAACCAACTTAACCAGAAGTTAACTGTTATACAGCAACTCGAACAGTTCCTAAAGCGATAAATGCAAATACAGTTCTTAAAGCGATAAATGCAAAAGTCCAAGTGATTTATATGATCAATTAGGAGAGACTTTCCTGAAGTAACGAACTCCTCGATGACGTGATGCTACTGCTGATCCCAGCCAAAATATGCCTTGCCTGAAGGATTTATGACAAAGTAAATAAAAACGGCTTAAAGAAACTGACCTTTAACTTGGCAAATGAACACTGCAAACTCTTTCTACTCTCACAAAGTAGGGGTTATCTCAGATGCAGATCACTACTTTCTGAATGAGGATTCAATAAGGTTGATTCTGTATTACCGCTGACTACACCAATTTTAATTGATCCTTCGACTTTGATAAATTTTTCACTCTCCAACTGGACTAAAACTAGCAGCATTGTGTTGAAACTGCCGGCAATAACCTTTGAGACTTACAATAGAAGTTAAAACTCCACTTTAAAACAAAACTGCTTCATGAGACGAATATGCAGCATAATAGAGTAACTGATGAATTAAACGATTAACTGCCCTGTGTCACAAAAAGGCTTTCCCGTTTTATACCTGTTGGAACAGGCCATCACATCACCTCCCACTGGCAGGAAAATTATGTCATGTGACCTCACACTGGCAGGAAATTGCATTACCCCACCATCCCGACTATTACATCATGCTCACCAGATACTCAATAACATAATGGTCATAAGACAGGCACAAGATACCCACAAAATCTTGTGTTGTTTCATGTGGAATCTGGTCCCAGTGTTCCCCCTTCTGTCACTCCTCCATGGTTTCTCCCTTTGCCTGTGGGTGATTTGGGGCTTCAAGAAAAGATCAAGATAAGGAGTGGCACAGGATGATCAGGTGCATATGCAAGGATTTTATACAGATGGTTCAAAAGATCCAGTGACAGGTCATACAGGTGTTTCTGTTTATGTTCCAAATGTTCAGGTGACTATTAAGAAAAGATTATCAGACCAAGTGTCAGCTTTTACATCAGAGATGGTTGCTATCATTTTAGCCTTGGAACAGTTCGAGGAAGTATGCCAGATTATGTACTTCGGTATTCTGATTCATTCCTGTTCTTGACATCTATTCAAACAGTAAGTCAGACATTCTTCTTGAGAGTTTATAGTATCTGGTGAGGCTGCAGGGTCGAGGCATGTGTATACACTTCATATGAGCTCCTGTCCATGTGGAGATTGAAGAAAACAAGGTGGCAGTCATTCTTGCCAAGGAATCACTTAAAATTCAGGATATACAGTAAATGTAGTGTATATTAACCCTTTCATTCACAGAGTCATTCTCATGAACTTCCTTTGAACCCTCTCCAATATCAGCACATCCTTTGTTAGATAAGGGGACCAAAATTGATCACAATACTCCAAGTATGGTCTGTTCAATGCCTTATAAAGCATTCAGCATTACATCCTTGCTTTTGTGTTTTAGCCCTCTTGAAATGAATGCTAACTTTGCATTTGCCTTCCTTACCACTGACTCAACCTTTATGCAATCAAGCACAAAGACTCCTTTGCACTTCTGATTTCTGAATTTTTCCGATTTAGAAAATAGTCCACACCTTTATTGCTTCTACCAAAGGGCATGACCATATATTTCCTGACACTATATTCCATCTTCACCTGTTCTCCTAATTTGTGTAAATCCTTCTGCAGACCTCCTACAGTAAAAAAAGAGATAGCCGCTTTTCCACTACTTTTGTATTTTCTACAAATCACAAGATCACAAGACAAAGGAGCAGAAGTAGGCCATTCGGCCCATTGAGTCTGCTCTGCCACTCCACCATGAGCTAAACTATTCTCCTATCTAGTTCCAATTACCAGCTTTTTCCCCATATCCCTTGATACACTGACTAATTAGATACCTATCAATCTCCTCCTTAAACACCCTCAATGATTGGGCCTCCAGAGCTGTATGTGGCAACGAATTCCATAAATCCATGACCCTCTGGCTAAAAAATGTCTCCTCATCTCTGTTTTAAATAGGTACCCTCTAATACTAAGACTATAACCTCTTGTCCTGGACTCACCCCCCAAGGGAAACAGCCTTTCCACATCAACTCTGTCCAACCCTTTCAACATTCAAAATGTCTCTATGAGAGTCCCTCTCATTCTTCTATACTCTAATGAATATAGTCCAAGAGCCAACAAATGCTCCCCATATGTTAGTTCCTGCATTCCAGGAATCATCCTCGTAAATCTTCTCTGAACTCTCTCCAACATCAGCACATCCTTTCTAAGATAGGGGGACCAAAACTGCACACAGTATTCCAAATGAGGTCTCACCAGTGCCCCATAGAGCTTCAACGACACCTCCTTACTCTTATATACTATTCCTCTTGAAATGAATGCCAACATAGCATTTGCTTTCCTTACTGCCGATACAACTTGGTGGTTAACCTTTAGGGTATCTGCACTAGGACCCCCAAATCCCTTTGCACTTCTGATTTTTGAAATTTCTCTCCATCTAAATAATAATAATCTGCCCATTTGTTTCTTCTTCTAAAATGTAAAACCGTACATTTCTCAACATTGTATGTTATCTGGCATTTCTTTGCCCACTCTCCTAAACTGACCAAGTCTCTTTGCAACCTTTCCGTTTCCTCAACACTTCCTGCTCCTCCACCTATCTTGGTGTCATCTGCAAACTTAGCCACAAAACCATTTAATCCATAATCTAAATCATCGATATACAATGTAAAAAGAAGAGGCCCCAACCCCTGTGGAACACCACTAGTAAGCAGCAACCAACCAAAATAGGATCCCTGTATTCCCACTCTTTGCTTTCTGCCTATCAGCCAATGCTCCACCCATTCCAATACCCTTCCTGTAATTCCATTGGCCCTCATCCTATTAAGCAGCCTTTTATGCGGCATCTTATCAGAGGTCTTTTGGAATTCCAAATACCCAACATCCACAGCCTCTCCCTTGTCAATCTTATTTGAGATTACCTCAAAAAATGCCAATAGGTTGGTGAGGCAGGATCTTCCCTTCATGAAACTACGTTGGCTTGGGCCTATTTTGTCATGCATCTCAAGGTAATTCATTATCTCATCCCTGAGGATCGACTCCAATAACTTCCCAACTACTGATGTCAGACTAATAGGTCTGTAGTTTTCTTTTTGCTGCCTCCCCCCTTTCTTAAACAACGGAACTACAATTGCGACCTTCCAATCCTCTGGAACCGTGCCCGAGTCTACTGATTCCTGGAAGATTATTTCCAATGCTTCCACAATCTCCAAAGCCACCTCCTTCAGAACCCGTGAATGCACTTCATCCGGTCTGGGAGGCTTATCTATCCTTAGTCCATTTATCTTCTCAAGCACTTTCTCTCTAGTAATCTTGTCTGTACCTAATTCTATTCCCTGAGACCTCTTTGTTACCCATTATAATTTCTCCAGCATCCTTTTCAATATGTCCTATGTCACTCTTTCACTCTTCATATATTTAAAAAAACAGTGTCCTTTTTTATGTTAATTGCCAATTTCCTTTCACAATTCGTCTTTTCTTTCCTAATGACTTTCTTAATTTCCTTCTGTAAATTTTTAAAATTCATCCTGTCCTCAGCTTTCCCACTAAGTTTTGATTCCTTGTAAGCTACCTCTTTTGTTTTTATTTTAGCCTTAACTTAGCCCGTTCGCCACATTTGTGTCATTTTTCCATTCATGATTTTCTTTTTTCTCTGAATATATTTTTCCTGCACTCTCCTTATTTCTTGTAGGAATTTCATCCAATTCTGCTCTACTGTCCCTCCATTTAACTTACTTTTGCAATCAACTTGGGCCAGTTCCTCTCTCATACCACTGTAATCTCCTTTGTTCCACTGAAATATTGATACACCTGATACCAGCTTCTCCTTTTCAAATTTGAAACTGAAATTGATCATATTATGTTCACTACTTCCAAGGGGTTCCATTACCTCTAGCTTCCTAATCACCTCAGGCTCATTACACAGCACCCAACCCAAAACAGCTGATCCCCTGTTGGGGTAATGGACAAGCTGCTCCAGAAAGCAATCCTGTAGGCATTCTACAGACTCCCTTTCCTGAGATCCAGTATCTTCCTGACTTTCCCAATCCACTTTTGTATTAAAATCTCCCATAATTATCTTGACATTTTCCTTCTGACACGCTTTTTCTATTTGCAGCTGTATCTTGTAGTCCACATCTTGGCTGCTGTTTGGAGGCCTGTATATAACTGCTATTAGTGTCTTTTTACCCTTGCCATTTCTTAACTCGACATATAGGGATTCTACTTCTTCTGATCCTATGCCCCTTCTTTCTAGTGATTTGATATCATTGCTTACCATCAGGGCCACACCACCCCCTTTACCTACCTTCCTATCTTTCCTATACACTGTGTATCCTTGAAAATTCAGCTCCCAATCCCATCCATCATTTAGCCATGACTCAGTGATGGCCACTGTGTCATATATTTTAACCTGCAGTTGTACATCAAGGTCATCCACTTTATTTCTAATGCTGCGGGCATTTAAGTATAGTACACTTAGATCAGTATCTGTTACTGATTTTGCTATATTTCTATCGCACAGCAAATTATCCTGTCTACTCACCTGCCTGTCCTTCTCGCCATCTTTGCTGCACAGTATCTTTGACTTATTACTATTTTCCTCTTCCTCAACCCTAACACCCTGGTTTTCTTCCCCTTGCCAACTCAGTTTAAACCCTCCCTAACAGCTATATTAAACAATCCCACCAGGATATTAGTACCCTTTGAGTTCAGGTGTAACCCTTTGTTTCTGTATAAGTCATGCCTCCCCCAATATAGATCCCAGTGATCTAAGAATTTGAAGCCCTGCCCCCTGCACCAGTTACTCAGCCACACATTCATCTGCTTAATTCTGCTATTCTTACCTTCATTGTCATGTGGCTCAGGCAGTAATCCTGAGATTATTACTCTTTTCAGTTTTCTTCCTAGCTCCCAGTAAACTTCCTTCAGGACCTCCTCTGGTTTTCTGTCTATGTCATTGGTACCAACATGTACCAAGACTTCTGGCTGCTCGCTCGTCAGAATACTCTGCACCCAATCCGAGACATCCCGTATCCTGGCACCAGGGAGGCAACACAGCATCTGGGTGTCATTGTCGGGCTCACAGAATCTCTTGTCTGTTCCGCTCACTGTGGAATCCCCTATAACTACCACATTTCTCATTGCTCTCTTGATCACGGCACTGGGCAGAGAGCCAGAGTCCCATTCGTTGTGGTCTTCCACTGTCAGGTCAACCTCTCCAACAGCATCTAAAACTATATATTGATTCCTGAGGGGTCTGTCATGGAGGTGCTGTCTACTATCTCTCTATATGTACCATTGATCACCTCCTCACTTTCTCTAATTAGCTGAAGGTCATCAAGTTGTTGCTCCAGATCCCTTACACAATTCCGAAGGAGATTCTTCTCATTGCATCTGGAGCAGATGTAATCCTGGGGGAGGCTGGGAGTCTCCCAAGGTCCCTCATCTGGCACTCCAGGCACAACACTAATCCAAAATGCATACCTCTAATCCAACTGTTAGCTCTAAATAAACAAACGTGTAACCTGCAGCTTTACTGTAAGACTCAACAGTCGCAGAAAACCTCTTCTCATTTCCGCCTAAGCCTGTTGAGCCAAAGCCCTATCACTTAGCATCCTCTCATTCCGCTGTGTGCTCCGAGACTGCCCGCTGGATATGGCAGTGTTCTTTTTAAATCTTCCGCGCTCTGAGGTCACGCACCTGCGCAGTTGTGCCTCTTTTATCCCAAGTAGTTTGGAAAAAAGAAACTGAATTTTTTCCCAAAAAAACAGCAACTTACTCCGCTGCCTGCTTGTTGTGATTCAAGGAACCGCTGACGCCTGCTTTCCTTTTTTAATCTTCCAATTAAATTTGGCCACGCAGCCATCAATTCTGTCATTCAGATCATTGATGTGTAACATGAAAAGTTCTCCAGACACTGACCCCTGCGGAATACTTCTGGTCACCAGCAGCAACCAGAATAGGCTCCTTTATTCCTATTCTTTGCCTCCTTCCAGTCAGCCAATCTTCAATCCATGTCCGTGTCTTTCCAGCTTCATGTGTGGCACCTTGTCAAAGGGCTTTTGAAAACCCAAGTAGACATCCACTGACTCCCTTTTGTGTATCCTGCCTGTTATTTCCTCAAAATTCCAGCAGATTTGTCAAGTAAGATACTCTCTCCGTCCTGTTTTATCATGTTCCTTCAAGTACCCCAAAACCTCATCCTTAATAATGGACTGTAACATTTTCCCAACAAGGTACTTTCGATCACAGTGGCTCCTGCCCCATCAGTGAGTTGCTCATTGGTGGGGAAACTGAAGGAGCAGGACGTGGTGCGGATCGTGCTGCTGCTGTGTCAGAAAGGTTTTGTTGTGTGAAAGTAGTGTGCAGTCTAACAGTGAGTGATTGTCTTAGTTGCCTTCCTTGTGACCACAAAACCCTGTTGACCATTGTAACCTGCTGGTGCAATTTACTGATTTATTGGTGGACGGTGGGGAGCTGCGTGGCCTTGGTCATAGTGGGGACTAGGCCTCAAGCCATAGTGTCACCTATCAACAGCTGCACAGGAGAAAGGCTTTGGAGGCGGAGTGGCGTGGTGTCCAAGCTGGAGTTGTACCTACCCCAGTGTTCATTCAGCAAAAGACAAGCTGTAGCATGTTTGATTGCAGACTGCGACAACATTCATGGACTCCAGATCTTGGACTATATTATTTTTGTGTGTATGTATCTGACTGATATCTTACTGTGCTTTGTCACAAGGAATTTTATGCAGTGAAGGATTCTAACCAAGATATCATGCCACTTCTGCTTCTCCTTCTCAATCTGTGACTGAAATACTGTGTCAATAACTCCTCTGTTTCCAGCTAAATTTCTTTCCATTTCTTTCCACTGTGTGAAGCATTCCCATTGATTCTTGGCATTTTGAAGAACACTAATCCTTTCAGCTGGTTTCCACTGGTTGAATCCACTTCCCTGCTCCAATGAGGATTGATGGTCTGACCGGGAATAGAGAAGACAACAGATATAAAATGCAACATGAGTGAATCTGCAGATGCTGGAAATAAATAAAAACACAAAATGCTGGCAGAACTCAGCAGACCAGACAGCATCTATGGGAGGAGGTAGTGATGATGCAGTGGGCCGAAACCCTTCTACAGGGTTTTTTGAATCCTGAATCCTGTTTTCCTGGTAGTCATAACTACTTCCTCCCATAGATGCTGTCTGGCCTGCTGAGTTCTGCCAGCATTTTGTGTTTTCAGATACAAAATACAGATTTTTTAGGAGGGGAATAGACCAGCCATGAGCGAGTCACTTCCTCACCGCGACCATTTCCCAATTTCCTCTTGAACCAAGTTTTGTTCTTTGAGTGGTTATTTGTTGGTAGGAAAGGCCCCTCACTGTTCTGGAAATACTTCGAACCCAGCTTTATTATTTCTGTTCTCAACTCGTCAGACAAAATTGCTTTTCCAATATCCTTGTCAAACTTCAGAAGTCCAATCTCATGCTGTTCAATCACTTCTGGTATGACAGTTCGAAGCGCTAGGTTCAGTGCCTTCAGATTCAATCTTGTCAAGTAAAATCTTGTCAATAAACACAACATCACCACCACCACCATTGTCTTCCCCTCCTGTCATGTCCACGTTCTCTGTGGCAGCCTCACTCTTAATTTCTCCATACCCGGATTTATCTGACTTGACTTCCTCCTCGGCTTGTGACGCATTTGTACTTGATCCACCTTCGGATTCTAACAAACCTGTAGCGGGTGCAGGCGACTCCATGGAACGAGTCGAACTACTTGTTCCGGGCTTTTCAAAGAAGGGCATGAAGATCTTGCTCGACTTCTTGGCTTCCTCCACCTCCAACTTTCGTCTCTTCCGTTCTTCAGCTCCACCTTCCTTCTTCTATGTGAAGAAACATGTCATGGTCTTCTTACACAATGCTCTGAAATAAGGCCATTCTAGTGCTTCTCACCCATGATAATCAAAGACAGATCATACATCAGACCTCGCCATTCCGAATGCAGACTGGAATGAGAGGGTTAAAAGCAGATGATATTATTTAAAATAGAAACAAGAGAAAATCTGCAGATGCTGTAAATCCAAGAAACACACACAAAATGCTGGAGCAACTCAGCAGGCTAGGCAGCATTTATGGAAAAGAGTACAGTCAACGTTTTGGGCTGAGACCCTTCAACAGGACTGGAGAAGAAAAAGCAGAGCAGGGCCACGTGTATGTCTTCCCAGATCTTGCGGCACTGGTGGAAAAGAGCCTGAACAGAAGGCACAGCGATGCCCTCATCATGAGCGGGGAACGGAGAGCGTTGGTAGCCGAGGGAGCATTCAAAGGGAGACCTTCCGGTGGCGGTGATGAACAGACAGTTGTGGGCATACTCTACCCAAGCGAGATAGGTGCTCCAGGCAGACGGATTTTTGATGGTTACGCAGCACAGTTAGCTCGCCCTGTTTAACCGTTCGTCTGCGGATGAAAGCCAGATGACAGACTTACTGAGGCGCTGAGGGCTTGACAAAAAGATCTCTAAACTTGAGAGACAAGTTGGAGACCCCGGTCAGAAATAATGTCCGAAGGACTCCCGTGAAGGTGGAAGATGTGGTGGTTGAGAAATTCAGCTGTTTCCTGAGCTGTAGGGAGTTTGCGAAGGGCTACGAAATGCACAGCTTTGGAGAAGCAGTCCACCACAGTGAGTACGGCAGTGTTCCCATCTGAAGGGGGTAGTCCCGTAACAAAATCCAGTGCTGTGTGCGACCAAGGAAGGCAAGGAACAGGTAGGGGACGAAGCAATCCAGCAGGTGGTCAGTGGGCGGCTTTTCCACGGGCACAAACAGAACAGGCAGAGACAAATGAATGGGTGTCAGTGTTCATGGAGGGCCATCAGAAATGCCTCTTCAGCAGGGACAGAGTCCGATTGATCCCAGGAAGGCAGGCGAAACGAGACGTGTGCCCCACTGGAGAACCTAAGATCCAATGGAATTGGGCACAAAGAGGTAATTGGAGGGTCCATTGCCTGGGTCAGGTTGGGCCCATTGGGCCTCTTTGACTATGGCCACAATCTCTCAGATGAGGGCAGCCACCACACAGGATGAGGGAAGGATAGTCTCGAGGTTGGGAAGGCCCTCCTCGGAAATTTATCGGTGGGAGAGAGCATCAGGCTTCCCGTTCTTGAACCTGGACAATAGGTGAGTGTAAACCTGAACCGGCCAAAAAATAATGCCCAACAGGCTTGGTGGGAATTCAGGCGTTTGGCGGTTTGGATGTATTCAAGGTTCTTGTGATCGATCCAGACGATAAGTGGATGTTCCGTTCCCTCCAGCCAGTGTCTCCACTCCTCCAAAGCAAATTTGACCGCCAGTAGCCCCCGGTTCCCTACGGCGTAATTTTGTTTGGCAGGGGACAGCTGGCGAGAAGCGAAGACACAGGGATGAAGTTTTTGGTCAGGCCCAGTACGTTGGGAGAGGACCGCTCCCACCCCAGAGTCAGAGGCATCGACCTCCACAGTGAATTGACGAGAGGGGTGTGGTTGGACCAGGGTGGGAGCGGATGTGAAACGTCTCTTCAGCTCCGGAAACGCTGAGTCAGCTTCGGGGTCCCAGTGAAAAGGGGTCATAGGTGAGGTGAGTCGAGTAAGGAGCGCCACCACCCAACTATAATCTCTGATGAACCAGCGATAGAAGTTCACAAACCCCAGAAATCACTGGAGTTGCTTGCGTGTCATGGGTCTTGGCCACTCTGCCACCGCCCAGATCTTCTCGGGATCTGCTCTCACTCGCCTGCTCTCGATGATGTACTCTAAGAAGCTGACTGAGGGGACATGGAACTCACACTTCTCAGCTTTAACGGATAGTTTGTTCTCCTAAAGCCTCTAGAGAACCTGACGGACATGATGGTTGTGTTCCTGGAAACTGCTGGAGAAGATCAGGATGTCATCCCGATAAACAAGCACAAAACACTTAATAACCTCTCTTGGGACATTGCTAATCAGGGCTTGGAAGACGGCAGGGGCATTGGTGAGGCTGAATGGCATGACCAGGCACTCTAAGTGGCCTATAGGGGTATTGAATGCCGTTTTCCACTCATCTCCCTCCCTCATTCTGACCAAATGTTAGGCGCTTCATAGGTTCAACTTGGCGAAGATGGTGGCTCCGTGAAGTGGCTCGAAAGCAGAGTTTATGAGGGGCAGTGGATACTTGTTCTTGGTTATATGATTTAGGCCTCGGTAGTTGATGCAAGGACATAGTGAACCATCCTTCTTCCCCACAAAGCACCTTGCGCCCACTGGGGAGGATGAAGGTCGGGTAATGCCCGCTGAGAGAGATTCACTGAAGTAACCCTCCGTTGCTTCCCTCTCTGGTCGGGACAAGTTATACAGCCAACTGGTGGGTAGAGGAGCTCTGGGTAGAAGGTTGATAGCACAATCGTATGGTCGGTGTGGAGGCAGGGAAAGGGTGCGTTGTTTACTAAACACTTGTCCCAGGTTGTGGTACTCCACTGGAACCCAGGACAAGTCGGGTGCTCAGCGGCAGATGAGGTTGTGGTGGTTCTTACAGTGGAAAGGGCCGACTCTAGACAAGTGGAATGACAAAATGGACTCCAGCTGGCTATCTTCCCAGTGGACCAACCAATGTGGGGATTATGGCAGCTTAACTAGGGGTACCCAAGAGCTATAGGAGCATGATGAGAGGAAATTAGGTTAAATTGTACCTGCTCCTGATGGTTCCCAGAGAGAATCAAGACAGTGGTGGAGTACGTTGAGCGACTCGAGACAGAAGTCTTCCGTCCAGTGCCTGGGCTTCCAGAGGGGTACTCAACGGCTCCCAAGGAATTCTGGCCTGGGAAGCTACATCTTCATCCAACAGATTTCCCTCGGCACCAGAGTTCACCAAGGCAGACAGAACACAGGGATTGTGGTAACTTATAATAGCTTGGATCTGCATCCGGGTTTGGGGACAGAAGGGAATGTAGTCTGACTCATCAGGGCCCCCCTTTTGGCCAAAGGGAACAGGTAACACAGAAGTGGCCAGACTGACCACAATAGAGTCAATCCCCTGCTCTGAATCTTAGGAGTCGCTCTGTGGGAGAAAGACGGCTCCACCCCAGCTGCATTGGTTCCTCTCCCGGGGTGGTGGAAACGGCCAGACTGGGAGCTATTCTAGGAGGGGGAGGATGAGAGAGGTTAGGGCTGGGAGAAGATGGTAAAGCGTGCTGTGGGGTGACCAAAGGAGCAGGACAACTGGTCCTCTCCCTCTGACGTTCTCGGAGTCAGTTGTCAAGCCTGGTGGCTAGGGAAGTCAATGAATCCAGGCTGTTAGTGTCATCCCTAGCCACCAACTCATCCTTTACCATGTCATAGAGGCTTTGCCAAAATACCTCATCATTCCACCCCGAGTTGGCCACTAGTGTCCGGAACTCCACGGAGTATTCAGCAACACTGCGTGAGCCCTGATGGAGGGTGAGTAGATGCTTAGAGGCATCTTTACCATGGATGAGATGGTCAAATATCTTCCTCATTTCTGAGATGGTGGGGAATGAAGAGATTATCCCAAATCGCGGTGGCCCACGCTAAGGCACTTCGTCCCAACAACCCCATGATGTAAGCAAACTTTGATCTGTCCATGGCGTACGTAGATGTCTGCTGCTCAAACACCAAGGGGCATTGCAGCAGAAAGCCCCAGCACTTCCCCAGATCCGCAGTGTAGGGTTCTGGTTCAGCTACATGCGGCTCTCTTAGCAGTCGTGTTGTTGACACATAGAGCATTGCCACGACAGGCTGACCAGACAGAGTTCCTGGAATTGACGGGGTAAGATGGACGGATACTCGGTTGACCTGTTCACTGACAGGGAGCGGAGGTTCTCCGTGACATCCCGGAGCAGCTGATCGTGCAGGCCCAGTGGGGAGCCCTGGCTGGCGAGGGCTTGTTGCAGGGGGTTCGTGTCCGCTGGGTTCATCATAGCAAAATAAGAGATTAACAATCAAGACTATGACGATTGTATGTTGAGGATTGTAGAGACCAGATCACTGACGTGGACCTGAAGTGGTCTCTGCGCTGACACTGATCCTGACTGTCATCTGGGTTCCTGACACAGACCCCAGATGTGATCCAGTCCTGAACTTGACTACGTGGCTATGGCCAAATTTCAGCATGCTCAGGGCCCTCTTCAGTTCTTCAGCTTTTCACCCAATCACAGTGTATCAGCCTCAGTCTTCTTTCTCATCCTTTCAGAGGCAAACAACAGCACAGAAACAAAACTTAGAATACACAATTCTAAGTGGCTTAGAACGTGAACTACCACACTGGCTGAAGCAATGATTTGCCGATGAGTGGATGGAATGCTGGGGTATTTATGCTGCAGGTTCGATGAGATTCAAATGCATCGTAATCAGGAAGCCCAGGAGAAACAAAAGGAATACCACACACACACACACACACACACACACACACACACACACACACACACACACACACACACACACACACACACACACACACACACACACACACACACACACACACACACACACACACACACCAGTAAACAGAGAGACACATAGGGGAACAGGAGAAACACAGGGAAAAGGGAATTAGGAGAACACGAGGAATACACGGCCAGGACCGTGCATCCTTCCAGACCTTGCGGCACTGGTGAAGTTGGGCCTGGACTGAAGGTACAGCAATATCATCTTCGTGGGCAGGAAACAGAGGGGCTTGGTAGCCTAGGGAACATTCGAAAGGGGACATTCCGGTGGGGGCACTGCTCGGGGAGTTGTGGGTGTAGTCAGCCCAAGTGAGATGTGTGCTCCAGGACGACAGGGTACTGGCGGAAATGCAGCACAGTGCTGCTTCCAGGTCCTGATTGGATCGCTCCGTCTGACCATTAGTCTGTGGATGGAAACCGGAAGACAGACTTACTGGAGCTCCGAGGGTTTGACAGAAGGACTTCCAGACTTGGGAAATGAATTGGGGACCCCTGTCAGAAATGATGTTGGAGGGGATTCCATGTAGGCAGAAGACATATTGGACAAGGAGATCAGCAGTTTCACAGGCTGTAGGGAGTTTGGGAAGGTTTACGATGTGCTCGGCTTTGGAAAAATGGTCCACGATGGTGAGTACAGCAGTGTTACCATGTGAAGGGGGTAGATCGGTGACAAAATTGAGAGCTATGTGGGACCAAGGGTGGCCAGGGACAGGTAGGGGATGAAACAGCCCAGCAGGTGGCTGATGGGAGGCTTTTCCGTGGACACACACAGAACAGGCAGAGACAAAGGAGCAAGTGTCTGCATCTATGGTGGGCCACCAGAAATGTCACTTCAGAAAGGACAGGGTTCGACCGACTCCAGGATAGCAGGAAAACCGGGAAGTATGCCCCACTGAAGAAGCTGAGACCGGACAGAGTCAGGCATGCAGAGACGACTGGGGGGAGCATTGCCTGGGTCTGGCTGAGTCCGTTGAGCATCTTTAACTACGGACTCGATCTCCCAGGTGAGGGCAGCCACGACACAGGATGGTGTCAGGATTGGAAGGGTCCTCCTTGGAGACATACTGACGAGAGAGAGCATCTGGCTTCATGTTCTTGGAACCAGGACGGTAGGTGAGTGTGAAATTGAAGCGGCCAAAGAACAGTGCCCACCGGGCTTGGCGGGAGTTAAGGTGTTTCGCTGTCTGGATGTATGCCAGGTTCTTGTGGTCCGTCCAGACGATCAATGGGTGTTCTCTCCCTCCAGCCAGTGTTTCCACTCCTCCAAGGGAGTTTGACGGCCAGCAACTCACAGTTCCCAATGTCGTTGTTCCATTCGGCGGGGAATAAATGGTGAGAAAAGAAGGCACGGGGATGGAGCTTTCGGTCTGGGACGGAGCGTTGAGAGAGGACCGCTCCCACCCCAGTGTTGGAAGCATCCGCCTCCACTATAAACTGGCGAGATGGGTCAGGCTGGACCAGGATGGGAGCAGAGGTGAAACGCCTCTTAAGCTCTGAGATGGCTGAGTCCGCTTCAGTGGCCGCAGGAGAGGTGAACTGGGTAAAGGGTGCTGCCACCCAGCTGTAGTCCCTACTGAAGCGACGGTAGAAATTGGCGAATCCCAGAAATCGCTGGAGTTGTTTAAACATTGTGGGTATGGGCCACTCTGCCACCGCCCAGATGTTTTCGGGATCCACCCTCACCTGCTCACTCTCAATGATGTAGCCCAGGAAACTGACAGAACGGGCATGGAATTCACATTTCTCAGCCTTAAAAAAATAGTTTGTTTTCCAAGAGCTTCTGAAGAACCTGGCGGACATGGAGGTTACGCGAGAAGATTTGGGTATCGTCCAGATAAACAAAGTCAAATTGGTTGATAAAGTCCCTAAGGATGTCATTGACCAGAGCCTGGAACACTGCTGGTCAGGCCGAAAGGCATCACCAGGTATTCAAAGTGACCGAGGGGAGTGTTGAAGGCTGTCTTCCATTCATCTTCCTCCTGTATCCTGACCAGGTGATAGACATTTCACAAGCCCAATTTAGAGAATACTGTGGCTCCGTGAAGGGGCTCGAATGCTGAGTTGACCAGGGGCAGGGGATACTTATTCTTTATGGTAATATTGTTCAGGCCACGGTATTCGACGCACGGGCATAGTGAGCCGTTTTTTTTTTCGTCACAAAGAAGAAACCAGTGCCTACGGGGGAAGATGAAGGCCGGATGATGCCAGCCGCAAGGGAGTCATTTATGTACGTCTCCATAGCTTCTCTTTCTGCATGGGACAGGCTATACAGCTGATTGGTGGGTAATGAGGCTCCGGGGAGAAGGTCAATCGTGCAGTCGTAAGGGCGACGTGGAGGCAGAGAAAGGGCCCGTTGCTTACTAAACACCTCTCCAAGATCATGATACTCTACGGGAATGGTGGACAAGTCAGGGGGGGGTCAGAGATGGACAAGGTCGCAGTGACCTCCACCGGGGGAAGGGCTGATTGCAGGCAAGAGGAATGGCAGAATGAGCTCCAGCTGATTATCTTCCTTGTGGGCCAGTCGATGTGGGGGTTATGATGGATTAGCCACGGGTGGCCAAGAACTAAAGGGGCCTGAGGAGAGGAGATTAGATTGAACCGTATCTGTTCCCGATGGTTTCCGGAGAGAAGGAGAAGCAAGGGTTCCATTCAATGCGTGACACGGGCTAGGAGTCTACCACCTAGTGTATTGGTGTTCAGGGGGGTACACAAAGGCTCATGAGAAATATGACTTGGAGGGCTAGGGTTTTGTCCATGAAGTTTCCCTCTATGCCAGAGACAACTAGCGCTAGCAGAGGCAAGGACTGGTGGTTGTAACACAGAGTGGCTGAAGCTGCATTCAGGGTCGGGAGAGAAAAGGGAAGTTGTCTGGCTCACCAGGGCTCCCACAGCTACTGGTGAGCCCACCCCCTTTTGGCCGAAGGGGATAGGTGGAAAGGAAGTGGCCAGACTTACCCCAATATGAACACTTACCCATCCTCATTCACCAGAGACGTTCAGCGGGAGAAAGGCGGGCCCACCCCAGCTGCATGAGTTCCTCTCTTGGGGCAGTAGAAACGGCAGGGCTGGGAGCTACTCGGGTTACAGAAGGGGGAGTGAGGATTGTTCTGGCAAAAGGGCAGTAAAGAGACCCTAGAGGTGTCCAAAGGTGGTGGACGACCAGTTCTCCCTCTACGGTGCTCCTGGAGGTGATTGTCCAACCTGGTGGCCAGGGAGATCAGGGAATCCAGGCTGTCGGAATCGTCTCTCGCCACCAACTCGACCTTCACCAGGTCGCTAAGTCCACTCAGAAATCCCCCCTGGAGCGACACATTGTTCCACCCTAAGTCAGCTGCTAATGTCCGGAAGTCTACTGAATATTCAGTTAATACTCAATACTCCACTAGATTTTTTTTTCAATTCACAGCAAACAGCCAGCGGAGTAAGTCGCCCTTTTTTGGGAAAAAATTCAGATCAATTTTTTTTTAACTGCTTGGGATAAAAGAGGCACGACTGCGCAAGCGCGTGACCTCAGAGCGCAGAAGGTTTAAAAAAGAACACCGCTATATCCAGTGGGCAGCGTCAGAGCAGGCAGTGGAGTGAGAGGGTTCAGAGAGATAGGGCTTTGGCTCATCGGGCTTAGGCAGAAACAGAAAGAGGCTTCCTGCGACCATTAAGTCTTATAGTAAAGTGGTAATTTGCAGGTTTATTTATTTGGTAATAATAGTAGCATTAGAGATATGCATCTAGGATAAGTGTTGTGCTTGGAGTGCCAGACGTCGGGACCCTGGGAGACTCTCAGCCTCCCCAAGGATTACATCTGCACCAGGTACATTGAGAGGACCATGTTTGGGATCTGGAGCTGCAACTTGATGACCTTCAGCTAATTATGGAAAGTGAGGAGGTTATTGATAATACATATAGAGAGATAGTGGACAGCACCTCTGTGACAGTCCCCTCAGGAATCGATATATAGTTTTAGATGCTGTTGGAGAGGTTGACCAGACAGAGGAAGACCACAGTGAACGGGACTCTGGCTCTCTGCCCAGTGCCGTGATCAAGAGAGCAATGAGAAATGCGGTAGTAATAGGGGATTCCACAGTGAGGGGAACAGACAAGAGATTCTGCGAGCCGGACAAGGATACCTGGATGGTGTGTTGCCTCCCTGGTGTCAGGGTACAAGATATCACGGATTGGGTCCGGAGTATTCTGAGGAGCGAGCAGCCAGAAGTCTTGGTACATGTTGGTACCAATGACATGGACAGAAAACGAGAGGAGGTCCTGAAGGAAGATTACTGGGAGCTAGGAAGAAAATTTAAAAGAGTAATAATCTCAGAATTACTGCCTGAGCCACATGCTAATGAATGTAAGAATAGCAGAATTAAGCAGATGAGTGTGTAGCTAAGTAACTGGCGCAGGGGGCAGGGCTTCAAATTCTTAGATCACTGGGATCAATTTTTGGGGATGTATAACTTATACAAAAATGATGGGTTACACCTGAACTCAAAGGGTACTAATATCCTGGCAGGATTGTACAATATAGCTGTTAGGGATGGTGTAATCTAAGTTGGCAAGGGGAAGGAAACCAGGGTGTTAGGGTTGAGGAAGAGGAAAATAGAAATAAGTCAAAGATACTGTGCAGCAAAGATGGCACAAAGGACAGGCAGGTGAATGGATATGGTAATTTAATGCACAATAGAAATATAGCAAAATTGGTAACAGATACTGATCTAAATGTACTGTACTTAAATGCACACAGCATTAAAGATAAAGTGGATGACCTTGTTGTCCAACTACAGATTAAAAGATATGACAATGTGTCCATTACCAAGACATGGCTGAATGATGGATATGATTGGGAGTTGAATGTTCAAGGATACACAGTGTATAGGGAAGATAGGAAGATAAGCAAAGGGGGTGCTGTGGCCCTGATGGTAAGCAACAATATCAAATCACTAGAAAGAAGGGACATAGGATCAGAAGAGGTAGAATCCTTATTGGTCGAGTTAAGAAATGGCAAGGATAAATAGCAGTTATATACAGGCCTCCAAACAACAGCTAGGATGTGGACAACAGGTTACAGCTGGAAATAGAAAAAGCATGTCAGAAGGAAAATGTCAAGATAATTATGTGGGATATTAATATGGAAGTGGATTGGGAAAGTCAGTAAGGACTCAGTGGAAGGAGTTTGTAGAATGCTTACGGGATGGCTTTTTGGATCAGCTTGTCCATAAGCCCACCAGGGGATTGGCTGTTTTAGATTGGGTGCTGTGTAATGAACCTGAGGAGATTAGGGAGCTAGAGGTAATGGAACCCCTTGGAAGTAGTGATCATAATATGATTGAGTTCAGTTTCAAATTTGAAAAGGAGAAGCTGATATCAGGTGTATCATTATTTCAGTGGAACAAAAAAATTACAGTGGTATGAGAGAGGAACTGGCCCAAGTTGATTGGAAAAGTAAGCTAGATGGAGGGATGATAGAGCAGAATTGGATGAAATTCCTACAAGAAATAAGGAAAGTGAAGGAAAAATATATTCCAAGAAAAAAGAAAATCATGAATGGAAAAATGGCAAAAATGTGGCTAACGAGAGAGGTTAAGTCTAAAAGAAAAGCAAAAGAGATGGCGTACAAGGAAGCAAAAATTAGTGAGAAAACTGAGGACTGGATGACTTTTAAAAACTTACAGAAGGAAACTAAGAAAGACATTAGGAAAGAAAAGTCAAATTATGAAAGGAAGTTGGCAATTAACATAAAAAAGGACACTAAGAGTTTTTTTTAAACATATGGAGAGTAAAAGAGTGACATAGGTAGATATAGGAACGATTGAAAATGATGTTGGAGAAATTATAATGGGTAACAAAGAGATGGCAGAGGAACTAAATGAGTATTTTGCATCAGTCTTCACAGTGGAAAACATTAACAACATACCTGATAGCCAGAGGTTTCAGGGAATAGAATTAGGTACAGTCAAGATTACTAGAGAGAAAGTACTTGGGAAGCTAAATGGACTAAGGATAGATAAGTCTCCCAGACTGGATTACGTGCATCCACGGGTTCTGATGGAGGTGGCTTTGGAGATTGTGGAGGCATTGGAAATGATCTTCTGGGAATCAATAAACTCTGGCATGGTTTCAGAGGACTGGAGGGTCACAAATATAGTTCCGCTGTTTAAGGAAGGAGGGAGGCAGCAAAAAGAAAATTACAGATCTATTAGTCTGACATCAGTAGTTGGAAAGTTATTGGAGTCGATCCTCAAGGATGAGCTTATGAAATACCTTGAGGTGCATGACAAGATAGACCCAAGCCAGCATGGTTTCTTGAAGGGAAGATCCTGTGTCACCGACCTATTGGAATTTTCTGAAGTAGTCTCAAATAAGAATGACAAAGGAGAGGCTGTGGATGTTGTGTATTTAGATTTTCAAAAGGCCTTCGATAAGGTGCCGCAAAAGAGGTTGCTTAATAAAATGAGAGCCCGTAGAATTATAGGAAAGATATTGGAATAGGTGGAGCATTGGCTGATAGGCAGAAAGCAAAGGGTGGGAATAAAGAGATTCTATTCTGGTTGGTTGCCGGTTACTAGTGGTGTTCCGCAGGGGTCGGTGTTGGGGCCGCTTCTTTTTACACTGTGTATCGATGATTTAGATTATGGATTAAATGGTTTTGTGGCTAAGTTTGCGGATGACACCAAGACAGGTGGAAGAGCAGGAAGTGTTGAAGAAACGGAAAGGTTACAGAGAGACTTGGACAGTTTAGGAGAGTGGGCAAAGAAATGGCAGATGAGATACAATGTTGAGAAATGTACTGTTGTAGATTTTGGAAGAAGAAATAATCAGGTAGATTATTATTTAGATGGGGAGAAAATTCAAAAATCTGAAGTGCAAAGGGTCTTGGGGGTCCTCATGCAGGATAACCTAAAGGTTAACTACCAGGTTGGATCAGCAGTAAGGAAAGCAAATGCTATGTTGGCATTCATTTCAAGAGGAATAGTGTATAAGAGAATAAGAGTAAGGAGGTGTCGATGAGGCTCTATGGGACACTGGTGAGACCTCATTTGGAATACTGTGTACAGTTTTGGGCCCCTTACCTTGGAGAGGATGTACTGATGTTGGAGAGAGTTTAGAGAAGATTTACGAGGATGATTTCTGGAATGCAGGGGCTAACTTATGAGGGGCGTTTGTCGGCTGTTGGATTGTATTCATACGAGAATAGAAGAATGAGAGGGGATTTAATAGAAACATTTCGAATGTTGAAAGGGTTGGACAGAGTAGATGTGGAAAGGCTGTTTCCCTTGGTGGGTGAGTCCAGGACAAGAGGTTATAGTCTTAGAATTAGAGGGTACCCATTTAAAAAAGAGATGAGGAGATTTTTTTTTCAGCCAGAGGGTCGTGGATTTATGGAATTCATTGCCACTCACAGCTGTGGAGGCCAGATCACTGAGAATGTTTAAGAAGGAGATTGATAGGTATTTAATTAGTCAGGGCATCAAGGGATATGGGGAAAAAGCCAAAAATTGAAAATAGATTGGAGAATAGTTTAGCTCATGGTGGAGTGGCGGAGCAGACTCGATGGGCCGAATGGCCTACTTCTGCTCCTCTGTCTTGTCATCTTTGCCTTGTGACTACGGGAGCTCTGATGGAAAGTGAGTAGGTGCTTGGCGGTGTTTTAAACCTGGAGTGGGTGATCGAACACCTTCCTCATCTCTGCAATGCAACTGATGAAGGAGGAGCAGTTATCAGGTTAGTTGTCCCAAACTGCTGTGGCCCATGCTAATGCATTCCCTGTAGCAACCCCATGACATAAGCAATTTTAGACTTATCTGTGGAGTAGGTCGACGGCTGCTGTTCGAACACCAGGGAGCACTGAAGGAGGAAACTCTGGAACTTCCCCAGGAAGACACGATCCACCTGGTTACCGATCTGTGTGACATGAGCAGACAGGGAACGGAGGTTCCACATGACCTCCCGGAGGAGATGGTCGTGCTGTCCCAGTAGGGAATCCTGGCTGGCGAGGGCTTGTAGGATGTTTGTGTCCGCTGGGTCCATGTTGGCCAGATCGTTCTGTTGTGGAGAACGGGTGAACCCAAATGCAGGACACTGACATGGAGAGACAGAGTTAACACAGGCAACCAACAGAGTGGAAACAAAACTTTGAATACACAACTCTAAGCAGCCTGGAACGTGAACTACCACACTGGCTGAAGCAACGATCTGCCGATGAGTGGATGGAAATCCGGGGTCCTTATACTGCAGGTTAGATGAGATTCAGGGGAGCAGGAGAAACACGGGGAAAAGGGAATTAGGAGAACATGAGCAATAAACGGGAGGGACCACTGGGACCATGACACACCGGCTATAACAACTTTAAGGAACCCTAGCAACCATGTTGTAAATATTCACAGCTCACATCAACACACTGAGAACACCCGAACTCAGCTGTGCCCCAGACCGGGCTGTGACCCTGTCCTTTTACCCTCAACCCTATCCTGAATCACAGCACTGACCCCATGTCCCTCACCTGGACCTCTGACCATAGTCACTGCAGCTCCAGAAGTCAGGAGCAGAAGCTCTGTCCGGCAGTGGTGCCACTGTCTAGCCCTGCCTCCTTCAGTGGGAAAGTTGACTGGTCGGTTCATCCCAGTCCATCTCCAACCAACTGCTGGAGGAACTCTGGTCAAGCAGTATCTGTGAAGGCAATGGGCTGGTTGATGCTTTGGATTGGCGATCCTGCATCAGGACTGATAGCCAGTACACAGAGCTGAAAGTAGGGGCGAGACAGAGTCTGGTGGGTAAGTGGTGGGATAAAGAAGGTGATGCTGGGCCCATGAGGCTAGGTGTGCAGATGGAAGGGGAGGGTACAGACAGAGGCTCACGGGTGATAATTGGAAAGATGATGGACAGATGAAACCGGATGAGGGAGGGGACTGTATGCTTTTAGCATCATTTGCGACCCATCACATAATGAATCAGTCCACATTGAAATGTATTGAATCTCAGCAGTGTCCAGACTTGGTGTACTCAGTGACACAAATGGTACTTTCCACCTACTAATATTCCACCCATGTCAAGAAAATAACGATGACATCCAACAAGAGTATATCCAACTCTCACACCCTCACAGTCAATAGAACAATCCACGAATATCAATATTCTGGGTTTACACTGACCACAAGGTAAACTGGAGTGTCTATGTACACAGTGTGACTACAGGAGCAGGGCAGAAACTCCACTCATAACTGGGAAACCTGTGGTGTAAAACCTACTTCTTAACTCCCAAAGCCTATCCACCATCTACAGGTTTCAAGTCAAGAGTATGATGGAATATCTCATTTGACTGGGTGAACGAGTCTTCAACAATAATCTAGAACTTCAACATCATCTAGAACACAGCAGATCACTAGACAGGCAACCCATCCATAACCATTCACTCACTCCACCACTGATGTACAGTAACACCAGTTTGTACCTGTCTGAGGGGTTTGGGTGAGTTGTTGCAGAACACGCTACAGCAACTCACCGAGATTCCTCAGATCGCATCCTCCAAACTCATTCCCTTTACCTATCTGTAGGACAACAGTAGCAAAATCACATGGAGTACCACCTCACCCTTTAGAAGTTGCCTTCCAGGCCTCACACTAACCTGTTCTAAAACATATTGTTGTTCCTACATTGTCACCAAGTCCCTGAACTCCATCCATAACAGCACAATGAGTATTACTGCACTGCAAAAACTGCTATAGTTTAAAAGGGCAGCTCACCACAACCTTCTCAAGGGTAGCTAGCTATAGACTCAGCTCATGTCCAGTTGAAGCAAGACCACAATGGAACTGCCGGATGATGAGGTAGATTGGCTAACTGTAAACTATTCAGACTGTTTCCAAATACAAATTGCCATTTTCAGTGACTGATCGAAGTGCTGTGCTTGGATAACATATTTACATCTTTCCATAATATGCCAGTATATCTGTTCCCCTGTCTCTCACTTGCACCTTTCTGAGCTCTAGTTATGTGGCCTCACTGCACGAGACCTCCAGGATTTCCTCACTAAGTGCAGCTGATACTTGTCCTTGGCCAGAACTGCAAACCTACGCCTCATTTGTGTTGCTCACTGGAATGTCTAAAAGATCTAAATTATGGAGGTTTGCGCAGCCAGATTTTTATGATGGCTGTCCATCATGGCTCTTGTACTAATCCAATCTGTGTTCCTCTGTCCTACATTAAAATAAATACACTTCAAACCATTCTCACCACTATGCCTGCTTATCCATTAGACCTACTTGAACTATCCTCTAGTTCTTCCTCAATCTCTCCACTTGTTCCCTGCCACTGGTGCAGTATTTTAAACACTGGAGCTTGGTGACATGGTTTCCCTCCAGTTCAAGTGTAACCTGTCCCTCCAGGACAAGATGTACATGCCCTCAAATGATGCCCACCCCCTACTCCCAACTCTTCAGTCGCACATTCGACGTATGATCATCCTGTCTCTGGTCCACTTGCATGTTTCACAGGGAGTAACTGAGATTATCACACTATATGAGACACAAGAACTGTAATTGGAATCAAAGAGCAATCTGCTGCAAGAACTCAATAGTATGTGTAGGGAAAGAAAAATATCCAAAGTTCAAAGTAAATTTATTATTAGGGTACATATATACCACCATATGGAACGTAAAATTTATTTTCTTGAGGGCATATTTAGTAATTCATGAATTCTCAGAAAAGTAGATTCATAATCTGTGCCTAGTTTCATTGCTGTAGAGGGTAGAACATAGAAAACCTAGAGCACAATACAGGCCCTTCGGCCCACAAAGCTGTGCCGAACACAAAGCTGTCCCCTTCCTGTTCCTAACTTCTACCCACAAAGACTCAGTAGACAGTTGCTCCATGATTTCCTCCTTTTCTGCAGCTGCGACACTGTCTCTGATCAGCAGTGCCATGGCCCCACCTCTTTTGCTTCCCTCCCTGTTCTTTCTGAAACATCTATAGCCTGGTACTGTAATAACCATTCCTACCCTGAACCACCAAATCCCTCTAATCTCCACAACATCACAGCTCCAAGTACTGATCCTTGCTTTAAGCTCATCGGCATTGCTCATAATATTCTTTGCATTAAATTAGACACATCTCAAAGCATTGGTATGAGTGCATCTCTTCCCTATCTCTTGCTTATCTTCCCTCTTGCACTGTCTACAAGCCTTCTCAATTTGTGAGCTAACCGCCCCTTCTTCCATCTCTTCATTTCAGTTTCCACCCCGCAGCCATTCTAGTTTAAACTCTCCTCAATTGCCTGAGCAAACCTCCCAGCCAGGATATTGGTCCCCCTGATTCAAGTGCAACCTGGTGATCTTGGTGATTGTAGGGATGACTTGCAGCAAACTGAAAAGCTTGAGCATGTACATATTAAGAAAGAGGATAGGCTGGAGCTTTTGGAAAGCATCAAGTTGGATAAGTTGCCGGGACCAGATGAGATGTACCCCAGGCTACTGTGGGAGGTGAAGAAGGAGATTGCTGAGCCTCTGGCGATGATCTTTGCATCATCAATGGGGACGGGAGAGGTTCCAGAGGATTGGAGAGTTGTGAATGTTGGTCCTTTATTCAAGAAAGGGAGAAGGGATAGGCCAGGAAATTATAGACCAGTGAGTCTTACCTCAGTGGTTGGTAAGTTGTTGGAAAAGATCCTGAGAGGCAGGACTTATGAACATTTGGAGAGATATACAGTATTATAATTAGGAGTAGTCAGCATGGCTTTGTCAAGGGCAGGTCATGCCCTACGAGCCTGATTGAATTTTCTGAGGATGTGACTCAACACATTAATGAAGGTAGAGCAGTAGATGTCGTGTATATGGATTTCAGCAAGGCATTTGATAAGGTACACCATGCTAGGCTTATTGAGAAAGTAAAGAGGCATGGGATACAAGGAGCATTGCTTTGTGGATCCAGAACTGGCTTGCCCACAGAAGGCAAAGAGTGGTTGTAGATGGGTCATATTCTGCATGGAGGTCAGTCACCAGTGGAGTGCCTCAAGAATCTGTTCTGGGACCCTTACTCTTTGTGATTTTTATAAATGACCTGGATGAAGAAGTGGAGGGATGGGTTAGTAAGTTTGCTGATGACGCAAAGATTGGAGGTGTTGTGGATAATATGGAGGGCTGTCAGAAGTTACAGTGGGACATTGATAGGATGCAAAACTGGGCTGCGAAGTGGCAGATGGAGTTCAAATCAGGATAAGTGTCAGATGGTTCATTTTGGTTGGTCAAATATGATGGCAGAGTATAGTATTAATGGTAAGACTCTTGGCAGTGTGGAGGATCGGAGTCCATAAGACACTCAAAGCAGCTGCGCAGGTTGAAACTGTGGTTAAGAAGGAGTATGGTGTATTGGCCTTCATCAATCGTGGGATTGAGTTTAGGAGCTGAAAGGTGATGTTGCAGCTATATAGGACCCTGGTCAGACCCCACTTGGAGTACTGTGCTCAGTTCTGATCACCTCAATACAGGGAGGATGTGGAAGCCATAGAAAGGGTGCAGAGGAGATTTACTTTTTCTTTTCAAATCTTTTTATTATTATTATTATTATTATTCAAAAATAACACAGGTACATCGAAGTAACAACACTTACAATGCCTCAAAAAAAAAATTATCTTAAGGATTGAGAATTTTTGTGAATTAAAAAAAACCCTACTAAACTAGAAAAGTGAGAAAAAAAAGAACCCATTGAGGGCACAACCCTGGAGCCATATGTCATACAGAAAGCTTATAAAAATAAAAATCAAACCGCCAAGAAGAAGAAAAAATATATCAAAACAAAATTTACACTTAGATCGTGGAGGAGATCTATCAGTTAACTGAAATGATAATAATGAGCAAATGAGCCCCATCTCTTCTCAAAATCAAATAAAGGTTCAAAGATTCAACTTCTAACTTTCTCCAAACTGAGACACAGCATCACTTGAGAGAACCATTGTGACAATGTAGGAGCAAATATATCTTCCATTTCAACAAAATGGCCCTCCTAGCGATCAATGTAACAAACACAATAACATGTTGGTCAGACACAGAAACACCATAAATATTTTGAGGAATTATTCCAAAAAGCACAGTCAATTTATTAGGTTGTAAATTGATTCTAAGTGCTTTAGAAATTGTCAAAAAGACTGACTTCCAAAACTGTTTTTATATAGAACATGACCAGAACATATGTGTCAGTGTGGCTATCTCAGTATTACATCTATCACAATACTTGTCAACATTGGGAAATATTTTAGAAAGTCTCTCTTTTGTCCAGTGGTGACGATGTACAATTTTAAATTGAATCAGTGAATGACTAGCACAGACTGAGGAAGAGTTAACCAACTTCAGAATCCGCGTCCAATCCTCCCATATAACAGTCAAATTGAGTTCTTGCTCCCAATCCTGCTTAATCTTAAGTAAAGGACGCTTATCCTATTGTAATAATAAATTATAAATTCTTCCAATAGAACCTTTCATCAAGGGGTTCATATTCATAATAGTATCTAACAAATCAGCCTCTAATATATAAGGAAAATTACTTAAATATGTTTATAAAAAATGTCTAACTTGAAGATATTGTAAAAAGTGTGAATATGAAAGAGAATATATATTGACTAATTGTTCAAAAGACATCAATCTGCCTTCTTTAAATAAATCCAAAAAAGACTTAATACCTTTATTTTTCCAAAGTAAAAAAATTAGATCACTCCAGGAAGGTTTAAAAAAGTAATTACGATAAATTATACTGCATATTTTAAATGTTTTAAGATTTAAAGAATTGCGGAACTGGAGCCAAATTTGTAAAGAGTGCTTAACCACCGGATATAAATTTAAATTAGCAACTTTAGCTAATTGTATAGGTCGAGCAACTCCTGATAACAAAGTTAAATAAAACTGTCTCACAGCTCTCAGTTCCAGGTCTACCCAGATTGGCCGGTCATTCCTATCACCCCAATATAACCAAAAGGACATATATTGCAAATTAACAACCCAATAATACATTCTTAGAGGAGATTTACAAGGATGTTGCCTGGATTGGGGAGCATGCCTAATGAGAATAGGTTGAGTGAACTCGGCCTTTTCTCCTTGGAGCGACGGAGGATGAGAGGTGTCTTGATAGAGGTATATAAGATGATGAAAGGCATTGATCTTGTGGATAGTCAGAGGCTTTTTCCCAGGGCTGAATTGGTTACCACAAGTGGACACAGGTTTAAGGTGCTGGGGAGTAAGTACAGAGGAGATGTCAGGGGTAAGGTTTTACCTCAGAGAGTGAGAGCGCATGGAATGGGCTGCCAGCAATGGTGGCAGAGGTGGATATGATCGGGTCTTTTAAGAGACTTTTAGATAGGTACATGGAGCTTAGTACAATAGAAAGGGTTAGGTAAGCCTAGTAATTTCTAAGGTAGGGACATGTTCGGCACAACTCTGTGGGCCAAGGGGCCTGTATTGTGCTGTAGGTTTTCTATGTTTCTATGGGCCAGCAAGTTTGGATAGATTATTGATAAGATGTGGGAGTCAATAATCAAAGAGGAAGGAGGAAATGTATGAAGGCTGAATATAATCAAAACCTGTCAGTGTGGTTTCATGAAAGGTGAATCAGGTTTGACAAATTTCCTCAATGAAAATAGAGGGAAATCTGCAGGTGTAGTGTATTCCGATTTCCAAAA
This sequence comes from Hypanus sabinus, assembly GCF_030144855.1. Taxonomy (NCBI): domain Eukaryota; kingdom Metazoa; phylum Chordata; class Chondrichthyes; order Myliobatiformes; family Dasyatidae; genus Hypanus; species Hypanus sabinus. Next base: position 52,249,688 of record NC_082706.1, read on the forward strand.
AAGAGCATTTCAAAAGTTGTGTAAATTAAAACTCCATGGTGTCAGAGAGAATCTGTTAGAATTGATTGAAAACTAACCATCACATGGAAAATAGCAAGTTGAAATAATGGGCCTTCTTCAGACTGGAAAGGGTTGATAATGGGCTCATTTCATGGTTCATTATTATCAAATGGGAGAGAGTGGTGAGTGTAGAACAGCGGGATCGGAGTGTTCTGCTGTATGAATCACAAAGTAGTGAGCACCTCCAACAGTAGGTAAGGAAATAAAGAGCATGTTAGCCATTCATTTTATAAAAGGGTTAGAGTTCAATAATAGGGTGGTTGTCTTGCAATTACAGAACTTATAACCCTGTCTACTGTTTGACCTGATACTGCCACATGGAGAATGACTGTGTCAACAAAGTCTGACTGGCCAGAGAGATCTCACCTTCAGCTATCCCTTAACGTGGCCACAAAAGTTGTCATTGTAATGGAGGTAGTAATGTGTGAGGGTTTGTATTTTTGAAAGACAGACAGCAAATAAAATAAGTAACATATGCAAAATTCATGGAGGGGAGTAGTCATGGATTGAAATGAATGGTGGAGAAGCCAGATTAAGACGATTGGGGCGAATAAGGCAGGAGGTGTGGCATAGTTCAAGTTGGCAGGTAATATGTAACACTAGATGAGAGAAGAAGATGGGTGGGAGAAAGGTTGAAATAAAAAGCTGTGAGGTGATAAATGGAACAGGTAAAGGGTTAAAAACAACAATCTAATTGGAGACCATGGACCATGGAAGAAAGGGAATTAGGAGTGAAACTGAAGGAGGTGATGGGTAACTGGGTAGAAGTTAAGTGTTGAGAGGGTAACCAGAGCGGGCATTGGAACAAAAAGGAAAGAAGGGGGAGAAGAAAATTTCCATAAGGCGGAAGAATCGATGTTCATGCCATCAGGTTGTGCATATCGGTACAGTATCGTAGTCAACAAGGGTGAGGTAGTTTTGTGCAGCACGTTTCTGAATCCTCCCAACACTCTGAGGCCACAGTGAGATCACATCACTTTCTTACGAACTCCAGAGTGTACCAACCCACCTTCCCCAGCCTCTCCCCGCCACAGCCCTTCACCCCAGGAATGACTTCTTTGCTTTGAATCATACTGCTGAGAGGTACCTCCCTAGGGGTGTTCCAGGTGTGGCCATCCTCGGCCCCTGAACAGCTGCAGACAAACCGCAGTTCCTTCTCGCCTTTCAATAGGGGCAGCACAGTGTTTCGCTGCCTGACTTCCCACTGGACCAGAGATTTGCTTCATGAACCAGTTCTCCCAATTCCAGCATCATTGACCAGTTTTTCACCATCTGAAACGTATTTTAGTTCTTATTTCCACTCCCGGGGTGAAAACATGCATGCGCACACACACCTATCCTCAACCATGTAGACGGACAACGTCACCCTCGCCTGGTGGACCACATTCACTAGGAGGTGAGGGCTAGCCATCCAATTGACAGCTGAGCAGACCAATAGATGCACCAGATAGAGACAGACAGACAGTTTATTGATCCCAAGGGAAATTGGGTTTCATTATAGTCGCACCAACCAAGAATAGTGTAGAGATATAGCAATATAAAACCATAAATAATAATCAGTAAATTATGCCAAGTGGAAATTAATCCAGGACCAGCCTATTGGCTCAGGGTGTCTGACACTCCAAGGGAGGAGTTGTAAAGTTTGATGGCCACGGGCAGGAATGACTTCCTATGATGCTCAGTGTTGCATCTCGGTGGAATGAGTCTCTGGCTGAATGTACTCCTGTGCCTAACCAGTACATTATGGAGTGGATGGGAGACATTGTCCAAGATGGCATGCAACTTGGACAGCATCCTCTTTTCAGACACCACCGTCAGCTTCTCACCCAGCAGTGCAGGGCAGATGGTGTTGAACGCACTGGAGAAGTCAAAAAATATGACCCGCACACTGCTTGCCAGCTTGTCCAGGTGGGCGTAGACACGGTTCAGCAGGTAGACGACGGCATCCTCATCTCCTAGAGCTTCCTGGTTTGTCTCTGCAACTGCTGGTGGTGTGGAGGACCTCTATGAGGGATCCAGAAGAGGTGTCTTAGCCCAAAACTTTGATGTTGCTTGACCTGTTGAGTTTCTCCGGCATTCTGTGCATGTTGAGTTGGAGGATATGGAACCGCTGAAGTTGCCCGGTTCCCAGTTTTTGCAGTCCACTGTCAGTTCCCTCAGAAACTGGTTCAGTGCTATTTACCACATGTGTCCTTGGATTATTTGGGGATTTTCTCTGATCTCATGCTTCTGTCATACAGTTCCTGGTCTGTTTTTCCACACTAATCTTCTGTGTCTACCAATGGTGCTTCTCGTGAACCCTCTACTTCCAAGGTGGGATGGGAGTAATGTCAATGAGGGGTGACCTCACTGAAGAATTACAGGCTGTCGGAGCACAGGACAGGGGGAATGTGATGATGATTCCTTCAGAGGAGGAGTTACACAGTCAGGGGAGGGATGGGTCGTTCGACACAGATGGGTGAGAAAGTCTGGTGGAGGGAGTGGAATACCAGGATTTCTCCCGAATGCAAGGTGGAAGATGACTCATCATGGTGTTTAAAGAGGAGGGAGGTGAATGTTTGGAACATTCGGGGGATGAACATGACGAGGACCTGGGACGGAAGGACAGGAGGGCTGGGTGAAATGGATGGCGAGTCGGGTTAGAGAGACTGAGCGCTCGTATGGCTTTCTCGTGTTCTTATCAAGTGAGAGGGTAGAGGGGGAGCTGGGTTGTTATTGGTCAGGTGAAGAAGAGTGTGATTTGAAAATCAGAATCAGGTTTATTATCACGGGTGTGTGACGTGTGATTTGTTAACTTAGTAGCAGCAGTTCAATGCAATACATAATCTAGCAGAGAAAAATAATAATAATAAAAAATATAATAATAATAATAAATAAACAAGTAGTGTATGAAAGAAGGTGACAGGCATCTTGATTTTTTTTTACCAGTGGAGTGTTATGGTCAGGGGAAAATCCATCACAATATTATGAAAAAAACAGAACATTACTGAAAAACCAGGGGCTCCACTTTTTCTCTTTGTCTACAAAGTGTCCCGTGAAACTGAGGATCTCCGCAACGCTCTGCAGTGGATTGAAGGTAGGATTTTATTCGAGCCTCTGGAGATTTCAGTGTCTCTTTCCCCTATAGTGACATTCATGTGTCAACGAGCATTCCCAATGCAGCACTGGGATGTCCTGTTTTCTCTTCTGTCTTGATTGAACTAAATACCCCATTGTTTATAGCCAGCTGAGTTATTCCAGGTCTATCTGGCCAGTGATTATCCCAGATCCAACACTTCAGTGAGTTTTGGTCAGACATCCTGGGGTGAAGCTGGAGAGACCTTTACCAGGGGTATGATAGACAAAAATGTTTCAGTGTCTGGTGGAAGTTCGTTTGAGGCAAGATTCATTCCCACATTACAATCCAGCAACAATGAATATATCCTTGAAACAGGGTTTTTATAACAAATAAAACATTTATTAAACACTGCTAAAAAAAAATCCCCAAAAAGTAAACAAACGGCGAACAACCAGAAGTCGGCTGCGATACGGAAGCTCCAACAGTTCTTAAAGTGAGAATGCATAAACAGTTCTCAGAAGTCGTAATGCAAAAGTCCAAAATGATTTACAGCCCGTTAAAGGAGAGGCTTCCTTGATAATAAGTTCTCTTTCATGGTGTTACTGCTGAGCCCAGTCGAAGTATGCTTCAATCAAAGGATTTATAATGAAAAAAAATGAAAGGGCTTAAAGGCACTGACCTTTCTTTGGCGAAACATTGCACCCAGCCCTTTCTGCTCTTACAGCAGGGACTAACATGGGCACAGCTGATGAATTCCTTTCGAATGAGGATCAAACAAGGTCGAATTTGTTTCACAGTCAAAATCAACTTTCCTTGATCTTTCAGCTTCCCGAACTTTGACGAACCTTCACTCTCCGACTTGATTTTAACTGGCAGTATTTTAGCAAAACTGCCAGCAATAACCTTTGTCTTAAGGTTAAATCTCCACTTTTAAATGAAACTGTGTCATAACATCGGAATACGCAGCAACACAAAGTCACGACCAAATTCAACCACAGACTGCCCACATCACAGGGTGGGGTTCTCCTTTTATACCCGGTTGAAAAAAAACTATCAGATGACCTCTCACTGGCGGGAAAATGACGTCACTCCCCCATCACAAGACCATTGCCTCATGTCCAGCATAGATTAAATTACATCATGGTCACGTGACAGCTACAAGATATCCACGGGTACATAACACCTCCATCCAAAAAGAAAATTGATCTGTTAAAAAGAAAAATTTAACAATTAACTATTTACAATAAAAAATACAAATGTATAAAATTTACAACATACACAGTATACATAGTATTATCATACATCAACTTACAAATTATTACACAGGAGGGTTACAAATGGTAAAATATCACTCCATAAAAAAAATATATTGTACATTCAACAGCGAGATAGACAATCAGCAATTACATTACCTTTACCTTTAATATGAGTTATCAAAATATTGTACTCTTGTAACATTAAATTCCAATTTAATAATCTTCTATTTTTGTTTTTCATCTTACTCAGAAACACTAACGGATTATGATCAGTGTAAACGATAAGCGGTTTTTGAGTTGTACCAACATACACGCCAAAATGTTCTAAGGCTAACACAAGAGGTAACAATTCCTTCTCTATTGTCGAATAGTTCATTTAATGCTTATTATGTTTCTTAGAAATGTAAGCTATGGGATGATCAACTTCATCACCCACATTTATTTGCAATAATACTGCTCTTGCAACCTCATCAGTAGCATCTACAGCTAACAAAAAAGGTTTTTCATAGTCAGGTGCCTTGAGCACAGGTTGTTGACATATCATAGTTTTTAATTTCTCAAATGCTTCTTGACAAGGCATTGTCCAAACAAACTTTTCATTTTTCGTCAAGAGTTTAGTAAATGGAAGGGCCATATGAGCAAAATCCTTACAGAATTTTCGATAATATCTTACCATTCCCAGGAATCTTCTGAGAGTTTTTTTTTCCCAGTTGGAGTGGGAATCTCAAAAATTGCCTGAACATTTGCCTGAATGGGAGCTACCTTACTTTGACCCACAACATAACCAAGGTAAGTCACAGTGGCATGTCCAAATTCACTTTTAACTAAGTTAATAGTTAAGTTAGCTTTGGAAAGCCTTTCAAACAATTTCTCCACCGCAATAACGTGTGCTTCCCAAGTATCAATTCCTGTCACTAAATCATCAGTATAACTATCTGTATCTTTCAAACACTGAATCACAGAGTTAATCATCCTCTGGAAAGTACCTGGGGCATTCCTCATCCCAAATGGAAGAACATTATATTCATATAACCCAGATGGAGTTACAAATACAGATATCTCTCTACCTCTATCCGTTAATGGAACACACCAATACCCTTTCAATAAATCAATCTTTGTAAGGAACTTTGCTTTTCCAACTTTATCTACACAATCATCTACTCTGGGAATTGGATATGCATCTGTTTTCGTTAGAGTATTCACCTACCTATAGTCCATACAAAACCTAATACTACCACCTGATTTTGGCACCATAACAGAAGGTGAACTCCAATTCGAGTTACAAGGTTGAATAATATTATTCTCTAGCATATATTTAATTTCTTTCACAGCAAATTCACATTTTCCCAAGTTCATCCTATATGGATGTTGTTTAATGGGTTTGGCATCCCCAACATCTACATCATGTGAAGCTACAGTGGTCCTTCTAGGAACATCTGGAAACAAATCCTTATATTTAAAAATCAATTATTTCATTTGCTGCTTCTGCTCAGGTTGTAAATGTGCTAATTTCTTATCAATATTTTCCAGAATGGTTGAGTTTGGTAATCTGACGGAAACAACATTAGGCTTAGAATGAGTTTCAGAAGAATCATCTATTAAGTCCCTAGTGAGATCAGACTCATTATTATTGACCACAACAGTCATGGTAGCAGACTGTTTCTCATAATAGGGCTTTATCATATTTATATGGCAAAGTTGTGTTGACCTTCTACGATCTGGAGTTTTTAATCATGTTATCCACATCATTGATTTCAGATTCAGATTCAGATTCAGTTTATTGTCATTTAGAAACCACAATTGCAATGCAGTTAAAAAATGAGACAACTTTCCCCCAGAATGATATCACAAAAGCATATGACAAAACAGACTACATCAGAAAATCCACATAACATTTGGCAATCCCCAATCCAGAGTCCGGAGAGGCTGTTGTGTATTAATATTGTTCTGCCATCTTAGTGTGTTCCCCGGAAAGGAGCTCCAAATCCTCCAGACAAAACAAGACCAAAAGCTAAAGCTACAAGACCTGCACAAAACCACATAGTTACAACAATGCAAACAATAGCATAATTGATTAAAAAAACAGACCATGGGCACAGTAAAAATAGTCCAAAGATGTTAAAAGACTATAAGTTCGAAAGAAACCACCACACAGATTCCACAAGTCCTCAGGGTCCCGATTTGACTCATCATCCCACGGCGGCGGCAGTAGGGAATACCCCCACTATGGACTTCCACGGCGCTGCCCGACTCAGCCTCACAGACGCAGCACACAATGGAAGGTCCATTGAACCCAGCCACGCAGATGTAGCACACAGTGAAAGCAACCTGACCACAGCTGACTCTGAGTCCATCGAACCTCCGAGCCTCCGACCATCCCCTCCAGCACAGCCTCTCTGAGCACCATCCTCTGCCGAGCGTATTAAGATGCACCCACCAACAGCCATCAGCAACGTGACCCCAAGGACTGGGGGCCTGTTTAGTGATGAGACTGCCACTGGCAAGGTAAATCTTATTAGAGGCACTGGGGACGACATTGTTTCTGTACCTCTGCACAAGGTAATTTTGGAGTCAGGGTTAGTTTCAGGACCTGTTAAGATAGGACTACGACCCAGTCTACCAGTGCCATGTGTTTCTTTGTTGTTAGGGAATGACCTAGCAGGTGGTAAAGTTGTCCCTGCAGTGCAGCTGATGACTAAACCAATCACTGATGATCCAAAGACAGATTCAGACATGTATCCATCCTGAGCAGTAACTCAAGCTATGGCCAAGAAGCTAGCCAATGTGGATGGTTCTGAGCAGAATGATTCTGCTACCCATGATAGCCCAAACTGGGATTCAGATCTTGATGGCTTGTCAGCGACTTTCCTTCTTTCATTATTGGAACAGGATCCTTGTATTAGGTCTGTTAATAAAGATTTGTCTTTGCCCAAAAAGGAGTTTATAGCAGAACAGACCAGAGACCCTGAGATTGCAGCCTTGAGAGAAAAAGCTTCAATGAGGAAGTGGAGACCACTTGATATTCCCACGTGAGGAATGATGCAACGTTTTGCCGAAGTTGTCACACTTGTCAGGTTGTGGGTAAACCTAATCAGGTCACCCCAGTAGCCTCACTGCAACCTATTCCTGCATTTGATGAACCCTTTTCTAAAGTTATTGGAGATTGTGTTGGCCCATTGTCAAAGACTAAAGCTGGCCATCAGTATTTGCTAATAGTCATATGTAGAACATCAAGATCTCCAGAAGCCATACCTTTCAGAAATATAAAAGCTAAAGTTGTGTCAAAGGCTCTCATACAGTTTTTCACCCTATTTGGTTTGCCGAAAGAAATCCAATCTGATCAAGGAAGTAATTTTATGTCAGGATTATTCCAGCAGGTAGTTTATGAACTGGAAACCAAACAGATAATGTCATCTGCGTACCATCCAAAATCCCAAGGGGCCTTAGAAAGATTTCATTCTACCCTCAAGACCATGATTAGGACATTCTGTATTGAAAATAAGAAGGATTGGGATGAAGGAGTTCACTTGATTTTATTTGCCATAATTGAGTCAGTGCAAGAGTCCCTAGGTTTTAGTCCCTTTGAACTTGTGTTTGAACACCAGGTCCAAGGACCTTTGGCATTATTAAAGGAACAGTGCATTAACAATCACCTGCTTGTGAATTTGTTGGACTATGTTCTGAAATTCAAGGACAGATTAAAAAAGGCTTGCTATTTAGCACGAGAAAATTTAAAATCAGCCCAGGAAAGGATGAAAACTTGGTATGATAAACAAGCTAGAATGGGGTCATTCAAGTGGGGAGATAAGGTTCTTATGTTGTTTCCCATGCCAATGAATCCTTTGCAAGCTAGGTTCCATGGTCCTTATGAGGTTGTGTCTAAAATTAATTATGTGGATTATGTAGTCAAAACAACAGATAGATGAATGTCAACAGAGCTTTGTCATGTAAACATGTTGAAACCATATTTGAAAAACAAATAACATCAGTGACTGGTGTTATCAATAACAATAAGTCTGACCTTGCTGGGAACTTGGCAGCAGATTCATCTGAAGTTTATTTCAAATTGAACAATATTCCAGCTAGATTGACAAATTTGACTATTTTGGAAAATCTTGATGAGAAATTGGCTAATTTACAGCCACAGCAACAGCAGCAGATGAAGCAAATAATTATGAAATTTAAGGATTTATTTCTTGATGTCCCAAAAAGAACCACAGTGGCCTTATATAATGTAGATGTGGGTGATGCCAAGCCTATTAAACAACATCCTTATCATATGAACATTGAAAAATGTAAACTTGCTGAATAAGAAATTGAATATATGTTAGAAAATGGTATTATTAGGCACTCTACTTCAGATTGGAACTCACCTTGTGTCATAGTACCTAAATAAGGTTTTGCACTGATAATAGAAAGGAGAATGCAGAAACAAAAGCAGATGCTTATCCCATCCCCAGACTGGATGACTGTGTAGATAAGGTTGGAAAGAATAAGTTTCTTACAAAGATTGGTCTGTTGAAAGGTATTGGTGTGTTCCATTGACAGATAGAGGTAGAGAAATTTCTGCATTTTTAACATCTTCTGGTTGTATGAATACAATGTTCTAACATTTGGAATGAAAAATGCTCCAGTAACATTCCAGAAAATGATTAATTCTGTAATTCAAGGATTAAAACACACAGATGCCTATATTGATTATTTGGTCACAGGAAATGATACTTGGAAAACCCATATCTCTGCAGTGGAAAAGCTGTTCAACAGACTCTCAGAGGCCAATCTTACAGTTAATTTAGCTAATAGTGAATTTGGACATGCTACTGTAACCTATCTTGGTTATGTTATGGGACAGGGCAGGTTGGCACCTGTTCAGGGAAAAGTTCAGGCTATTTCTGAGGTTTCCATTCCCACTGGTAAAAAAAGCTCTTAGAAGATATCTGGGAATGGCTGGATATTATTGTAAGTTCTGTAAGAACTTTGCTGATGTTTCTCTCCCATTGACCAACCTCCTGAAGAAGGATGAAAAGTTTGTTTGGACAGAGTTTTGTCAAGAGGCATTTGATAAGTTGAAAGCCATCTTATGTCACCAACCTGTACTTAGGTCACCTGACTTTGAAAAGCCATTTTCCACAGCCATGGATGCTAATGATGAAGCTGCAGGAGCAGTGTTACTACAAAGGGATGATTATGTTGATGTTGAACATCCTACGGCTTACTTTTCAAAGAAATTTAATGAGCATCAAAGAAATTATTCCACTATAGAGAAGGAATTATTAACACATATTTTGGCTTTACAGGATTTTGATGTGTATGCTTGCCCGGCTTAGAAACCATTTGTGATTTATACAGATCATAATCCATTGTTGTTCTTGAGTCAAATGAAAAACAAGAACAGATGGTTGTTAAACTGGAATTTCATTTTGCAGGAGTATGATATGATAACTCACATTAAAGGCAAAGATAACATAATTGCCAATTGTCTTTCCAGATGTTAAGCCTGCAATGTATTAACAACAGTGAAATGGAATTTATTATTGGTATGCGCTTCTGCAATATGTTATATTAGTCTGTCACATGCTATATGGTAACCATACATGCATTGTTTCACATATTGTAGTTTGCAGTGATCTTCCAGATCAAATTTTTCTTTATGTGGGGGGAGGTGTCACAGGTTTTGTTTGCTGTGGACTGTTACTTTCATTTTCATTTTTAGAATTTTTATTGGTACATAATCTTCTACAGCTATAAAAATGATACAGAATGTCAACAAATTAATATGTATACAATTAATAAACCTGAAGAAAAAAAGCTGATCTTAATATATAAAAATGAAAAAAATATATATATAAGGAAAAGAAAGTTAAAAAAGAACCCTGTCTAACTAAGAAAAAAAACCACTGACTACAAAAAAAAGGAAAAACCCCATTAGGAATCAACCCCCCTGGAGCAATACATCTTACCATCATCTATATATAAAGAAAAAGAGTCATCAACCACCAATTCAGATGTATAAAAAAATTGGAAGGAAACCATATAAAATAATTAAAATTAAGTGATAATATTTGGCAAAAGAGCCCCATCTTCTCTCAAAATCGAATCGGGAATCAAAAGTTCTACTTCTAATTTTTTTCCAAACTGAGACATAATATTATTTGAGAAAACCATTCAATTAATGTAGGGACAGAGGTATCTTTCCATTTTAATAAAATAGCCCTACTTGCCAATAATGTAAAAAATGCAATTACATGTTGATCTGAAAATGAAATATCCTGAATATGATGTAGAACTATTCCAAATAGAACAGTCAATCTATTAGGTTGTAAATTAATTTTCAGAGCCTTAGAAATTGTAGAAAATAAAGATTTCCAAAATGATTTTAATGAAGAACATGACCAGAACATAAGTGACAAAGTAACTACTTCAGTTTTACATCTACTGCAGTAGTTGTCTATGCTAGGAAATATTTTAGACAGGCTCTCCTTTGTTAAATAATAATGGTGAACAATTTTAAATTGAATTAAACAGTGATTGGCACATATTGAAGAAGAATTTACGTTTTTCAAAACTCGAAGTCAATTTTCATTAACAAAGGTCATATTAAATTCTCTCTCCCAATCTTGTTTAATTTTTGTCAGGTTCTCTTTCTGTAACAAAAATAAATTGTAAATTCTGCTAATGGAACCTCTCACTAAAGGATTCAACTTCAAAATGGTATCCAACAAATCAGATCCTTGTAAATATGGAAACTTAGGTAAATATTGTTGTAAAAAATGCCTAACCTGAAAATATTGCAGAAAATGTGTATGAACGAGACAATATTTGTTAATAAACTCTTCAAAAGTCATCAATCGACCATCACAAAATAAATCTGTAGAAGAACGGATCCCTTTATCTCTCCATAGCAGAAAAATGGGATCGGTTATTGAAGGTTTAAATGAAAAGTTTCAATACAAAAAACTAGACAACTTAAATTGTTTAAAATTGCGAAACTGAACCCAAATCCATAGGGATTGTTTAATAACTGGTTAAGATTTAAATTTGGAATTTTAGAGAGCTGTAAAGGTAATGGAGCTCCTAATATTGAAGTTAAATGTAATTGTTTAATTTAATGTAATTGCTTTTAAACTGTCTTAAAAACAGGATTTTAAAACAGATAGATTTTGTGTTATATAGTTTCTTACTGTTACGAGACCACGGGTTTTGTTCACTGTGGACTGTTACTTTAAGAGACGCCTGGATGAGGCAGGACTATGATATCAGTATAATAAACTGCAACAGACCACTGAGATTTTCAGTGCTGTAGAGACAGAGACAGGCTTTTGTTTGCAAGCTGCCAACAGGAACCTGATTAAAATGGGTGAAGTCTTATACTTTCCCATGTCCAAAAGTTTGGGTTGCTTAACAGAACACAGTGCACTGGATGTGGGACTGTCACTTCATATAATCCATATGTGGATTTTTTGTGGAGTTATCCTATGGGACCACTGTTGTTAACCCATATCTGGATCCGGGTGTGTTATGTGGTAATCACATGGAAGAAGGGATATCCTTTGACTGTTCCCCTCACGCCATCTGCCTGCCACCCCACTCAGGATAGGGTTCCCCTTGTGTTCACATACCACCCCACCAGCCTCCAGGTCCAACGTATAATTCTCCGTAACTTACGCCACCTCCAACGGGATCCCACTACCAAGCACATCTTTCCCTCCCCCCTCTTTCTGCTTTCTGCAGGGATCGCTCCCTATGTGACTCCCTTGTCCATTCATCCCCCCCATCCCTTCCCACCGATCTCCCTCTTGGCACTTATCCTTGTAAGCAGAACAAGTGCTACACCTGCCCTTACACTTCCTCCCTCACCACCATTCAGGGCCCCAGACAGTCCTTCCAGGTGAGGCGACACTTCACCTGTGAGTCGGCTGGTGTGGTATACTGCGTCCGGTGCTCCCGGTGTGGCCTTTTATATATTGGTGAGACCCGACGCAGACTGGGAGATTGTTTCACTGAACACCTATGCTCTGTCCGCCAGAGAAGGCAGGATCTCCCAGTGGCCACACATTTTAATTCCACGTCCCATTCCCATTCTGATATGTCTATCCATGGCCTCTTGTACTGTCAAGATGAATCTAAACTCAGGTTGGAGGAAGAACACCTTATATACTGGCTGGGTAGCCTCCAACCTGATGGCATGAACATTGACTTCTCTAACTTCCGTTAATGCCCCTCCTCCCCTTCTTACCTTATCCCTGACATATTTAGTTGCCCATCACTCTGCCTGTTCTCCATCTCCCTCTGGTGCTCCCCCCATTTCTTTCTCCTGGGGCCTCTGGTCCCATGATCCTTTCCCTTCTCCAGCTCAGTATCACTTTCGCCAATCACCTTTCCAGCTCTTAGCTTCATCCCACCCCCTCCGGTCTTCTCCTATCATTTCGCATTTCCCCCTCCCCCCACTACTTTCAAATCTCTTACTATCTCTCCTTTCAGTTAGTCCTGATGAAGGGTCTCAGCCTGAAACGTTGACAGTGCTTCTCCTTATAGATGCTGCCTGGCCTGCTGTGTTCCACCAGCATTTTGTGACTGTTCCCCTGCGATGTTTTACGTGGATTTCAGAATGACTCAACAGATAAGATCTTTGGTGACTGTTATTTTGTTTACCCAGTGTGGAATCTGTTGAATTTTTTCGTAATTGCCTTCTCTTGACATTTTTGTGTGGATTTACAAATCTCTCCCCTCGCTCATCTATTCCATGGATTACCAAATATTTCTACTTTGCCATTTTAAGACTTTTTAAGAGCTGTTCCTAAACTTGACTGTTTGGGAGCCACACACATAACACTTAACTTCAGTTGATTTCACTTAATCTTTTATATTTTGAGTAGATACTGATAAAGATAGTGGTTTTAACATTAAAACCTGACTCAATTCATGAGCATTTGCTGCTGGTACATAATATTTACACACAACGCCACTTTTCACAGTGTGTGAGATATACCGTCCCCATGGCTGGTGCACTGCACAGAAACTATTAAGGAAACCTGAAACTAACAAAATCATTATAGAAGCACCTTCCAATGCAGCCGTCCCTGCTCTCCACCCACTGGGAAATGAAGAACATCAGATGCCATCACATCTGCAGCAAAATGCTACAAACACCCATCTGGGTGGGAACAGAAACAGGATGCGCATGGGACTGATTTACTTTTTGAGTTCTACCAGTACATAGACAGTGGAAGAGCCCTTTATTGTGTCCCTATTGTTTATTGCTGCGATAGTTCCCAGATTAATAATGCAATTCCAACCCCTTATCTCCCTCTCTGTCTTTTCGTTAAGGTCCTGATTTTCAGCCTCTTTCCTCGCTCCTTATTCTCACTGCCTTGGATGTGTTCCTCCCTATCAACCAATATTATTGGTGCCAATGTTCATCACGAGTTCTGGCTACCTACTCTCCCCCAATCCTGAGAGTTTTTAGCAGCTTTTCTGACACGTCCTCTGGCACTCAGAGGGCAACACATCATCCTGGTGTCTCTCTTGTGGCCCCTAACATTGGAATCACCGAATATAAAAGTGCCCACCCACCCACAGTCACAGGTAATCAAACAGTATTCTCACCCTCACACAGATCAGACAAAACCAGACGTCACCCCTCCCACAGTGAAAAGAAATCCCGGAAGTCCCTGACCAACCATGGCGGTGCTGTCATCAGTAACCCTGTCTCCACTGCGGAGGATTCAATATTACAGGAGAGTAGTGTCGCTTTAGTGCAACTCGATTACAGCTCGGAGTTCAAAACTGGCATCCTCTATAAGAAGTTTGTATGACATTCCCGTGGAATGAGTAGGTTCCTCCAGGTTCTCCTGTTTCCTCACACAGTTAAGGGCATACAGCTTAGCTGGTTAATTGGTCATAGTAAATTGATTAGGCTGAAGTGAAATCGAGGGTTACTGGATAACATGGTTCACTGGGCCGAAAGGACCTTTTCCACACTGTATCTCTCAATAAACAAATCAATCCTCCAGCATGGCATTCCCTCAGTCACTGCAGTCTCAGCTTCTGCAGCGGAAACAAAGAGAACCTCAGATCAGAAATGCCAAGGACTGGGGTGCGTGTTGGGAGGAAACGCTGTTCCATTCATAAACTTACTGGAAGAAGTGACCCATGATGCTGGAAAGGACTCGGTGTGTCATTGCATCACCGTGCTCTGAAGTGCCCATTCAGTTTAGCAGCAGACAGGGGCACGGTCAGTGCCTGTCACATCTGTCACTGCATTAAATATCAAGTTGCATTACAGCTGTTCCTATGGTGCTGTGGTAGTGAAATCCTCAGGGAACATGTTTACCAAGTAGAGCGCTATCCTCCTTCTGGAAAGTGGGTGACTTTGTGATCTTGTCCTCACAACTAAATCGAGCACTTTCCTGAGAGCTATAATGACACGAAGTAACCAGAGTTTTCCTGTTTCCATTCTCCTTCCACCTGCTGTATAGTTCTCAATAGTTCTCAAGTGCGAACAGTTTAAAAGAAGGCAGCCAAATCCAGCATGCAGCAGAGTGAAAGGGCTTTGGCTCAACGGGCTTCAGCGGCAAGGGGACGAGGTGAGGCAGTTGTTGATTGCAAAAGGAAGTAGTGTGTATGTGAGGCCAGTTTTCTGTGGTCAGTGTTAGATGTGGGAGGTCCTGGAGCTCCCGGCGTCCCGAACGGCCACATCTGCACCCGGTGCATTGAGATGCAACTCATAAGGGACCAGGTTGGGGAACTGGAGATGCAGTTTGATGACCTTCGTCTGGTCAGGGAGAGTGAGGAGGTGATAGAGAGGAGTTACAGACAGGTGGTCACTCCAGGGCCACAGGGGACAGAGAAATGGATCACTGTCAGGAGGGAGAAGGGGTAGAGTCCAGTACTAGAGAGTACCTCTGTGGGTGTACTCCTTGACAATAAGTACTCCTGTTTGAGAACTGTTGGGGGTGGGGGGGGGGGACAGCCTACCTGGGGGAAGCAACAGTGGCCATGCCTCTGGCACAGAGTCCGGCCTTGTGGCTCAGAAGGGTAGGGAGAGGAAGAGGAAGGCAGTAGTGATAGGGAACTCTATAGTCTGGGGGTCAGACAGGAGATTCTGTGGATGCAGAAAAGAAACTCAGATGGTAGTTTGCCTCCCAGGTGCCAGGGTCTGGGATGTTTCTGATCACGTTCAAGATATCCTGTGGTGGGAGGGGGAACAGCCAGAGGTTGTGGTACATATTGGTACCGATGACATAGGTAGGAAAAGGGAAGAGATCCTGAAAGAAGACTACAGGGAGTTAAGAAGGAAGCTGAAAAGCAGGACCTGAAAGGTAGTAATCTTCGGATTACTGCCTGTGCCATTCAACAGTGAGGATAGAAATAGAATGAGGGGGAGGATAAATGCATGGCTGAGGGAATGGAGCAGGGGGCAGGGATACAGATTTCTGGATAACTGGGACCTCTTTGGGGGCAGGTGTGACCTGTACAAAAAGGACGGGTTGCACTTGAATCCCAGGGGGACCAATATCCTGGAGGGCAGTTTGATAGAGCTGTTGGGGAGGGTTTAAACTAGTTTGGCGGTGGGGGGGTGGGAATCAGAATGTGAGTGCAAGGATTAAGGTCGAAGCACAAGGGCATGATGCTAAGAGTTCTGAGTTGATGAGGAAGGACAGGCAGGGGACAGAACATGATTGTAGCCAGTTAAAGGGGTTGAAATGTGTCTATTTCAACACTAGGAGTATTAGGAACAAGGAGGATGAACTCAGAGCATGGATTAGTACGTGGAACTACGATGTTGTGGCTGTTACTGAAACTTGGTTGGAGGAAGGACAGGATTGGGTGATGCAGGTCCCGGGGTACAGGTGTTTTAAAAGGAATAGGATGGGAGGTAGAAAAGGTGGTGGGGAGTGGCATTGCTGGTCAGGGATAGTATCACAGCTATAGAAAGGGAGGATGCTGCAGAGGGAGTGTCCACGGAGTCAGTCTGGGTGGAAGTCAGAAATAGGAAGGGATTAATCACTGTGCTGGGAGTAGACTATAGGCCCCCAAATAGCCCTCGGGACACCAAGGAGCAGATAAGTAGGCAGATTTTAGAATGGTGCACAAAATACAGGGTAGTAGTTATGGGTGATTTCAACTTCCCTCATATTGACTGGCACCTCCTGAGTGCAAGGGGGATAGATGGGGCTGAATTTGTCAGGTGTGTTCAAGAAGGATTCCTGACACAGTATGTGGACCGGCCGACGAGAGGAGAGGCTATACTGAATCTAGTTCAAGGTAATGAACCTGGTCATGTGACAGACATTTTGATGGGGGAGCATTTTGGTAAGAGTGACCATAACTCCCTTAGCTTCAGCGTAGCTATGGAAAGGGATAAAATCAGATGAAATGGTAAAGTGCTTAACTGGGGAAGGGCTAACTTTGAAGGGATGAAGCAGGAACCAGTGAGAGTAAATTGGAAACAGATGTTCAAAGGAGAAAGTACAGAAGTAATGTGGGAGAAGTTTAGGGACCACTTGAGATGGGTTCAGGATAGGTTTGTCCCACTGAGGCAAGGAAAAAATGGTAGGAAAAGGGAACCGTGGCTGATGAAACACGTGAGGCAACTCGTCAAGAGGAAAAAGGAAGCATCTGTTAGATATACAAAGCAGGAAGTAGGAGGGGCTCATGAGAAGTATAGGGTAGCCAGTAAGGAGCTAAAGAAAGGACTTAGGAAAGCTCGAAGGGGGCATGAGAAGGCCTTGGCATGCAGGATTAAGGAGAACCCCAAAGCGTTCTATGGTATGTGAAGGACAGGAGGATGACGAGAATGAACATGGAACTGCTAAAGGATAAAGAGGGCAACATGTGCCTGGAAGCAGAGGAGGTTGGGGAGGTCCTAAATGAATACTTTGCTTCAGTATTCACAAGTGAAAAGGATCTTAATCAGGGCAAGGTCGAAATGGAGCAGACCTGTGTGCTGGACGATGTGGAGATTACAGAAGAAGTAGTGCTGGATCGTCTTAAAAACATCAGGATTGATAAATCCCCAGGGCCAGATATGATACACCCCAGGTTGTTGTGGGAATTGAGAGAAGAGATCGCTGGAGCATTAGCTATGATCTTTGAATCCTCTTTGGCTACAGGGGAAGTGCCAGAGGACTGGAGAATGGTAAATGTAGTTCCCTTATTTAAAAAAGGTAATAGGGAGAAACGTGGGAACTATAGACTGGTGAGTCTTACATCAGTGGTCCATAAACTACTGGAAGGTGTCCTTAAGGATAGGATCTACGAGCATTTGGAGAAGTACAGTCTACTCATGGTTAGTCAACATGGCTTTGTGAAGGGAAGATCGTGCCTCATGAGCTTGATCGTGTTTTTTGAAGAGATAACAAAAGAAATTGATGAGGTCGGGCAGTGGATGTGGTCTACATGGACTTTAGCAAAGCATCTGACAAGGTCCCTCATGAGAGACTCATCCAGAAAATCATGAGGCATGGGATAAGTGGAACCTTAGCTGTTTGGATAAAAAATTGGCTTAAAGGAAGAAAGCAGAGGATAGTTGTGGAAGGAAAGTATTCTGCCAGGAGGTCGGTGACTAGTGGAGTGCTGCCGGGATCAATCCTGGGACCCCTGCTATTTGTGATTTTTATAAATGACCTGGATGTAGAGGCGGAAGGATGGGTGAGTACGTTTGTGGAAGACACAAGATTGGAGGAGTTGTGGATGGAGCTGCAGGTTGTCGAAGTTTACAAGGGGATATAGACAGGCTGCAGATCTGGGCAGAAAAGTAGCAGATGGAGTTCAATCCAGATAAATTTGAGGTGATTCAGTTTGGAAAGGCAGAACAGAAGACTGAGTACAGGATTACTGGTCAGTTACTTAACAGTGTGTATGAAAAAAGAGACCTTGGGGTTCAAATCCACACATCCCTCAAGGTTGCTGTGCAGGTTGATAGGGTAGTTAAGAAGGCCTATGGGATGCTATGCTTCAATAACAGGGGGGATTGAGTTCAAGAGTAGAGAGGTCATGTTGCAACTCTACAAATCTCTGGTGAGACCACACTTAAGAGTATTGTGTTCAATTCTGGTCACCGCATTATAGGAAGGATGTGGAAGCTATGGAACGGGTGCAGGAGATTTACCAGGATGTTACCTGGTTTGGAAATCAAGTCATATGAAGCAAGGTTAGCAGAGCTGGGACTTTTCTCTCTGGAACGTAGAAGAATGAGAGGGGACTTGATAGAGGGATACAAGATTATGAGGCATAGATAGGGTGGATAGTCAGTACCTGTTTCTCAGGTCACCAATAGCATACACCAGAGGGCATATGTGCAAAATTAAGGGAGGGAAGTTTAGGGGAGACATCAGGGGTAAGTTTTTTACACAGAGGGTTGTGAGTGCCTGGAATGACTTGCCAGGGATGGTGGTGGAGGCTGAAACATTAGGAGTATTTAAGAGCCTCTTGGACAGGCACATGGATGAAAGAAAAATAGAGGGTAATGGTGTAGTGTGGGTTTAGTACTTTTTTTTTCAGATTATATGGATTGGCACAACATGGAGGGCTGAAGGGCCTGTTGTCATGCAGGTGAGATAATTGCTAGAAAATTCAGCAGTCTAATGAACAAGGAGGCAATTAAAAGAGAGAGGGTACTCTGACTTGGTTTTGATAACTCTTTTAAATGTGACCTTGAGAGAGAGTATGGCGCCAGCTGAGACACGAGCTGGGAAGCCACCATGGTAACAGCTCAAAGCGGTTGAGCTAATGGACGGCTGGAATTTTGAATGGATTATAAAATTTGAGGCTTTTTGTCTGATAACGGCAGAGGAGGCATGACACGGGGGAATTACAGAAGCTACCCGAGAAACCACTGGTGAAGTTTAAGACCACCAAGAGGGTGGAGACCACAGACCGATTAATTTCGACCAGTGATTACCAGTGCGGGTAAGAGCTTGCCTGTGGGGGTCTGCTGGTGGTGAACCCATGTCGTGGGTTAGTAGACCGTTCCCTAGAAGGGGCTCTGTCCATCTGTGTCTGTGTGGGGTTCGCACAAAGTGACTTTAAAGACTTCGGAAGCAAGTACAACTAAAGCTGCCAACATAAACATCAACTCAATTAACTCTCTCCATCAATTCAACTCGATGCAACACAAACTGAACTGCTTAAACTTACCTGACACCATAAGACTGATATCTACCTCTGGGACTATTATCTTTGTATCCACATGGACATTTACAGATATATATATATATATAATAGATAATAGGCTGCATCGTATTATCCAGTTTTAATGACATTAATTCATTGTAGTAATAAATATTGTCTTAATTTATAGTAAACCAGACTCCAGGTGTGTTTCATTTCTGCTGATCCTTTTCAACTTGTCATGGGATTTGTGACAAAATTGGGGCCTACGTACGGGATCTGAACAAATTTGGTTGGAGCCGATTTTGCAAATTGTGGGGGCTTGTCTTAATTGGGGAAATCCCTTGTAATTAATCTGTGTGTGGAAAACAGCAGAAATGGAGGCTATTGAATTTATAGAGAACCCTACTCCTCTGTTTTTGAGGAGAGCCAGAAAGGAGGTTCTATGTGACATTGCTAAAAAATGGAAACTTTCCAGAATACAGAGGAGTATGACAAAGGCAGGAATTCAGAGGAAAATAGCTGAATATTGTGTTGGGAAAGAGTTACTTGAGGAGTCACTACTGGAGTTTCCGATAGGTGATGAGGAGACCCTGTTACGACTAGAACAATTAAGAATGGAGAGACTTAAGTTCGAGGCTGCATAGGCAGAGAAACAGAGGGAGTTTGAGAGGGAGATGCGGCATTAGGATGGTCAAGTGTCAGGCTGTGGAGGCAAGAGGGGTGTATCAATTAATGTCAGTCAAGAAATTAAGTTGGTACCTCCGTTTGCTGAAGGAGATGTTGATAGGTACTTCCTACATTTTGGGAAAGTGGCTCAGAACAGTGTTGTGATGGAAAATAACTGGTTCTTTGAGTCTCAACAGTAGAGGCCTGGACACACACAGTTTTAATAATAAGGAATTTATTTACAAGGGGAATTTGGGTCAACACAAGCAACTACAATACACAGGAAGCGGTGTGGGGACAGAGTACGGTTACACAAACAAAGAACAAGGGAAAAGCACTATGACAGCTATCCCCCTTGACCTTGGATAGCTGCGGCTTCCTTACCAGGACAAACGATAGACCTTCCCAAACATAAATCAATGCACTTACCTCCAATGTGGTGGTCTGTAAGAGAGGGCTAGCCAAGGGCAAGTCTCACCTTTTAAAGCATGGGGCTGGGTGAGATAATCCAATTAAGGTGACCAATAATTTAGGTGTGCATTGATTCGTTGGATGGGACCAAATGTTGATTGGCATGTGGTGTGTCCTCCGACCAGCCAGGTGGCAGTGCATCTGTCACGTGGCTGGTATCTCTGGATACAAACAGGAAGTGGCCGAGGGAGGACTGGACAGTATTGCTGCAGAGTGTGTTAAAAGGGAAGGTGCAGCAAGCATATTCTGCCTTGTCTGTGACTTGGTTGACTAATAAGGAGGCTGTGCTTAAGGTCTATGAAATGGTGCCAGAAGTGTACCGACAGAAGTTTCGGGGTTTGAGGAAGTCTGGGAACCAGACATATATAGAGTTTGCCCGTGAAAAGGAGAGGTACTTTTATCGGTGGAGTGCCTCGAAAGAGGTAGTCGAGGACTACCACAAAGTGAGACAGCTGATGTTGATCGAGAAATTTAAAGAGTGTGTCCCTAGTGAGATACGGACATACTTAAAAGAGAAAGAGGTTGAAACTCTTTCCACGGCTGCTAGGTTAGCGGATGAGTTTGCCCTGACTCACAAAATTAAGTTTTTCCCAAGCAAGGGTTATCAGAAGAGTTATCGGGATAATCTGCCGTGTAACACAGGAAATAAGGCAGGAGCTAGTGACAGAGGTAAAGAGGAGGGGAAACTGACCAAAGGTGTGTTTTTCAGTTTTACCTGTTACTACTGCAGGAAGCCTGGCCATGTGGCATCTAACTGCCTTATTTGGAAGAAAGAAATGGGAAAGGAGAAGGGGAAAACCCCTAACATGTGTGTGCTGGTGGCTGAGACCACACAAAGGAAGTTGGAGTCTGGCCAAGTTCAGAAAGGGATTGAGTGGTTTATAATCAAGGGTTTGTGTCTGTGAAGGAGGGGTCACTCCTAGTTCCAGTGAGAATCTGGCACGATACTGGAGCCTTCCAGTCACTGATATTAAGTGATGTCTTAGAAATTGGTGATAAGACAAAAACGGACCAAGTGAATATTCTGGAAGGTATTGACAAGGGAACAGAGGTCGTGCCTTTGCACAAAATAATTTTGAAATGTGACTTAGTGTCTGGAGCAGTTCAGATAGGGATATGACCTAAATTACCAATAGCTAATGTGGATGTCTTGTTGGGAAATGACCTGGCAGGAAAAGATGTATACCCAGGGTTACAGCTAACAAGCCAGCCTGCTGTTAGTGAGACAAGCGCAGACAGTGAACTTTATACCGCATGCACGGTCACAAGAAGCATGACAATGAAGACTGCAGAAGTGAAGCGATCTGGACGGGAGGGGTCAGGTGCCTGTGATAGCAAAAAAGGGATACGGATCCTACCGACTTATCTGAAACTTTTCTACCGTCCGTGTTTGACCTGGACTCAGGTAGTGAGGTGGATAAAAGGGGTTTGTCATTGTCCAGGTGGAAGCTTATGGAAGAGCAGGATAGGGATCCTGAGATTGCAGCTTTAAAAGAGACAGCTCTTTCTGAGGATGAAATTCAGAGGGAGTTAATGGGTTACTATCTGAAGGATGGGGTATTAATGAGGAAGTGGAGACCATCAGCAATAGCTGCCGATGAGGATTGGTCTATGGTGCACCAAGTGATGGTTCCGAACGGTTACTGTACAGAAATTTTAAAGATGGCTCATACAATGCCTTTAGAGAGACATCTTGGAGTTAGAAAGAAAGGGCACAAGATTATGAAAGAATTTCATTGGCCAGGTATAAGAAAGGATGTGGCGGTTTTTTTGTAAAACCTGTCACACATGTCAAGTGGCAGGGAAACCGAATCAGACTATCCCAAAGGTGTCACTTCGCCCCATACCAGCTTTTGGCAAACCTTTCTCCAGGGTCATTGTGGATTTTGTTGGCCCACTGCTAAAGACTGCAGGTGGCCACCAATACTTGTTGACCATTATGTGCGCTGCCTCTAGGTTCCCAGATGCAATACCCCTCAGGAACCTAAAGGCTAAAACAGTGGTGAAGGCACTTACTAAGTTCTTCGCGTTAGTGGGTCTGCCCAAGGAGAGACAATCGGATCAGGGCAGTAATTTTACATCGGGTGTATTTCAACAGATAGTTATGGAACTGGGAGAGAAACAAATTTTGTCCACAGCATACCATCCCCAATCCCAGGGAGCGATAGAGAGGTTTCACTCTACCCTCAAAACCATGATTAAAACGTGCTGTATGGAAAATGAAAGACATTGAGATGGGAGTATATCTTTACTCCTATTTGCAATAAGAGATTCGATCCAGGAAACGTTGGGGTTCAGACCATTTGAGCTTACGTTTGGTCATAGGCCTCGAGGACACTTGACCTTACTGAGAGAGCAATGGTCTCAGAAGGAAGTGCGAATTGGGGTATTGGATAATGTCTTAGAGTTTCGAGACAGGCTGAGCAGGGCTTGTGACCTTGCAAAACAAAATCTCCATGGCTCCCTGGCTGATATGAAGCATTGGTATGACAGACAGGTAAGGGAGCGAAGCTATGAGGTTGGAGATAAGGTTTTAGTTTTGTTTCCCTTGAAGAATAACCCTCTCCAGGCTCAATTTAGTGGTCCTTATGAAATAATGAGGAAAATTGATAAGCTGAACTATGTTATCAGGACACCAGGTAGAAGGAAGTTCACTCAATTATTGCATGTGAATCTAATCAAACCTTATTTTGACTCTAAATTTGTATCAGTTGGGGTCATGACCAAACAAGACCCAACTGCAAAGACTAGCCCAGAGATAATGGGGGAGTGTAATGAGCAATGTCTGGTTTCAGCTCGACTCAAAAATGCTAGTGTTTTGGAGAACATAGACAACAGTAAAATTAACCAGCTGGAACCGAAGCAACAACAACAGATAAAGCAGCTAATTGGCAAACATTCCAATCTATTCCCAGATATACTGAGGCAGTGTAGTACAGCTACACATGATGTCATTGTGGGGCAGGCTGATCCAGTGAAACAGCACCCCTACAGGATGAATTGAGAACGTAGTAAAGTAGTGGAACAGGAAATCGAATATACGTTGGCCAATGGTATTATCAGGCCATCCACCTCTGTGTGGGCTTCCCCTTGCGTGATAGTTCCCAAGCCCGATGGGACAATGAGATTTTGCACAGATTATATAAAGTTCAACGCAATAACTAAAACAGATGCTTAACCTATTCCCAGATAGATGACTGCATCGATAGGGTGGGGAAGGCTAAGTACCTAACAAAAATTGACCTGTTAAAAGGGTACTGGTGCACTCCCTTAACCAATAGGGCTCCAGAGATATTGGCATTCGTCACCCCCTCGGGGTTGTATGAGTATAATGTGATGCTTTTTGGGATGAAAACTGCCCCTGGGTCATTCCAACATATGATAAATTCTGTGATTCAAGGCTTGAAGAATACTGGGGCATATATTGATGATTTAGTAGTATGGAATGACACGTGGGAGGAATGCATTGTAACAGTAGAGAAATTATTTGACCGGCGCTCTAAAGCTAAGCAGACAGTGAACCTTGCCAAGAGTGAGTTTGGTCATGCCAGGGTCACATATCTTGGTTACGTGGTGGGGCGGGGTCAACTGGCTCCTGTGAAAGGGAAAGTTCAGGCTATCGCTGATGTACCCATTCCAACAGGTAAGAGAGCCTTGAAAAGGGTTTTAGGTATGGTGGGATATTATCGAAAATTTTGCAAGAACTTTACAGATATTGCCCTTCCACTGACAAAACTGTTGAGAAAGAGTGAACGATTTGTGTAAAACGAGCGTTGCCAAAAGGCGTACGAACGGTTAAAGGGTATCTTGTGTCACCATACAGTGCTAAAGGCACAGGACTTCACTAAGCCGTTCTCCCTAGCGACGGACGCTAGCGATGAAACTGCAGGGGCAGAGCTATTACAGAGGGGAGATGATGGTATTGAACATCCAGTGGCATATTTTTTCAAAACGTTTAATGTGGACCAGAAAAAATTACTCAACAATAGAAAAAGAATTGCTACGATTTCAACCTTACCTACAGCTTTAACCGTACCGAAATTTACTGAATTGGTGCCTTTATTTTATTTGTTTCTGCTAAACAATCACCAAGAAATAATTGATATGTGACTGATTTAATAAAAGCAGTATTGTGAACAAAGCGGATGAGCTTAGAGTGTGTATCAGTACTTGGAGCTATGACATGGTGGCCCTCACAGAGACTTGGATGGCTCAGGGACAGTAATGATTACTTCAAGTGCAAGGTTTTAGATGTATCAGAAAGGGCAGGGAGGGAGGCAAAACAGACGGGGGCGTGGCACTGTTGATCAGAGTTAATGTAACGTCTGCAGTAAAGGTGGATGTCATGGCATCTCTGTGGGTGGAGGTTAGGAACAGGAAGGGGGGGGTCAATAACTTTACTGGGTGTTTTTTTATAGGCCGCCCAATAGTTACAAGGATATCGAGGAACAGAGTTGTCATGATGGGAGATTTTAATTTCCCAAATTATCAATTGACATCTCCGTACAGCAAGGGGTTTAGATGGGGTGAAGTTTGTTAGGTGTGTTCAGGAAGGTTTCTTGACACAATATGTAGATAAGCCTACAAGAGGAGAGACTGTACTTGATTTGGTATTGGGAAATGAACCTGGTCAGATGTCTGATATCAGAGTGGGAGAGCATTTTGGAGATAGTGATCATAATTTTATCTCCTTTATTTGCATTGGAGAGAGATAGGGACAAGTTAGAAAAGTGTTTAATTGGAGTACGTGAAATTATGATGCTATCAGGCAGGAAATTGAGAATTGAGGCATTGAGAATAACATCAGCAAGTTTGCTGATGATACTAAGCTGGGTGGCAGTGTGACATGTGATGAGGATGTTAGGAGAATTCAGGGTGACTTGGATAGGCTGGGTGAGTGGGCAGATACTTGGCAGATGACGTTTAATGTGAATAAGTGTGAGGTTATCCACTTTGGGAATAAGAACAGGAAGGCAGATTGTTATCTGAATGGTGTAGAGTTAGGTAAGGGAGAAATACAAAGAGATCTAGGAGTCCTTGTTCATCAGTCACTGAAGGTGAATGAGCTAGTGCAGCAGGCAGTGAAGAAGGCTAATGGAATGTTGGCCTTTATTACAGAGGGAATTGAGTACAAGAGCAAGGAAATCATTTTGCATTTGTACAGGGCCCTGGTGAGACCACACCTGAAGTATTGTGTACAGTTTTGGTCTCCAGGGTTAAGGAAGGACATCCTGGCTATAGAGGAAGTGCAGCATAGATTCACGAGGTTAATTCCTGGGATGTCCGGACTGTCTTACGCAGAGAGGTTAGAGAGACTGGGCTTTTACACGCTGGAATTAAGGAGATTGAGAGGGGATCTGATTGCAATATATAAGATTATTAAGGGATTGGACAAGATAGAGGCAGGAAATATGTTCCAGATGCTGGGAGAGTCCAGTACCAGAGGGCATGGTTTGAGAATAAAGGGTAGGTCATTTAGGACAGAGTTAAGGAAAAACTTCTTCTCCCAGAGAGTTGTGGGGATCTGGAATGCACTGCCTCGGAAGGCAGTGGAGGCTAATTCTCTGGATGCTTTCAAGAAGGAGCTAGATAGGTATCTTATGGATAGGGAAATCAAGGGATATGGGGACAAGGCAGGAACCGGGTATTGATAGTAGATGATCAGCCATGATCTCAGAATGGCGGTGCAGGCTCGAAGGGCTGAATGGTCTACTTCTGCACCTATTGTCTATTGAAATTGGAAGCTTAAATTGGGAACAGATGTTCTCAGGGAAAAGTACAGAAGAAATATGGCAAATGTTCAGGGGATGTTTGTCTTTTCTTTTCAAATCTTTTTATTATTATTATTATTCAAAAATAACACAGGTACATTGAAGTAACAACACTTACAATGCCTCAAAAAAAGGACTTTCTTAAAGACTGAAAATTTTTGTGAATAAAAATACCCTACTAAGCAAGAAAAGTGAGACAAAAAAAACCCATTGGGGCTACAACCCCAGTGCCATGTGTCATTCAAAAAGCTTCTAAAAATAAACATCAAACCGCCAACAAGAAGAAAAAAGCATATCAAAACAAAATTTACACCTAGATCGTGGAGGAAATCTATCAGTTAACTGGAATGATAATAACGAGCAAATGAGCCCCATCTCTTCTCAAAATCAAATAAAGGTTCAAAGGTTCGACTTCTAATTTTCTTCAAGCTGAGACACAGCATCACTTGAGAGAACCATTGTGACAAAGTAGGAGCAGATATATCTTCCATTTCAACAAAATGGCCCTCCTAGCTATCAATGTAACAAACACAATAACATGTTGGTCAGACAGAGAAATACCATGGATATTTTGAGGAATTATTCCAAAAAGCACAGTCAATTTATTAGGTTGTAAGTTGGTTCCAAATGCTTTAGAAATTGTCAAAAAGACTGACTTCCAGAACGGTTTTAATTTCGAACATGACCAGAGCATATGTGTCAGTGTGGCTATCTCAGTATTACATCTATCACAATACTTGTTAACATTGGGAAATATTTTAGAAAGTCTCTCTTTCGTCAAGTCAAGTCACTTTTATTGTCATTTTGACCATAACTGCTGGTACAGTACATAGTAAAAATGAGACGTTTTTCAGGACCATGGTGTTACATGACACAGTACAAAAACTAGACTGAACTACGTAACAAAAAAAGACAACACAGAGAAAGCTATACTAGACCACAGACCTACACAGGACTGCATAAAGTGCACAAAAACAGTGCAGCCATTTCAATAAATAATAAACAAGACAATAGGGCAAGGTGTCAGTCCAGGCTTCGGGTATTGAGGGTATCCAATGGTAACGACAAACAATTTTAAATTGAATCAGTGAATGACTAGCACAGATCGAGGAAGAGTTAACCAGCTTCAGATTCTGCGTCCAATCCTCCCATATAAAAGTCAAATTGAGTTTTTTCTCCCAATCCTGTTTAATCTTAAGTAAGGACACTTATCCCATTGTAATAATAAATTATAAATTCTTCCAATAGAACCTTTCATCAAGGGGTTCATATTCATGATAGTATCTAACAAATCAGCCTCCAATATGTAAGGAGAATTACTTAAATATTTTTGTAAAAAATGTCTAACTTGAAGATATTGTAAAAAGCATGAATATGAAAGAGAATATTTATCGACTAATTGTTCAAAAGACTAATTGTTCAAATCTTCCTTCTTTAAATATATCCAGGAAAGACTTAATACCTTTATTTTTCCAAAGTAAAATAAAATTGGATCACTCCAGCAAGGTTTAAAAAAGTAATTATGATAAATTATACGACAAAGTTTAAATATTTTAAAATTTAAAAATTGCGGAGCCGGAGCCAAATTTGTAAAGAGTGCTTAACCACAGGATATGGGTTTAAATCAGCAACTTTAGCTAATTGTATAGGTAGAGCAAATCCTAATAAAGAAGTTAAATAAAACTGTTTCACAGTTCTCAGTTCCAGGTCTACCCAGATCATTCCTATTCCCCCAATATAACCAAAAGGACATATATCATAAAATAACAGCCCAATAATACATTCTTAGATTAGGCAAAGCGAGACCTCTGTCCTTTTTCAACTTTTGTAAATGACTTTTACTGATTCTTGGTCTTTTATTATCCCAAATAAAAGATAGAATAATCGAATCAATCCAAACAAAAAACTACTTAGTCAAAAAATCAGGAATATTCTGAAATAAGTATACAGATTTCGGTGAAATCATCATCTTAACTGTATGAATATGATTAACAAATGAAAATGTAAGTGGTCTCCATCTACTAAATGAGTACTTCATAGAATCCACTAAAGGAAGAAAACTGGCTTTATAAAGATCCTTATTTTTTTTTGTAATTATGAAACCTAAATATCTAAAAGAATCCGTAACTTTAAAATTCGTGGCACCGGCAGCAACATATCAGCATGATCTAAATACTGTTACAGTGACATGATTGTTGGGTGAGCAGCACCGGGAGATCAATATTCCAGTTTAACAACATTCCCAAAGAATAGGTCAAAGGGAAAGGAAGCGGGGAGAGCTATTGATCTCTGAAGAGGCTAAAAGGGAAAGGAAGCAGCTGAGAGCTGATGATCAGTGAACAGGTGAAAAGGGAAAGGAAGCGGGGAGAGCTGTTGAATGGGAGAGGGAGAGAGAGAAATGGGAAATCAGTTGCGGAGGAAATAATGAGTAGTCGGGAGAGAAGACAGTTGGGAGGTGTCCATAGACCCTCTCTATGAGACAAAAAAAAATCGGGAAAATATGAAGGGTGTGTTTGAGGAGACACTGATTACCATGGGAGGATTTAATCCACATACTGATTGGACAAACCAGACACACCAGAGTGTTGTAAAGGAATGTGTGGCATGTGTCAGGCTCCTTAGAGCAGTTATCTCATAGAACCTACTCACCAACAACACACACAGAATGTTGATGGAACTCAGCAGGTCAAACAGCATCGAAGGAAAAGAGTAAACAGTCAATGTCTTCAACCGAGACCCTTCTTCAGGACTGAGAAGGAAGGGGGAAGATGCCAGGATAGAAAGGTGTGAGGAGGGAAAAGAGGCTAGTTGGAAGGTAACAAGTGAAGTCAGGTGGGTGGGAAAGGTCGAGGGCTGGAGAAGAAGGAATCTGAAAGGAGAGGAGAAAGGGAAAAATGAGGGGACCCAGGCAGGTGAGAAGTGAAAGGTCAGTGAGGAATAGAGGAGGGGGATGGAATTTGTTCACCGCAAAGAGAAATGGACATTCATGATGGGTGCCAGATGGGGAAGGAATTATTTGGGAGGTGAGAAGTGAAAGGTCAATGGGGAATAGAGGAAGGGGCTGGAATTTGTTCACCAGAAGCAGAAATGGATATTCATGCTATCAGTTGGGAGGGTATCCAGACAGAATATAAAATGTTGCTCCTCCACCCATCTTAGCACAAGAGGAGGCCATGGATTGACGTGTTGGAAAGAGAATGAGAAGTGGAATTAAAATGTTTGGCCACCAGGAAGTCATGTTGTGACGGATAGTGTGGAGGTGCTCGACGAAGTGGGCCCTAAATTATGACGGGTCTCACCAATGTAGAGGAGGCTGCATAGTCATCACTGGACACAATAGACAATCCCAGCAGTGAGATGTCACCTCACTGGAAGGGCTGTTGGGGCCCTGAATGGAGGTGAGGGAGGAGGTGTATGGGCAGGTGTACAACTTGGGCCGTTTGCAGGGAAAAGTGTCAGGAGGGAGATTCCTGGGGAGGGACGATTTGGTAAGGGAGTCACAGAGGGAGTGATCTCTGTGGAAAGTGGGAACGGGCGGAGGATCCCTTTGGAGATGGCAGACATTGCAGAGGATAATGTGCTGAATGCAGTGACTGATGGGATTGTACAAGGACACAAGGGGCTTCTACAACTGGTAAATTGACAGGAAGAAGGTGTGAGTGCAGGTGTCCAGGAAATGGAGGAGATACAGGTGAGGGCAGCATCAATAGTAGAGGGAGAGAACCCTGTTCTTTAAAGAAGGCGGACATCTCTGATGTCCAGAAATGGAAAACCACATCCTGGGAACAGATGTTGAGGAGACAATGGAACTGAGAAGAGGTTCTGGCATTTTTACAGGAGACAGGATGGGAAGAGGTATTGTCAAGATAACCATGGGAATCAGTAGATTTATAAAAGATGTCAGTTAACAGTTTGCCTCCAGAGATGGAGACAGAGAGATCAAGAAAGGGGAGGGAAGTGACAGTGAGACCCATCGTAAACTGGGGGGACCAGTTCGTTGTGTACCTTGACACCATCTGCCACAAGCAGGCCTTCCTGGTGACCAAATATTTTAATTCCAATTCCAATTCATATTCCAACATGCTGATCCACGGCCTCCTTTTGGGGTATTTTATATTTTTGTTTATTATGAGTTCATGTTAAATTCATGTAAATTTTGTCTGTTGTGTCTGAAACATACTGTGCTGTGGCTGCAAAAAACACTTCAAATGGTATTTATTTGCTGGATACATATGACCATGATAATAAACTTGTAATTGAACTTGAAAAATTACAATGAATGTCACAGGGATAAAGCTAAAAAGTTGGCACCATAATCTGATGATCTGCACCTAGTGTCACGTGCTCTCACTAGCAGATGACACTGGGAGTAATCCAGAAGTCACTCCTCATGACCTCCTGAATTTTAAAATCTTTCCTCACTCCCGATGAGGATCTCATCCCTTCTTCTACCCATGACATTGTACCGATGTCTACAACAATTCTCCTGTTCTTCTTCAGAATGTTTTGCAAACGTCCAGTGACATCCTTGACTCTCACACTTGGCAAACAACACACCATCCTGTTGTCTGTCCTGTACCCCTCCTGTCTGCCCCCTCACTACTGAGTCTCCTATCACTATCACTCTGTCTGACTGCACCCTTTGTCTCCGAGCCACCGCAGAGAGTTGTGGACACAGCTCAGCATATCACGGAAACCAGCCTCCCCTCCATGGACTCTGTCCACACTTCTCACTGTCTCAGTAAAGCAGCCAGTATAACCAAAGATCCCACTCACCTCAGACATTGTCTCTATACCCCCTGCCACTGGGCAGAAGATACAAAAGCCTGAAAGCCTGTACCACCAGGCTCAAGGACAGCTTCTATCCCACTTTATAATGAATGGTTCCCGCAGACAATAAACTGGACTCTTGACATCACATCTGCCTCGTTATGACCTTGCACCTTACTGTCTGCCGGCTTCACTTTCCCTGTGGCTGTTACACCTCATCCTGCATTGTTATTGTTTAATCGTGTACAACCTCAGTGCACTGAGTAACGATCTGACAGCTTCTTCCCCTCGGCCATCAGATTTCTGAACTGTCATAAACACCACATTGTTACTCCTCTTTCCCATGATTTAATTTTTATTGTAACTTACAATAATACTTCTTAATGTATTGCACCAAGTATCTGTCACAAAACAACAAATTTAATGACACATGTCAGTAACAATCAACGTGATTCTGGCTCTGTGTCATAATGTGGGTGTTGGGAGCGGACCCAAATGCAAGACACAGACACGGAAGTACTAGGGAGAGGAAGGGAAGCAAGAAAGCAAAGGAAGTGGGGAAGAAACAACATTGGACAAGACACAGGCCCTGGACAAGACTAGGATACATGGCATGGTCTAGGACTAGAGTAGGAAAGTGGGACCTGGACGAGGAACTAGGAACTGGGAACTTGGAAGTAGGAACCTGGACAAGGACCCTGAACCATAGATTGGACAGGGACCCAGAACCTGGGTCTTGACTCAGGCTCGGACTCCGCATCCAGGCAAGGACTGGACGTGGCAAGGCAACAGGACTAGACATGGAGGCAGGACTCCAGGGCTGTACGAGGGCATGAAGCTCAGAGTTGGTCTTGATCGAGGGAGAGCAGGAATGCAGAGCCTAGGTCGAGGGAGAGCAAAGCAGAAGCGGCGAGAGACGTAGCTGGACACAGACACTAGCCCTGGAGGAGAATAGGGCTCAGGGCCTAAGCTACGATTGGTCTAGAACACAGACTGGAACCTCCTCAGAGCCTTAGACTAGAGCACAGGAACACAGAGCCGGGACCCCTCCTTGGGAGCAGGACATAGGGCAGGGGCTTTACACAGAGTCAGGAACCCCCCTTTGGGACAGGACGTAGGGCCAGGACTCATACACAGACACTAAACACAGAGACACAAAGAGACGGTTCCAAGCTTAACGATAGATAGTTCCTTCTGTTGGCGTGGCAAGGCACCGGTCTCACTCCGGCAGCTGAACTTGACAGCAATACAGGCGAGGATGCATGCATGGGTAGCCGACAGGGCTTTAGGCGTGGATAGCCAGCAGGGCTACAGGCCAGGCTTCAGAGGGAAGCCTCAGGGTAACAGCAAAGACTTACCCAACAAAGGCAAGAACAGGAAGGGACAGATTCCCACCGTAGGTTAATAACCCACAGAGGCAAGGACAGGATACTGACAGGACAAACCAGCACCTACACTTGAACCCGGGGCCACTTATATTCCCAGTCCCAAGACAAGAATCAGGTTCCGATGACTAAGCCCAAATGAAACAAGGGACAGCCGGAATACCTGGAGTCTGGAGTCCACAGACTGGACCGTAAACCGGAACGCGGTTTTCACGGACCGGACCTTGACATTTTGGTTCACTGTACCTCGGTACATCTGACAATTACAAATCAATTCCAATTGGAGATTCAGGGACCCTCACTGAGGATGGAGGGACCTGTACTGGTTGATTTAAAGTGCAGAGACCTGCACTGATGTCACACCTTTCTGGGTCTTGTCGTGTCTCAACATGTTTTCCTGCAATGTTGGAGGCTGTCAGTACCAGGCTGGGGTTGTGAACCTCACCCAGACCAGCCCCGTCAGAAACCGGCTACAAGATGTTCTGAGAATATTACTGGCTAAAGAAAATGTTAGCAGGTAGGTTCAACAGCGACTGTAGTCAAATAGCAGGATGGTTTTGACTAGCAAGGTTTCAGAGTTTAAAATAGAGAGGTTTTGTTGTAATTACTTCGTCTGGAACAGCGCCGACAGTTCTGGTGCCCTGAGCAACAGGAACATTGGAGACAGGCAGATTCACCAGGCTAATTCCTGACATGAGAGGGCTGTCCCACAGACAGACAGTAAATAGATCGTGGTTGCATTGACTGGACATCAAATGAATGAGGGGTAAACTTGACCTTCCTGTCCACTCACAATCCGGCAGCATGTTGAGTGGCTCCCACTGGATCCAATGGTCTCGCAGTACGGAGCAGAGGCTCCGCCCCCAGAGGTTCGGAGAACACGGAAGTAACAAGAGCAGTTCAGAGAGTTGTCAGAGGAAAATGGAGAATCGGTGGAATGGTGGATACCGGGCGGAGGATTGGGATGAGGGAGGGGGAGAGGGAGAGAGGAGAGGGATGACATATCCTCTTCTATGGGACCCTTCTGGCTCCAACACCTCTCCTTGTTTTTGTCCAGGAATGGGCAGGGGGAGAGGTTTATGGGACTGTGAGCAGGTGGGTGAGGTGTGGGAGGTGGGTCTACTCCCAGTTCTAACTGTACACTGTCCAATTCTTGCCCTCAGTCGCCCCAGCTGAGCATTACAGATATGTTTCCTGTAGGGAGATCACAATTAAACCGTTGTGTTCTCGTCCGTCGGACACGGTCTATTGACCCATGACAGTTGGCGCCCATCTCCGAGCGCAGAGGAACGTCAAATCAACCCCACTCCCTTCCGTTAATCAGAATCAGGTTTAATGTTACCGGCATGTGACGTGAAAATCGTTAACTTCAAGGCGGCCGTGCAATGAAATATATGATAAATACAGAGAAAAAACTGAATTATATGTATAATATAATACTACAGTATATTATAATAATGTAATATATAATAATACACTGTAATCGGCGCTGCGTGGTCAACGGCCCGCCGTTGTATTTCTAATGACCAGCACTGTTTATTGTTCCTGGGTTAAAATGTTTTTGCGGGATTATGGTGGGAAGTCCCAGTTCATTTATTGCATTTTAGCTTGGATTATACAGTTATTCACTTGTGTATTTGTGGGTCACCGTAATTAACCGGGGAACCGGGGTGTGTGATGGTCACCTTCCCCATCTGACTGAAACTGATTGGGTTCACTCTCCGGGTCATGGTGCCCGGACTGTACGTGTGTATCACAATAAAATGATTGTTGAGGTTAATGAGTTCCCTCATGTATCGTTAAGGATCAAATGCTCAACATAGATAAGTTAAAATAAGTAGTGAGATGTCTTGGATAAAATGGCTGGTACCCATGATGGAGCAGACTAATTTTACAGGTTTCTGCAAATTACAGATTTTACAGGTTCTTGTGCAGAAGCCACCCCACCCCATACCAGAGAGTGATGCAGCTATTCAGAATGCTCTCGAGGGTACATTAGTAGAAGTTTTCTAGTGTTTTAATTGACAACTAAATCTCCTTAAACTCCTAATGAAATACAGCCACTTCTTGCTTTATTTATAGCCGCATCGATAAGTTACAAAATGAAACGTACACATGGTGTGAGGCAGGATGAGTGAGCACAGGTTCTGTGTTTTACAGTGCAGTGTTACGGTCGAGGAGACGTCCATGAGAAGATTGTGAAGGAACTGCACATTTTCCCATGTGAAGAGCCACGAGTTCCCTGTGTTCTGTTTGTCTACAAAGTGTCTCATGAAATTCAGGATCTTCGAAATGCCCTCCAGTGGGTCACAGGTCGATATTCTCGTTCTCTGTCTCTCTCTGACTTGTGACGTTTTTTTTATTGCAGGCTGTGCTGACTTTTCTCTCTTCTCTCCCGTCATTCAATAATTGTGGAGCATAAAACAATCTGCTGGAGGAGCTCAGCGGGTCAGACAGCATCTGTGAAGGTGAAAGGATGGTCGATGTTTCATATTCAAATCCTGCATCAGGATTGTGAAATGTCACCATCCCTCCATCAGCACAGACCCTGCCTGACCCACTGTGTTCAGAATCAGGTTTATTAACACTGACATAAGGAGTGAAATGTATCAGCAGCACATTATAAAACATAAATAATATCAGAAATATAGAAACAATAAATGAGTAGTGCAAAAAGAGAGTGAAATAGTGAGGTAGTGTTCATGGTCTCATGGACTGTTCACAGGGTCAGGCAGAAATGAAGAAACTGTTCCTAAAAAGTTGAGTGTGTGCCGTCAGACTCCTGTGCCTCGTCCCTGAATGTAGCAATGAGGAGAGGGCATGTCCTGGGAGTGGATGCCACCTTTTTGAGGCATTACTTTTGAAGATGGTCTCGAGGTTGGGGAGGCTACAGCCAATGATGGAGCCCATGAAAAGTTGTTGCTTTTCCCATTTCTGTGCATTGGGCCCCTCCATACCAGATGCTCATTCAAGATCCAAGTACATTTATTATCAAAGAATGTAAAAATTATACACCTTGAGATTTGTGTGCTTACAGGCAGTCACAAAGCAAGAAACCTGAAGAGACCAATTTTCAAAAAAACTATAAATAACACATTATACAAACAACAGCATTCCACATCAGATTCCATCCTTAGTCTGCTCCCTGGAGCACCCCAAATCGGCCCAAGCCTATTCACGAGCCACCTCAGTTCATATATTAAAAGTGC
This sequence comes from Hypanus sabinus, assembly GCF_030144855.1. Taxonomy (NCBI): domain Eukaryota; kingdom Metazoa; phylum Chordata; class Chondrichthyes; order Myliobatiformes; family Dasyatidae; genus Hypanus; species Hypanus sabinus. Next base: position 52,285,451 of record NC_082706.1, read on the forward strand.
AAAAAATGACTCAGAGACAAAAGGTGTTAGAGTTATATTTTTAGTCACATTTCATGCCACCTGAACTACCAGTAGGCTGTTGCACAACTTCAGTAGAACCTAGAGCCATCTTAAACTGGACAGTCAGTCGGAATCAAAAACAAGAGAAAATCTGCAGATGCTGGAAATCCGAGCAACACACACAAAATGCTGGAGGAACTCAGCAGGCCAGGCAGCATCTGTGGAAAAAATATGCAATCAACATTTTGGGCCGAAGCACTTCAGCAGGACTGGAGAAAAAAAAGATGAGGAGTAGATTTAAAAGCTGGGGGAGGGGAGAGAGAAGCACCAAGTGAACCCAGGAGGGATAGAATGTAGTAAAGAGCTGGAAAGTTGATTGATGAAAGAGATACAGAGCTGGAGAAGGGAGAGATCAACAGGAGAGAACAGAACACTATGGAAGAAAGAAAGGATGGGAAGAGCTCCAGAGGGAGGCAATGAGAAGTGAAGGAGATATGGCGTCAGAGGGAATGGTGGGGCGGGGGGGGGAATGTTGAAGGAGGGGGTCCATTTCCAGTAGATCAAGGAATCGACATTCATGCCATCAGATTGGAGGCCACCCAGATGGAATATAAGGTGCTGTTCCTCCAACCCACGTGTGCTGTCATTGCGACTGTAGAGGAGGCCATGGATGGACAGATTGGAATGACAATGGGAAGTGGAATTCAATGGGTGGCCACTGGGAGATCCCGCTTCTTCTGGTGGATGGTGTGCAGGTGTTTGGAGAAATAGTCTCCCAATTTATGCCTGGTCTCACCAATTATACAGGAGGCCATACTGGGAATACCAGACACAGTATATGATCCCAACAGACTCACAGGTGAAGTGTCACCTCACCGGGAAGGACTATTTGGGGCCCTAAGTGGTGGTGAGGGAGGAAGTGTAGGGGCAGGTGTAGCACTTGTTCCACTTGCAAGGATAAGTGCCAGGAGGGAGATCAATGGGGAAGAATAAATAGACGAGGGAGTTGCAAATGGAGTGATCCCTGCAGAAAGCAGAAATTAGGTGAGGGAAAGATGTGCTTGGTGGTGAGATCCTGTTAGAGATGGTGGAAATTTTAGAGGATTGTGTGCTGGACATGGAGGCTGGTAGGGTGGTATGTGAGGACAAGAGGAACCCTATCCCTGGTAGGGTGGCTGGAGGATGGAGTAAGTGCAGACGTGCATGAAATGGGAGAGATCGGTTGAGGGAAGCATTGATGGTGGAGGAAGAAAAACTCCTTTGAAAAAGGAGGACATCTCCTTCGTTCTAGAATGAAAAGACTCATTCTGAGAGCAGATGCCGTGGAGATGGAGGAATTGAGAGAAGTGGATGGTGCTTTTACAAGTAACAATGTGGGAAGAGGTATATTCCAGGTATCTGTGAAAGTCCATGGGTTTAAAATAGACATCAGTAGATAAGCTGTTCCAGAGATAGTGAAATTGAGAAAAGGGAGGGAAGTGTCAGAAATGGACCAGGTAAATTTGAGGTCAGGGTGGAAATTGGAGGCAAAGTTGATGAAGTCGTCAATGTAGCGTAGTTGCACCTCTGTTGATTGTCAGTCACAATGCTGTTCACAGTACATATGTAGGCATTTACTGGTCTTTGGTGACAAATCAAGTCTCCTCAATCTCCAAATGAAATCTAGCCGCTGGTGTGGCTTCTTCATAATGCCATCAAAATATTGGGCCCAGGCTAAACCTAATGAAACGTTGACAGCCGGGTACTTAAAAATGCTCCCCATGTACACAGCTGAGCCCTCAATGCGGATGAGTGTGTGTACCCCTGATTTCCCCTTCCTGAAGTCCACCATCAGTTCCTTGCTCTTAATGACATATAATGCAGGTTGTTGCTATGACATCACTCAACCAGCTGATCACTCACTCCTGTACATTGCCTCAGAATCATCTGAGTGTCATCAACAGAATTATAGATGGCATGGGAGCTGTACCTAGCTACACAATCATGGGATTATGGAGAGTAGAGCAGCGGGCTAAGCACACATCCTTGAGGTGCACCGGTGTTGATTGTCAGTGAGGAGGAGATGTTATTATCAATCCATACTGACTGTCGTCTCCCGATGAGGGAGGCATAGAGGTCCAGGTTTTCATTTTTGCTGATCAGTGCTGAGGGTATGACGGTGTTGAACGCTGAGCTGTAATCAATAAACAACAGCCTGGTGTAGGTATTGCTGTTGTCCAGGTGATCCAAGGTTAGGTGGAGAGCCAGTGAGGTTGCATCCACTCTAGACCTATTGTCATGATAGACAAATACAGCAGGTCCAGGTTATTGCTCAGACAGGAGTTAATTCTGGCCACAACCAACCTCTCAAAGCACTTCATACAGTAGCTGTGAGTACCACTGGGTGATAGTTGTTGACGTGGAGACAGGTAAACTCTGGTGAATGAAATCTGTGTAATTCCACCACAGAGAAACAAGGGGTGAAAAGAGAAGACATCGGTGTAGTGATCCTTCTGGAAAAGTGTTTGGATGAAGTGTATAAACCGGTGGAAGTTGCTCACCATGGAATGTTTGATGCCAACACTGTTGTTGTGCGGATTCTCTGGGAGCAGCAGCGGTGGAATTCATCTGTTAAAGTTCAGGAGAGTCCCAGCAACAAGGAGGCGATGGACAAAGTGAAAAGGAGCATCAGCAAGCATTGGAGTGAGTAAAGGTTTCAACACAGATGTTTTTACAATTGTTAATGCCGGTGTGTGATGTACAAACAGTAACAATCTCCTTCCCTCTGCTGACCTGCTGTGGTCCATAGGTGACTCCACACCCACAGGGGACAATTCTTCACTCTGCTCTGAACTGACCAGGGAAACCATTCAGTTCAGTAGTAGAGAGGGACACTGTCAGTGACTGTCTCATCTGTCAGTGTATTAATGTTCAAATTACATTCCGGTTCCTCTTGTGCTGCCCTGGTGGTGAAATCCTCAAATGCCATTTTCCTTTTGGACCTGGATATTGAGTCTGTCCAATCAGTTTTCCATAGTCACATCATCACAACAGATTCCAGCATTTTCTTGAGAGCTGGAATGATGGAGAATAGCCAGTGATTCCCTGTATTGATTAGTTGGGAATGGGGATTACTGTCTCAGGATGAAGGTCATTGAGCACTGAGATGAGCAGATATTTGTGAAGTGTTGTATCTCTACCCTGGGAAGGTGTCTTTACCAAGTTGTTGGAGATATTTGATGGAAGATCACTGGAAAATGTACCAAGGACCTGGGGACTGGATGGGAAGCTGGAGCTGAGGTTGGTGATCATTCTGTGGGACAGAAAGGTATGAGAGAATGTGAGCCCACTCCTGTTTCTATTTCCCTGGTTCTGGTATTCCAAGCCTGTGACCTAAAGACAGCCAAAGCATCGTCGTTGTTCATTGACTCTGAACCTGCTCATTAAGCCTGAGTTATGGACCAAGTTCACTCCGTCTCTCCCCAGCACATTTCTGTTTCCCATCCAATAGAATTCTCATTTCTCCACAGTAGTTATAACCTGCTGAGGAAAGGGTTAATAAAAGAAATCTGCTGGAGGGGTGGAGAGACAGAGGTAAGGATGACTTTAGTGGTAGAATCCCTTTGGAGATGGTGGACATTGCGGGGGATAGTGTGTGGGATGTGAAAGCTGATGGGGTGGTAAGTAAGGACAAAGAGACTTTTATCACGGTTAAGATAGTGGGAAGATGGGTTGAGTGCTGATGTTCTGGAAATGGAGGAGATGTGGGTGAGGACAGTATTGACTGTAAAGGGTGGAAAACCCCATACTTTGAAGAAGGAGGACATTTCTGATATCCTGAGAAAGCAAAGCCACATTCTGGGAACAGATGTGGTGGAGGCCAAGGATCTGGGAAAATGGAACAGCATTTTTACATGAGGTGGATGGGGAGAGGGATAGTTGAGGTAACCGTGGGAATCAGTAGGTTTATGAAAGATGTTGGTTGACAGTTTGTTTCCAGACATGGAGACGGTGAGATTGAGAAAACAGAGGTCAGAAATGGACCAAGTGAATTTAATGGCAGGGTGTAAGTTAGAGGCAAAGTTGATGACATTGACTATTTTAGCATGGGTTCAGGAAGCAGCACTGATGCAGTCATCAATGTAGTGGAGATAGAATTGGGGAGTATTACTGGGGAAGGCTTGGTGCATGGACATTTCTATGTAGCCATTGAATAGTCAGGTATAGCTTGGGAGGAAGTGAAAGGAGGCAAAGGAAAAATTGTTGAGGGTGAGGACCAGTTCTGCCAGACAGAGGACGGAGCAGGCTTGTGGTGGAATGGAATCAATTGGTTGTTTTGTTGAAAAATGAAGTGGAGTGATTTAACGCATTCTTGATGGAGGATAGAAGTGCATCAGGCTGAACATCCATGGTGAAAATGAAGATCCTTTCTGTCTGTCAATACTCTTAAGGGTCCTGACATTAACTACGTACTGTCTCTTTATATTTGACTTCCCAAAGGGCATCAGCTCAGAATTACCTGGATTAGACTGTATCTGCCATTTCTCCACCCATATCTGGAGCTGACCAGTTTCCCACTGTGTCCATTGACAATCTCTACACTATCCATAACACCAACAATCTTTGTATCCTCTGCAATCTTTCTGATGCATAAGAGGCATAGGTCCCAGTATAGACCAGCACAACATCACTGGTCACAGACCTCCAGACAGAATAAGTCCCATTGACCACCACCCTCTCATTCATAGCCAAGCCATTTCTGAATCCAAACATTCAAGTCACTATGCATTCTAATGGGGCAATGGTGGCCCATTCAAGAGTGTCAGGTTGCACCTTTACTGCAGGGCAGGCAATAGCCTGGGCAGGATGTTCAACAGGACTATTCTGGAGGGTTTCAACTAGTTTGGTAGGGGGTGGGAACCTGTCCCTTAGATAAGAGAGTGGAGGGATTGAAAGGAAAGTATGCATCATGACCAGTAACAGGCAGGGACAAAGTAATTGAAACAATGGAAAGCATGTTTTGAAGTGTGTTTATCTTAATGCTGGGAGTATTATGGGTAAGGGTGATGAACTTAGAGCACAGATAAATATATGGAAATATGATGTTGTGGTCATCGCAAAGAATTGATTATGAGTCGGACTGGACGGGATGTTTAATATTACAGGATTCAATGGGTTATAACAGATAGCATGTGAGGTAAAGTTGGTGGGGGGAGATGCACTACTATTCAGGGTCAATATTCAGGTTGTATTGAGAGCATCCTGAGCAGCTGCATCACTGCCTGGTTCGGAAATTGCACCATCTCAGATCCCAAGACTCTGCAGCGGATAGTGAGGTCAGCTGTGAAGATCATTGGGGTCTCATTCCAGACATTTACACCACATGCTGCATCCGCAAAGGAAATAGCATTATGAAGGACCCCACGCACCCCTCATACAAACTCTTCCCCCTCCTGCCATCTGGCAAAAGGCACCGAAGCATTTGGGCTCTCACTACCAGACTGTATAACAGTTTCTTCCCTCAAGCCATCAGATTCCTCAATACCCCAAGACTGGACTGACACCTGCCTACTGCCCTCTATGGTGCCTATTGTCTTTATTGTATTGCCTGCACTGTTTTGTGCACTTTATGCAGTCCTGTGTAGGTCTGTAGTCTAGTGTAGTTTTTGTGTTGTTTTAAGTAGTTTCAGCGTAGTTTTTGTACTGTTTCATGTAGCACCATGGTCCTGAAAAACATTGTCTTGTGTTTACTGTGTACTGTACCAGCAGTTCTGGTTGAAATGACAATAAAAAGTGACTTGACTTGAGCAATACTCAGAGGCAACATCCACTGAGTCTCTATGGGTAGAACTCAAAAATAAGAAGGGTGCAATCCCTCTGATGGGATTGTACTACAGACAACCCCCCCCCCCATAATCACTGGGACATTGAGGAATAGATCTGCAGGCTGATTAAGGAAAGGTATGAAAACAACAGGAACATTGTCATGGGGAACTTCAGCTTCCCTTATATAAACTGGGACCTTCTTAGTGGAAGAGGTTTAGATGGGGCAGAATTTATTAGGTATGTCCAGAAGGGTTTCTTAAGTCAACATGTAGATCGTCCAAAAAGGGGAGGTGCTGAACTGGACCTGGTGTTGGGCAATGAGCAGGTGAGCAGACAGGGAACAGTGACCAGATCTCTTTAGTTTGAAGATAGCTACAGATAAGGATATGTATGGACCTTGTGTGAGAGGGTTAAATTGGAGGAGAGCAAATTACCAGAGCATGAGGCTGGAACTAGTGAAAGTTAATTGGGAACAGCTGTTATTGGGCAAGTCCACATCTGACTCAGGGAGGGTGTTTAAAGACCAACAGCTCAGTACTGGACAGGTATGTTCCACTCTGAAGGAAGGTCAAGGATGACAAGGTGAGCGAACCTTAGATGTTGAGAGAAGGGATGGATTTAGTCAAGAAGGTTAGGGAAAGGTATATGAAGCCGAGGAAGCGAGAATCAAACAAAGAACTGAAGAGAGGGATTAGGAATGCAGGAGGGGCCCTTGGCAAGTAGGATTAAAGAGAATCCCAAGACATTCTATACAAGAGAATAACTAGGGAGAGGATTGGACCCTTCAAGGAGAAGGGGAGTGGGCATTTGCTTTGATGTGGGTGAGGTCCTCCATGAGTACTTTACATGAATATTTACCAAGAAGAAGAATTTGGAGGATTGGGAGATCAGTGCTGTGTATTAATATGCAAGGGCATTTTGAGGTAGAGGATGTAGTGTTGGGTGTCTTACAGAGCACCGAGAGCCTGATGTGATATACCCCAGTTTATTGAGAGAGGAAAGAGATGAGGTTTCTGGGCCCATTACCATTATCTTCATGTGCTCTTGCCATAGGTGGGGTCCTGGAGGACTGGCAGGGAAGCACTTTGTCCCCTCTAACCATAGGTGAGGTTCTAGGGGACTGGCAAGTAGTTAACGTTGTTCCCTTACTCAGGACAGAAACTGGAGATTTTTTTTTTGGAAGCTATAGACCAGAGAGGCTTATATCAGTGGTGGGGATGTTCCTGGAGAGAATTCTTCCTTTTGGAAAACTATGGCTAAATTAGGGAGAGTCCCCATGGCAAGTCGTGTTTTACTAACTTGATTACATTTTTTAACAAGGTGACGAGGGTGGTAGATGAATAGAGAACTGTGGTTGTTGTCTGTGTGGTGTTTGACAAGGTCCCTGATGGGAGGCCCATCCAGAAGATTAAGATGCATGGGATGCATGGTGAATTGATGGTTGGATTCAAAACCAGCTTGCCTATAATAGACAGAGGGTAGTGGATGGAGGGGCTTATTCTAGCTGGAGGTCTGTGAATAGTGGTGTTCCACAGGGATCTGTAGTGGCAACTCTGCTGTTTGTGATGCATTAAATAAAACCATAAGATATAGGAGAAGTAGACCATTCGGCCCATCGTGCCTGCTCTGCCATTCAATCATGGGCTGATCCACTTCATCCAGTCATTCCCACTCCCCTGCTTTCACCCCATACCCTTTGATGCCCTGATTAATAAAGAGCATATCCATCTCTGCCATAAATGCACCCAGTGACTTGGCCTCCACAGCCGCTCATGGCAACAAATTCCACAGATTTACCACCATTAGACTAAAGTTATTTCTCTGCATCTCTGTTCTAAATGGACGTCCTTCAATCCTGAAGTCGTCCCCTCTTGTCCCAGAATCCCCTACCGTGGGAAATAATTTTGCTATATCTATCTAATCTGTTCAGGCCTTTTAACATTTAGAATGTTTCTAAGAGATCCCCCCTATTCTCCTGATCTCCAGGGAATACAGCCCAAGAGCTGCCAGACGTTCCTCATACAGTAACCCTTTCATTCCTGGAATCATTCTCATGAATCTTCCCTGAACCCTCTCCAATGTCAGTATATCCTTTCCAAAATAAGGAGCCCAAAACTGCACGCAATACTCCAAGTGTGGTCTCATGAGTGGCTTCTAGAGCCCCAACATCACATCCCAGCTCTTATATTCTATACCTCCAGAAATGAATGTCAACGTTGCATTCGGTTTCTTCACAACCCACTCAACCTGGAGGTTAATCTTCAGGGTATCTTGCACAATGGCTCCCAAGTCCTTTTGCATCTCTGCACTTTGAATTCTCTCCCCATATAAATAGTAGTCTGCCCATTTATTTCTTCCACCAAAGTGCATGACCATACAACTTACAACATTGTATTTCATTTGCCACTTCCTTGCCCATTCCCCTAAACGATCTAAGTCTCTCTGCAGGATGTATGTTTCCTCAACGCAACCTGCTCCTCCTCTTTGTATCATCAGCAAAGTTAGCCTCAAATCCCTTAATACAGTGGTCCAAATCATTGACGTACATTGTAAAAAATAACGATTCCAACACCGACCCCTGTGGAACTCCACTGGTAACCGGCAGCCAGCCAGAATGGGATCCCTTTTATTCCCACTCTCTGCTTTTTGCCAACCAACCAATGCTCCACCCACGCGAGTAATTTCCCTGTAATTCCATGGGCTCTTATCTTGCTCAGCAGCCTCATGAGCAGCACCTTATTAAAGCCGTCTGAAAATCCAAGTACACCACGTCTACTGCATCTGCTTTGTCTACCCTGCTTTTAATTTCCTCAAAAAATTGCAGTAGGTTAGTCAGGCAGGATCTTCCTTTCAGGAAACCATGCTGGCTTTGACCTGCCTTGTCATGTGCCTCCAGGTAAGCCATAATCACATCCCTACCAATCGATTTTAACAACTTCCCTACCACTGATGTTAGGCTAACAAGTTTATATTTCCTTTCTGCTCCCTCCCACCCTTCTTAAATAACAAAGTAACATTTGCAATTTTCCAGTCATCCCATACAATGCCAGAATCTATTGATTCTTGAAAGATCATCATTAATGCCTCTTCAATCTCTCCAGCTATTTCCTTCAGAACCCGCGGGTGCATTCCATCAGGTCCAGGAGATTTATCCATCCTCAGACCATTAAGCTTCCTGACGACCTTCTCAGTCGTAATTCTCACTGTACAAACCTCACAAAGTGACCTGTACGAAAATGTAGATAAGTGTGTCAGTAAGTTCAAAGGCTCATTTATCATCAAAGTTGCCAACTCTGAAATTCTTCTTCTCTTGATAGTCATGAAACCAAGAAAGATAAGAGAAGCAGCACAATCATCAACCCCCAAATTCCTCCTCCACGTACAAAAAATGAATAAAAATTTAACAGGCACATCAACCATCAAATCCTTCTCCACCTGCCCCCCTCCTCCCTGCACACATAAAGATGAGAAAGATTGGGTGAAAAGCACAGATTACCCAAAAAACCCCATAAGATTGAAAGAAAAAGTCCACAGTTCAAGTCCATGTCCAAAAATGCAGAAAACTTGGGCAATATCCTCCCTCTCCTTTGCAGAACAATCTCACCAGTGACTAAAAGGCAGGCAGCCAGCATTTCAATCTCTCTCATCACCTTAATCAGTGAAGTGGAGTCGAGCATCGGTTTGTCACCTTCTCCCATGGTTCCTGCCGCTGTCTCTGCCTCCCGGAGGCTGCAGAGCACTGAAACACACAAACAATCTCCAAACTGAAAAATCACAGGCGCCAACAGTTCCAGAATCACATTCAAGATCTAAAAACAAATGTAAAATACATAAAATAAGTGAAATATATGGTTTCATGATCTATCCAGAAGATGTTGACCATAGGACTATTGTACAGAGGCGCCACCTTGAACCAGAAGATGTATGAAGATAAGAGGATTGGGGGTGTCATTGGTTCATAGAAGACTAGCAAAGATCTCTGGACATAGACCATTTACAGATATGGGTGGAGAAAGAGCAGACTGAGTTTCAAAGAAAAGAGACTAGAAATATCGGTCCCTCATTGACCAAAGTGGGCATCGTTATGTGGAGTTACAGAAAATGGGCAAGGTCCACCATGGATATTCCCCTCTGCTTTCACTGAGCTGAAAGACGTGAAGACTCTTAGAGTCACCTTGTCACTAAGCTCTCGTTCTCCTTGCTGTGCACCAACTCAACATTATTGGAGCTATGTAATGTTTTGAAATTCCATTTTAGGTTCTTCACAAGAAGACTTTGGTGATGGTGAAACGCCAAAGCATGAGTAGGTTGTGTCGACCCAGCATTGACCACAGTGTACACCAAACTAATCCCAATTTCCTGTGTTGGCATATATCACTCCAAGCCCCACCTCTTCAGTCATCGTCACAGAATCATACAGGTGGAAACAGGCCTTTCTGCCCAGCTAGTCAATACTGACCAAGATGCCCCAACCAATCTCATCCCTTTTTCCTGCATTTGGCCTGTACCCCTCTAAACCTTTCCCATCCACGTACCTGCCAAATGTTTGTTTAAGTTCCTCTGGCAGCTCATTCCATATAGATGCCACCCATTGTGCAAAACAAAAATCATCCTTCAAGTTCCTATCAGATCTTTCCCCTCTCATCTCAAATCTATGCCCTCCAGTTCTTGATTCTCCAACTCTGGGGTGAAAAATCTGAGTGTATTCAGCCTTTTATAGCCCCTCGTGATTTTCTACACCTCTGTAAAATCACCCCTCAGTCTCCTATGCTCTGAGGAATAAAGTCCTAGCCTGTCCAATCTCTCCCTATAACTCAGTCCCTCAGTCTTGGCAGCATCGTTTGAAACCTTTCCAGTTTAGTAACATCTACCCAGAGCAGGACAGTCAACTCCAAACACAATGCTCAAGTTGCAACCTCACCCATGATCTGTACAACCACACCATGACCTCTCAACGTGTATGCTCAGTTCCTGAGTGTTTATAAGGCATTGGTCATACCACACTTGGTATATCATAACTAATTTTGTACCCCTTGTCTAGAAAAGATTGTGCTTGCATTGGAGAAGGTCCAGATGAGGCTCATGAGTGTGATCCCAGGAATGAAAGAGTTAATGTATTATGAGTGATTGATTGCTCTGGGCCTGTACTCCCTGGTGTTTAGAATATTGAAGGATGATCTCATTGAAACCTATCGAATGTTCATAGACCTTGACAGAGTGGATGTGGAGAGGATGTTTCCTTTTGTGGGGGAGTCTATTACCAGAGGACACAGATAGAGTGGGTGTGGAGAGGATGTTTCCTATAGTGGGGGAGTCTATTACCAGAGGACACAGAGTGGGTGTGGAGAGGATGTTTCCTATAGTGGGGGAGTCTGGGACCAGAGGACACAGATAGAGTGGATGTGGAGAGGATGTTTCCTATAGTGGGGGGAGTCTATTACCAGAAGGTACAGCCTGAGAATAGGAGATGAGGAGGAATTTCCTTAGCCATACGATGGTGAATCTGTGAAATTCATTGCCACTGTTATCTGTGCAGGCCAAGCCACTGGGAATATTTAAAGCGGCAGTTGATAGGTTCTTGATTAGTGAGGCATCCAAGGTTCTGGGGAAAAGACAGAAGAATGGGGTTGAGAGTGATAGTAAATCAGCCATAGTGGAATTGATGGGGCAATTTGCCTTATTCTGCTCCCATGACTTATCGTCTAACTGATGAAGGCCTTTATGCTGAAAGCTGTCTTCATCACTATCTGTAACTAAAATTTCAGTGAACCATGTCCTGGTATTCTAAGGTCCCTCTGTTTGACAATACTCCCCAGAACCACACTGTTCACTGTGAATCTCCTCCCTGGATTTGACTTTCCAATGAAAAACATCACACTTCTCCATATTAAACTCCATATGCCACTCCTCAGTCCATTTACTCAGCTGATCAAGCTCCCTCTGTAATTTTTCATAACCATATGAATACTATACCATCTACTTTAATGTCACATGCATACCTACTACCTACAGTAGGGATGAGCAGAACAGCCATTGTTGGGAGTAGGCCAGTGGCGAGAATATAAGGGTTTGGCTCTAAGGAGGCTTTGGCTAGGAAGAAGCGTTGGCTCTGTGTAAAGCGTTTCTTAAGGTTTCCTTTTTGTCTTTTTTCTTCTCTTACTGTACCATTTAAATGGCTGTGCTCTGCTCTTCGTGCCGGATGTTGGAGAACTGGGAGACCCAGAGTCTCCCAGAGAACTCCATCTGCATGAAGTGTATCTGGCTGCAGCTCCTTGAAGACCTTGTTAGGGATCTGGAGTGGCAACTGGATGACCTTCAGCTTGTATGGGGGAGCGAGGAGATAATTGATCAAAGTTACAGGGAAGTAGTCACCCGAAGTTGCAGGAGGTGAGTCGCTCCTGAAATGGAAATAGACAGTTAGAGCAGAGCACCCTGTGGCCATCCCCTCAAAAACAGGTATACAGCTTTGAATATGTCTGTGGGGGATGACCTCCCAGGAGAATGCCTCGGCGACCAGGTTACAGGCACTGAGCATGGGTCATGGTGCAGAAGGGAAAGAGAGAGAAGGAAATGGTAGTGACAAGAGACTCGATAGTGAGAGGAACAGACAGGAGATTCTGTGGGCATGAACGGGACACCCTGATGGTATGTTGCCTCCCAGGTGTCAGGGTCAGAGATGTCTCAGATCCTGTCCACAACATTTTGGAGAGATGGGGGAGCAGCCAGATGTTTTGGTACATATTGGTTCCAATGGCATAGTAAGGAAAAGTAATGAGGTCCTGAAAATAGAATTTAGAGAGCTAGGTAGAAAGCTGAGAAGTAGGACCTCCTGAGTAGTAATTTATGGATTTCTGTCTGTGCCACGTGCCAGAGAGGGTAGAAACAGGATGATTTGGCAGATCAATGTGTGGCTGAGAAGCTGGTGCAAGGGGGCAGGGCTTCTGGTTCTTGGATTATTGGGATCTCTTCTGGGGGAGGTATGATCTGTTCAAAAGTGACGGGTTGCACCTGAACATGAGGGGGACCAATATTCTCACAGGCAGGTTTGTTAGAGCTGTTAGAGAGGGTTTAAAATAACTTGGCAGTGGGTGGGAACCAGAGTGAATGGACTCAGGGAGGGTCGGATGGTAAAAAAGTAAAGGTAACGTGCAGTCAGATTGTCAGGATGGGCAGACAGGTGATGGGACTGAGTTACAGCCAACAGGCTGAGTATCAAATCATTAGGGATGCAGGATCAGAAAGGGTAGCAAATACGGTACTCAAGGTGTTGTATCTAAATGTGCGTAGTATAAGAAGTAAGAAGGATGATCTTGTTGCAATATTACAGATTGCCTCGTATGATGTTGTTACTGAATCATGGCTGAAAGTTGGTTGTAGTTGGGAGCTGAATTTCCAAGGTTACACATTATATCAGAGGGATAGGAAGGAAGCCAGACGGGCTGGAGTGGCTCTACTGGTAAAGAATGGCATTGAGTCACTAGAAAGTTGTGACATCGGAAGATGTTGAATCCTTGTTGGTTAAATCAAGAAACTGCAAGGGTAAAAAGACATTGATGGCAGTTATATACAGGCCTCCCAACAGTGACTGGGAGATGGACCACAGATTACAACAGGAAATAGAAAAGGCGAGTCAAAAGGGCAACATTATGGTAGTCATGGGAGATTTTAACGTACAGGTTGATGGGAAAATCATGCTGGATCTCAAGAGAGTGAGTTTGTTGAATGCCTAAGCGATAGCTTTTTGGAGCACATTATCATTGAGTCTACTAGGGGAACAGCTATACTGGATTGCATATTATGCAATGAACAGGAGGTGATTAGGGAGCTTAAGGTAAAAGAACCCTCAGGAACCAGTGATCACAATATGATTGTGTTCAACTTGAAAGTAGAAAGGGAGAAAGTAAAGTCCGATGTAACAGTATTTCAGTGGAGTAAGGGAAATTACAGAGGTATGAGAGAGAAGTTGGCCAAAGTAAATCGGAAGGAGCTACTGGCGGGGATGTCTGCAGAGCAGCACTGGCGTGTGTTTCCGGGAAGAATAGGGAAGGTACATGACATGCATATTTCCAAAGATGAATAAATACATAAATACTCAACTGGTAAAATAGTACAACCGTGGCTGACAAGGGAAGTCAAAGCTATTTTAAAAGCAAGAGAAAGGGCATACAACAAAGCAAAAATTAGCGGAAAGACAGATGATTGGGAAGTTTTAAAAACCTACAGAGAGCAACTAAGGAGATCATTAGAAGGGAAAAGATGAAGTATGAAAGCAAGCTAGCAAATAATATCAAAGTGGATAGTAAAAGTTATATCAAGTATGTTAAAAATAAAAGAGAAATGAGAGTGGATATAGCACTGCTGGAAAATGAGGCAGGAGAAATAATAACGGGGGACAATCAGATGGCTGATGAACTAAATGAGTATTTTGTGTCAGTCTTCACTTTGGAAGACACTAGCAGTATGCCTGATGTAGTGTGCAAAGGAAGAGAAGTGGATGCAGTTACTGTTACAAGAGAGAAGGTGCCAAAAAGCTGAAAGACCTAAAGGTACATAAGTCACCCAGACCAGTGGAAATGCACGCTAGGGTTCTGAAAGAGGTAGTGTTAGAGATTGAGGTGGCATTAGAAATTATCTTTCAAAAATCATTAAACTCTGGTATGAGGCCAGAGGACTGGAAAATTGTAAATGTTACTCCACTGTTTAAGAAAGGGGGAAGGCAGCAGAAAGGAAATTATAGCCCACTTAGCCTGACCTTAGTGGTTGGGAAGATGTTGGAGTCAATTGTTAAGGATGAGGTGATGGAGTACTTGGTGACACAGGACAAGATAGTACAAAGTCAGCATGGTTTCCTTCAGAGAAAATCCTGCCTGATCAACCTGTTGGAATTCTTTGAGGAGATTACAAGTAGGGTAGATAAAGGGGATGCAGTGGATGTTGTATATTTGGACTTTCAGAAGGCCCTTGACAAGGTGCCACACATGAGAATGCTTACTAAGCTAAGAGCCCATGAGCCCATGGTATTACAGGGAAGTTACTAATATGGTTAGACCAGGCATGGGCAAACTACGGCCCGGGGGCCATATGCAGCCCGTTAAGCTTTTTAATCCGGCCCGCAGAACTTGATGAAATTATATTAATAAACCTTGTTAACGATTTTTCCCCGCAATTCTGGCATTTTCCCAATAGATGACGCACTCTATATACATTGACCTTTGTTGAGGTGCAGCATATTACTCCACATTTGCGCTTTACTGTTTGTTTGGCTCGACCTATTTGTGTGAACAGGCGTTCAGCGTCATGAACATCAACAAAGCCAGCCACAGATCCAAGTTAACTGACCAACACCTCAGATCCATCCTGAGAATCGCCACAACAAAACTAAATCCAAACTTTGATGCACTGGCTAAAAAGGGAGACCAACAACACTGTTCCCACTGAAATTAAAAATAAGTTCCTTCGTTGTGTTATGTAAAAAATGCATTTGAAAATATTTTTTTCAATAAGCCTTACATGTTACATGTCATTTCTGTTAAGTGATGGACATGAGTAGTGCGCAGGTGCACGTACGTTCTCAAAATAAAAAATGCGCTCCAGATCAAATAACGCGCTCCGTATGCTGGCGCGCTGTCACTGTTCTGTCCTTGTGCTGGTTGTTGTTGAGTTTTGGCACAGGGGACAATTGAATAAGAAGGAGCAGGACAAGTAGACCTGCATCTCCTACCGTTTTTGAAATAGTCAGGAGGAGAGTGATGATGATAATATCTTGAAGGATAACAGAATTTTCAGTGCTTTAAAATAACAACTGTTACTATTAAAAAAAAGCTGTATTTTATTCATTTAATTTTCAGTGTTTTAAAAGTCATTTCAATAAATAGCTAAATACCATGGGACTTCAAAGACAGATATTTTGTTGTAATGCATTTGTTCATTTTCAATTGAAATTAAAGCACATGTTTTCTACATATCCCATGATATTTTATTTTCTCTTATGAGGTGTATTACCAAAACACTCCGTCCATCTGCTCCTGGTCCGGCCCGCCTGTCAAATTTTAGAACCCTTTGTGGCCCACAAGTCAAAAAGTTTGCCCACCCATGGGTTAGACCATTGGCTGATTTTGTAGAAGACAGTGAGTAGGAATAAAAGGATCCTTGCCTGGTTGGCTGCCAGTGACTAGTGGTGTTCCGCAGGGGTCAGTGCTGGGACCTCTTCTTTTTATGCTGTATGTAAATGATTTAGATGATGGAATAGATGGCTTTATTGCTAAATTTGCAGATGATACAGAGATTGGTGGAGGGGCAGGTAGTGTTGAGGAAACAAGTAGGATGCAGAAGGACTTGGACATTAGGAGAATGGGCAAGAAAGTGGCAAATAAAATACAATGTTGGAAAATGCATGGTCATACAGTTTGGTAGTAGAAATAAATGTGGAGACTATTTTCTAAACGGGAAGAAAATTCAGAAATCTGAGAACCAGAGGGACTTGGGAGTTCTTGTGCAGAACACCCTGAAGGTTAACTTGCAGGTGGTGAGGAAGGAAAATGTCAAGTTAACATTCATTTTAAAAGAATACAAGAGCAAGGATGTGATGCTGAGGCTTTATAAGGCACTGGTGAGTTATACTGTGAACAGTTTTGGGCCCCTCATCTTAGAAAAGATGAGCTGGCATTGGAGGGGGTCTAGAGAAGGTTCACAAGGATGATTCTAGGAATGAAAGGGTTATCATATGAGGGGCATTGGATGGTTCTGGGTCTGTACTCGCTGGAATTTAGAAGGATGAGGGGGGATCTCATTGAAACCTTTCAAATGTTGAAAGGCCTAGAGAGAGTAAATGGAGAAAAGATGTTTCCCGTAGTGGAAGAGTCTAGGACAAGAAGGCACAGCCACAGGATAGAGGGGCACCCTTTCAAAGCAGAGATGCGGAGAAATTTCCTTAGCAGAAGGATGGTGAATTTGTCGAATTTGTTGCCACATCCAGCTGTGGAGGCCAGGTCATTGGGTGTATTTAAAGCAAAGGTGACAGGTTCTTGATTGGACATGGCATCAAAGGTTATGGGGAGAAGGCCGGGAACTGGGCTTGAGGAGGAGATTAAAAAAAGCAATCAGCCATGATTGAATGGTGGAATAGACTCAATGGGCCAGATGGCCTAATTCTGCTCCTATGTCGTATGGTCTAATGGTTTGATCATACCTTGTATATTCTCATCCAAATCAATGACAAATAGCAATGGGACCAACACGGACCCCTGGAGAACACCACAAATCACAGTCTTCAGTCCAAGAAACAACCTTCAATCATCACCCTTAGATTACTACCATCAAGCAAATTATGTGTCTAGTTATCTACATCTCCATGGATTCCATGTGTTGTAATCTTCGAGAGCAGACAACCATGTGAAACTCTATGCAAGGAATGACTGAAGTCCATATAAACCACGTCTACTGCCTACCCTCATTAACTTTATGATCACCTCATTTAACAACTTTTTGCATTGTAAAATTTTGTAATACGTGATCTCCTGTGCAGAAAGCCATGCTGAGTACCCCCAATCAACCTCTGTCTTTCCAGAAAACTTCCCCGTAACTTACCCACACAGACAGGCTCACTGGTCTTTATTTCTGAGGTTTTACTGTGCTGCCTGTCTTAAATAAAGGCACAACATTGCCCACTCTCTAGTCTTCCAGCACTTCAAACCTGGCTACAGCATACAATACAGATATCATAGTCAAAGGTCCCATAGTTTCTTTTCTAGCTTCCATTAGAATTCTTGGAGATACCTGGTCAGCATCTGAAGATTTGTCACCTTGATTCCTAAACAAATCCAGCAAGTATTCTCACTCAAGTTAGTCTTTTTCTTGTCATCTGCTTATAAATTAACTTCAAGAAAAACCCAAAGTTACCTTGTGTGCCCCTTTTGCCCACCTGGTTTCCTTGTGGAGTACACTCCTGTATCCCCTCTTCCACTTGAGGGATTCACTTGATCCAGCTGCTCCATGCCTCCTATTTCCTGCCCAAGGCCTCAATGTCCCTCATCATCCAGGGCTCCCTCCTCTTACCAGCCTGGCAATTCTCTCTAACAAGGTCACTCAGACCTTGAGTTCCCTCACCTTCTAATACCACTGTCCTGCCTGTGGTTGCATTGCCTGCAATAAACTCACTCCAATCAACCTTTCCGATATCATCTCATACCATTGTGCCATCAAAATTCCAAGGATTGTGGGCATGCAATGTTGGTGCTGGAATGTGTGGTGACACATGTGGCTGCCCCAGCACATCCTTGGGTTTGTTGGTTATTAATGGAATTGACACATTTACCTATATGTATCAATGTACATATGATAAATACATCTATATCTGAAATTCACCTTACAGCAATTTCAAGCATGAACCTGTGGAGTCGATCTGTCCTTGTCCGTAACTATGTTCAGTGTGGTTTGGGACCAGATAATTTCTGGCAAAGGTGTACTTGGTAAGTGGGATGCCTTCTAAGTGAAATTTTGAGAGTACAGAGTTTGTATGTTTGTCAGAATGAAAGGTTTGTCAGAAAAAGGAGGTGCATAGCAGGTATAGGCAGGATGGAGCAAAAATGAGTTACTTGAGGAATGTAAGAAATGCAAGAAAGCATATAGGAAATAAATCAGAAGGACTAAAAGAAGGCTTGAGTTTGCTCTTTGAGACAAGGTGTATGAGAGAAGTTACCAGGATGAAGGCAAGGCAGTGGATGTTGTCTACATGACGTTAGCAAAGAATTTGACATGGACTCACGTGGGAGGTTCATCAGGAAACTTCAGTTGCTTGGCATTCAAGCTGAGGCAGTACATTGGATTAGACAGGGGCTTTGTGAGAGAAGCTAGAGAGTGGTAGTTGATGCCAGCCGCTCTGACTAAAGGCCTGTGACTAGCGGTGTGCCGCAGGGATTGGCACTGAGCCCGTTGTTGTTTGTCATCTATGTCAATGATCTGGATGATAATGTGGCTAACTCAATTTGGCAAATTTGGGATGACACCAAGCTTGGGGGTGTAGTGGACAGTGAGGTACACTATCAGAGGTTGCAATGGGATCTAGGTGAGCTGAAAAAATGGGATAACAAACAGCGGATGGAAGTTCATGCAGACATGTGTGAGGGTAGATCTTACACAGTAGGGTACTGAGGAGTGTGGTAGAACAAAAGTTCTGAGAATACAGGCCCATAATTCATTGAAAGTGGTTTTGCAGGAAGATAAGGTTGTAAGGAAAGCTTTTGACACCTTGGTCTTCATAGATCAAATTATTGAACACGGGAGTTGGGAGGTCATGTTGAAGTTATATAAGACACTGCTCAGGCCTGTTTAGGCCTGATTTGGAGTATTGTGTTCATTTTTTGGTCATCTACCTACAGCAAGGATGTAAATAATATTGAAAAAGTACAGAGAAAATTTACAAGGATGTTGCTTGGACTGGAGGATCTGAGTTATAATGACAGATTGAATAGGTTAGACTTTATTCCTTGGAACGCAGAAGACTGAAGGGAGATTTGATAGAGGTATACAAAATTATGAGGGCAAGCAGGCATTTTAAATTGAGGTTGGGTGAGATGACAACCAGAGGTCATGAGTTAAGGGTGAAAGGTGAAATGTTTAAGGGGAACATGAGGGGGCAACTTCTTCACTCAGAGTGGTGAGACTGTGAAATGAGCTGCCAGCACAAGTGATGGATACATTTTCTGTGACTCTTTCATGAATACACACAACAAATTTCACCCCATCTCCCCATCTAAGCCCTTGACATCATGGCAGTCCCAGTCGATGTTAGGGAAGATAAAATCCCTGACTGTGGCAACCACATCATTTGTCTAACTGTCCACCATCTTCCTGCATATTTGTTTTTCTCATTCCATTCACTGTTTGGAAGAACTATAGTACAATCCTGACAATGTAGATCATCCACTTCTTATTTCTCAGACCTACCCAGAAATCTTCACAGGATGATCCTTCAGGAAATTCACCTCGGACTGTTTTCCCGATATCCTCAATCAAAAATATAATTTCCCTTTGGTTATCCCCTAATACCTCTTGGGAATTTGCAGTGGGGTCATTTCAGACTGTTGTCGTGATATCCTCAATCACAAATAGAATTTCCTCCAGGGCTTCGAGACAAGAACAGTGCAGCCATTAATTTATATCTTCAAGCTCTCATTGAGGATTCGATCTTGAAATGCAAAAAGAGTAATGACTCTTTTTAACCTTCCATTTCAGATTTTTCAAAGGACAGCTGCTTTCACCACCCAAGGATGGATGAGAGGTAGGTTCCCTTAAATGTGGAGTGTGATCTCAACTGGACAGAGAGAAAATTCACATATTTTTTGCTATCTCCAAGTTACACACTATGTTAAGGAAAAGTGCCCACACTTAGAGCCTATTTCCACCACCCATCCCTTTCTTGAAAACGTCTTGCTCCCTTCAGACTCCAAACAGTTAATATCAAAATTTGTGAATTGCTTTACTCCTTTGGTTTCTACAGATTTTATTAGGAAAGCCTGGGCCAGGGACTTGAACTCAGAGATATCAGCGGAACTTTGGGAGGAGGCAATGTCCCGGGTTCACTGTTGTTCTATTAATTCACGCTACAGGTTAATCCAGTACAAGGTGAAACACAGATTGCATTGTTCAAAAACAAAACTGAATCGCATCTTCCCATCTGTGTCTCCTGATTGAGACAAGTGCCACTTTGCTGAGGGCTCACTAGCACATCTTTTCTGGTTTTGCCCTGCATTATACAACTTTGGGACTGCAATTTTTGAGTGGCTCTCAAAAGCCTATTCTGGAGACATTCAGGCCAATTACGACCTCGCCATCTTTGGATGTTCTGCCCTGACTCTTGAGTTGCCGCACGACATGCAGATTGCTATGCATCTAGAAATGGTGGTGGCTAAGAAAATTATTCTTCTGACCTGGAAGTCTACTACTCCATCAACCTTTGCACACTGGCTCAAGGAGATGTTGTCTATTATACAAATGGAAAGACTGCGTCTGCACCAACCCAATACACAGAATATATTTGAGAGACTTTGGGGACCTTTCTTGACTCAGTGTCATATTACCTCACATACATAGTGATCTTGACCTATCTAGTCTCATGAGTGGGGTGGTGACAAACCGGACTCCTTTATTCATTTTATTTTACATTGCTTCCGTGATACCACTATTGTGTCAACATTTTTTTTGAAAGTCTAACTATGTAATCTTGTAAATTGTCTGGCAGCCTTTTGTTTTTGTTTTTGATTTGTTTTGTCTGTGTTCCATCTGTAGCTGCATCTCCTTTGTATTGTTCTGTACATCTTCAATATGTTGTCTTTGTAAAACTGTAAATTGTAAATAAAGTATTTAAAAGAAAGGAGGAAGGCAGCAGAAAGGAAATGATAGACCAGTTAGCCTGACCTCAGTGGTTGGGAAGATGTTGGAGTCAATTGTTAAGGATGAAGTGATGGAGTACTTGGTGGCACAGGACAAGATAGTACAAAGTCAGCATGGTTTCCTTCAGGGAAAGTCCTGCCTGACGAACTTGTTGGAATTCGTTGAGGAGATTACAAGTAGGATAGTTAAAGGGGATGAAGTAAATGTTGTATATTTGGAGTTTCAGAAGGCCTTTGACAAGGTGCCACACATGAGGATGCTTACTAAGCTAAGAGCCCATGGTATTACAGGAAAGTTACTAACATGGTTAGAGCATTGGTTGTTTGGTAGAAGACAATGAGTAGGAATAAAAGGATCCTTGCCTGGTTGGCTGCCAGTGACTAGCGGTATTCCGCAGGGGTCGGTTCTGGGACCTCTTTTTATGTTGTATATAAATGATTTAGATGATGGAATAGATGGCTTTGTTGCCAAGTTTGCAGATGATACAAAGATTGGTGGAGGGGAAGGTAGTGCTGAGGAAACAGGTAGGACGTAGAAGGACTTGGGCAGGTTAGGAGAATGGACAAGAAAGTGGCAAATGAAATACAATGTTAGAAAATGCATGGTCATGCACTTTGATGGTAGAAATATTTGTGTGGACTGTTTTCTAAATGGTGAGAAAATTCAGAAATCTGAGAACCAGAGGGACTTGGGAGTTCTTGTGCAGAACACCCTGAAGGTTAACTTGCAGGTTGAGTTGGTGATGAGGAAGGAAAATGTCAAGTTAGCATTCATTTCAAGAGAATACAAGAGTAAGGATGTGATGTTGAGGCTTTATAAGGCACTGGTGAGCCCTCACCTTGAATTTTGTGAACAGTTTTGGGCCCCTCATCTTAGAAAAGATGTGCTGGTATTGGAGAGAGTCCAGAGGGGTTTTACAAGAGTGATTTCAGGAATGAAATGGTTAGCATCCGAGGAACGTTTGATGGCTCTGGATCTGTACTCGCTGGAATTTAGAAGGATGAGGGGGGATCTCATTGAACATTGAAAGGCCTAGAGAGAGTAGATGTGGAAAGGATGTTTCCCATGGTGGGAGAGTCTAGGACAAGAGGGCGCAGCCTCAGGATAGAGGGGTGCCCTTTCAAAACAGAGATTTGGAGAATTTTTTTTTAGCCAAAAGATGATGAATTTGTGAAATTTGTTGCTACATGCAGCTGTGGAGGTCGGGTCTTTGGGTGTATTTAAAGCAAAGATGACAGGTTCTTGATTGGACGTGGAATGACAGTCTTCAGTCCAAGAAACAGCCTTCAAGCATCACCCTTAGTTTACTACCATCAAACAAATTATGGATCCAATTATCTACATCTCCATGGATCCATATATTATAACATTCCAGAACAGAAGGCCATGTGAAACCATGTGCAGTCCACATAAACCATGTCTACTGCCTACCCTCATTAACTTGATGATCACCTCATCTAACAACTTTTTGCACTGTAATATTTTGTAATACGTGATCTCCTGTGCAGAAAGCCATGCTGAGTACCCCCAATCAACTTGCGTCTTTCCAGAAAACTTACCCACACAGACAGGCTCAGTGGGCTTTATTTCCGAGGTTTTACTGTGCCGCCTGTCTTAAATAAAGGCACAACATTGCCCACTCTCTAGTTTTCTGGCACTTCAAACCTGGCTACAGCATATGATACAGATATCATAGTCAAAGGTCCCATAGTTTCTTTTCTAGCTTCTGTTAGAATTCTTGGAGATACCTGGTCAGGATCTGAAGATTTGTCACCTTGATCTCTAAACAAATCCAGCAAGTATTCTCACTCAAGTTAGTCTTTTTCTTGTCATCTGCTTATAAATAACTTCAAGAAAAATCCGAAGTTACCTTGTGTGCCTCTTTGCCCACCTGATTTCCTTGTGGAGTACACTCCTGTATCCCCACTACTTCTTGAGAGATTCACTTGATCCAGCTGCTCCATGCCTCCTTTTTCCTGCCCAAGGCCTCAATGTCCCTCATCATCCAGGGCTTCCTCCTCTTACCAGCCTGGCAATTCTCTCTAACAAGGTCACTCAGACCTTAAACTCCCTCACCTTCTAAAATCACTGACTTGTCTGTGGTTTCATTGCCTGCAATCAACTCACTCCAATCGATCTTTCCAATACCATCTCATACCATTAAAATTCTGAGGTTTGTGTGGCTGCTATGCTGGTGCCGGAATGTGTGTCACCAGCACATCCTTGGGTTTGTTGGTTATTAATGGAAGTGACACATTTACCTGAATGTATCAATGTACATATGATAAATAAATCAATATCAGAAATTCACCTCGCAGCAATTTTGAACATGAACCTTTGGACCTGATCTGTTGCTGTCTGTAACTATTGTTAAGTGTGGATTGGGACCAGATATTTTCTGGCAATGGAGTACTTGGTAAGTGAGATGCCTTCTAAGTGAAATTTTGAGAGTACAAAGTTTGTAAGTTTGTCAGAATAAAAGGTTTAGGGGCCCTTGATTTTGTAGAGATATTGAGGCCCTGGCTGAGAGAAAAAGGAGGTGCGTAGGAGGTATAGGCAGGAAGAAGCAAATGAGGTACTTGAGGAATGTAAGAAATACAAGAGAACATAGAGGAAAGAAATCAGCAGGACTAAAAGAAGGCTTGAGGTTTCTCTTTGAGACAAGGTGTATGAGAGAAGTTACCAGGATGAAGGCAAGACAGTGGATGTTGTCTACATGACGTTAGCAAGGAATTTGACATGGACACATGTGGGAGGTTTATCAGGAAAGTTCAGTTGCTTACCATTCAAGCTGAGACAGTACATTGGATTAGACAGGGGCTTTGTGGGAGAAGATAGAGAGTGGTAGTGGATGCCAGCCTCTCTGACTAAAGGCCTGTGACTAGCAGTGTGCTGTAGTTATTGTTATTGTAGTATATAGTTGTTGTAATTATAGTTATTGTTTGTCATCTATGTCAACAATCTGAATGATAATGTGGTTAACTCATTTGTAAAATTTGGGATGACACCAAGCTTGGTGGTGTAGTGGACAGTGAGGTATACTATCAGAGGTTGCAATGGGATCTGGATGAGCTGGAAAAATGGGAGGAAAATGGCAGATGAAATTTAATGCAGACACTTGTGAGCATAGATCTTATATCGGAACAGTCGGGCACTGAGGAATGTGGTAGAACAAAGTTTCTGGGAATACAGGCCCATAATTCATTGAAAATGGTTTTGCAGGAAGATAGGGTCATAAAGAGTGCTTTCTGCACCTTCATAAATCAGAGAATTGAACACAGGAGTTGTGATGTCCTGTTGAAGTTGTATAAGACACTGCTGACACCTGATTTGGAGTATTGTGTGCTTTTTTGATTATTTACCACAGCAAGGATGTAAGTAATATTGAAAGTGTACAGAGAAAATTTACAAGGATGTTGCTTGGACTGGAGGATCTGAGTTATAAAGAGAGATTGAATAGGTTAGACTTTATTCCTTGGAATATGGAAGACTGAAGGGAGATTTGATAGAGGTATACAAAATTATGAGGGGTATGCATAGGGTAAATGCAAGCAGGCTTTTTGCACTGAGGTTGGGTGAGACAACAACCAGAGGTCATGAGTTAAGGGTGAAAGGTGAAATGTTTAAGGGGACCATGAGAGGGGAACGTCTTCACTCAGAGTGGTGAGACTGTGAAACGAGCTGCCAACACAAGTGATGGATACATTTTCTGTGACTCTTTCATGAATACACACAACAAATTTCACCCCATCTCCCCATCTAAGCCCTTCATGGTGGAGCAGTCCCAGTCCATGTTAGGGAAGATAAAATCCAACTGTGACAACTGCATTATTCGTACAACTCCCCACAATCTCCCTGCATATTTGTTTTTATCATTCCATTCACCATTTGGAAGACCTATAGTACAATCCCGACAATTTAAATCATCCTCTTCTTATTTTTCAGCCCCATCCAGAAATCTTCACAAGATGATCCTTCAGGAAATTCACCTCGGACTGTTTTCCCAATATCCTCAATCAAAAATAGAATTTCTTCTTGGAAATCCTGGGCTTCGAGGCAAGAACAGAGCAGCCGTGTTTATATCTTGTTGTCATTGAGAACTTGATCTTGAAATGCAAAAAGATTTATGACTCTTTTTAACCTTCCATTTCAGATTTTTCAAAGGACGGCTGCTTTCATCAGCCAACGATGGATGAGAGGAAGGCTCCCTTAATTGTGGCGTGTGATCCCAACTGGACAGAGTGAAATGTGATGAGTTCTTTAACCCGTTTCACAGAGGCAGCTGATGCTCTCCTTCCCTGGTCTTTGGTAGGAACATGGAGACTCTGAGGAGCTATCTTTTGGACTACAACCCTCCCAAGAACTGCGTAGACAGTATAAACATCCTGTTGTTCAGCTTGCTGGGCTCTGAGGAACTATCTGTTATCAATGCTTTCTTCTCAGCTCTGGATGGACGTTCATCAACCGACACTGGTGTCCGGATGGGAGACGATCCCAATTTTCCCAAACAGGTATCCATACTATTGTTCATTTAGTATAAACTAACAAACTGTATATGTTGCTGGCCAGGCTGTGTTCACTGACCATTCCCTGTCTTCCTGATGTACCTGAATGGTACCATAAACCTTACTCCGATCTGTTGGCTGGAAAGCATCTTGGGACGTCCTGAGGCTGGGGAAGTTGCCAGTTAAATGCAAGTCCCTGATATCAGTGAATAATTAGCTGGGACTCATGGGGTTTGACTGGGTGAGGGCAACAGGTTTCACTCACAAATGGACAGATTGGACAGTTTGGATATTTATATTGAACAGCCTCACACTCACTCTCACTGAGTCCAGATAGAACATGGAACATAGAACAGTACAGCACAGGAACAGGCCCTTCGGCCCACATTCTTATACTGAGCCAATTAAATTAGTAATCAAATGGCCAACAACTATTCCCTGGAGTTCATGAGAATAAGAGGGGATCTCATAGAAATACTCTGGATGAACAAACTAAATATGGTGAAGTTATTTTCCATGGTAGGGGATTCTAGGATAAGCGAGCACCACTTCAGGATTGAAGGACGTCCTTTTAGTACTGAGATGCAGAGAAATTTCTTTAGTCAGAGGGTGGTAAATCTGTGGAATTTGTTGCCATGAGCGGCTGTAGAGGCCATGTCTTTGGGTGAGTAACACTCAGGCTTGATTAACTCATGTTCGTCTAGGGAAAGCTGCCGTCTGCCCCTCGAAACGGTGTAATTGCATTTGTATGGATGCTGTTTAATGCACCCCGGTACAATCCACAACATAAAATATCAGACAGTACACAATATGCGCTATAATGATTACACTTTATAACTGTTACTTTGGCTAAACGGTTAACAGAGAAACAGAATATAAAAGGAAAGGAAAAAGGTGCTGCTTTTAATAGTTTCTGCACAAATAAACTGTTGGAGTTCACACAGCAGTTATTCCTCCACTGAACAATCTCCTCCGAACTCCTCAACCCTCGGACTGGGACCAACCACGGTGGTCTACCAGAGCACTTCCCACACGTCCTTCCTCTTCGCTGTTCCTCGCTGAATCTCCCGCGCACCAACCCCAGTTCCCACACATACAGATAGAATAACACTCCCATTGGTAGTTATTAGTTAACACTCCCGTTATTAGTAGTTATAACCCAAATATTTCAGCTACAGATAACATTACCTCATAGTTAACACTGCAGAGAAGCCATTTCATTACTAGCAGTTAGCAGTGAATATTACAGTTGAGAACCCTACAGGTGTATTTAAGGCAGAGATAGATAGGTTCTTGATTAACCAAGGCATCAAAGGGTATGGGGTGAAAGCAGGGTAATGGGGATGACTGGAAGAATTAGATCAGCCCATGATTGAATGGTGGAGCAGACTCATTGGCTGAATAGCCTACTTCTGCTCCTATATTTTATGGTCTTATGGTATAACTAATTTCTTCTGCCTACACAATGTCCATATCCTTCCAATTCCCTCACATTCATGTGCATATCTAAATTTCCCTGTTGTATCTGTCTACCACTACCCCAGGCAGTGCAGGCCTTGTTATAGCACGATCCCTCTAATCCAGGCAGCATCCTGGTAAACATTGTCTGCACCCTTTCCAAAGCCTTGACATGCTTCCTATAGCGTAGTGACCAGAACTGTATGTAATACTCAACTTGTGGACAAATTTGAGTTTTATAAAGTTGCGACATAAGCTTGGCCCTAAACTTTGAGTGCTTCTTCATTTCCAAAACTGCTGTCTAACCTGCTGAGTTCCTCCAGCATTTTGTGTGTCTTGTTTGGATTTCCAGTATCTGCTGACTTCCTCACGTTGTTACATAACTTCCTGACGTTTGAACTCAATGTTCCAATCTGTGTAGCCACTTTCAGGGAGTTATGAACTTGGATACCAAGACTTCTCTGCACATCAGCACTCTTAAGGGTCTTGCCTTTAACAGTGCACTGACTGTTTACATTTGACCTACAAGATGCAACACTTCACATTTGGCTGAGTTAAACTCCATCTGCCATTTCTCTTCCCATTTCTGTAACTGATCTCGAACCTGCTGTATTCTTTGCCAGTCATCCACAATATCCACTACAGCAGTCTCAACATCATCTGCAGTCTTACTGACCTGCTCATCTATATGTTCATCCAGGTCATTTATACACATCACAAACAGCAGAGTTCCCAATACAGATCCCTATGGAACATAACTAATTAAATTCCTTTCTTTTCTTTTTCAATCTTTTTATTGAGATTCATATAAATATAAAAAAACATAACAAAATAATGAATAGGTTATGCATACAATAGACTTAAGATTACATTAATAATAGGATAATAATATCCTATTAAAC
This sequence comes from Hypanus sabinus, assembly GCF_030144855.1. Taxonomy (NCBI): domain Eukaryota; kingdom Metazoa; phylum Chordata; class Chondrichthyes; order Myliobatiformes; family Dasyatidae; genus Hypanus; species Hypanus sabinus. Next base: position 52,313,511 of record NC_082706.1, read on the forward strand.
ATCAACAACAAAAAAGTACATTAATCAATCAAGTCTATATAATTATATATGAAAAAAAACAAAACTAATCATCCAAAGAAAAAGAAAAAAAAAATAAAATGTGTGAAAGAAAATATATATATGAAACAAGCACTAAACTAAAACTAACATGGGCAATAATAACAGTTTATAAGTATATGATAGTGTCAAAGAACTCCGGAACTCCATACCTGAACAAGAATAAACAAAGAGAAGGTCTGGGAAAGGCCAAATTAATTCACATGAAAATGTCAGATGAACGGTCCCCAAGTTTCTTCAAATTTAATTGACGAGTCAAAAATTGTGCTCCTAATTTTTTCCAAACTCAGATAAGAAATAGTTTGAAAAAGCCACTGAGACGTGGTAGGAGGGTTTACTTCTTTCCAATTTTGTAATATAGACCTTCTGGCCATTAATGTTACAAAAGCAATCATTCGTCTGATTGAAGGAGAAAACTGATTACCATCCTCATTTGGTATACCAAAGATTGCAGTAATAAAGTTAGGTTGTAAATCAATGTTCCAAATTGAGGAAATGGTAACGAATATGTCCTTCCAATAATTATGTAAAGTAGGACATGACCAAAACATATGGGTCAGTGAAGCCACTTCTGAATGACATCTATCACATTGAGGGTTAATATGAGAATAAAATCGAGCAAGTTTATCTTTAGACATATAAGCTCTATGTACAATTTTAAATTGTATTAAAGCACGTTTAGCACATATAGAAGAAGAATTAACCATTTGTAAAATTTTTTCCCATTTATCTGTTGGTATATTGTAGCGAAGTTCTTTTTCCCATTGTTGTTTAATTCTATCAGACATTTCTGGTTGTATCTTCATAATCATGTTGTAAATAAAAGCAACTAATCCCTTCTGACAAGGATTTAAGGTAAAAATCAAATCTGAGAAATCCGTTGAAGTTGAGTTGGGAAAAGATGGTAAAACTTTATGTAAAAAATTTCTAATTTGTAAATATCTGAAGAAATTAGATTTAGGTAATTTAAATTTATTGGAAAGTTGGTCAAAAGACATCAAAGTACCTTCAAAAAAAAGGTCACGAAAACATTTTATACCTTTCCTTTTCCATATGCTAAAGGCTTGATCTGTCAAGGAAGGTTTAAAGAAAAAATTAAATACAATAGGGCTATCAAGTGCAAAGTTTTTCAAAGTAAAGAATTTCCGAAATTGAAACCAAATTCGTAATGTGTGTTTAATAACAGGATTAGATATCTGTTTATTAAATTTAACTAAATCAGCAGGAAGAGAAGAACCAAGAACAGAGAATAAAGAATATCCCTTTACTTCATTGCATTCCAAATTTACCCACTGCGGACACAATAATGAGTCCAAATCCAATTTCCAATACGTTAGATTACGAATATTATTCACCCAATAATAAAATCTAAAATTAGGCAAAGCTAAACCACCATCTTTTTTAGATTTTTGTAATTGCCTTTTACTTAACCTAGGGTTTTTGTTTTGCCACACAAATGAGGAAATTTTTGAATCAATGTTGTCAAAAAAGGATTTAGGAATAAAAATTGGTAAGGCTTGAAATAAGTATAAAAATTTCGGTAAAATCATCATTTTAATAGCATTAATCCGACCAACTAATGATAAGAATAAGAGAGACCATCTTGTAGTAAGATGTTGTATTTGAAGAAGCATAGGTAAAAAATTCAGTCTAAATAAATCTTTATATTTCTTGGTAATTTTTATACCTAAATAGGTAAAATTATCAGTAACAACTTTAAATGGAATCCTGTCATTCAATAAAGTTTGCGCATTTAAAGGGAATAATTCACTGTTATCTAAGTTTAATTTGTAACCAGAAAAACTACCAAATTGAGCCAACAAGGATAAAATAGTGGGAATAGATCTATCAAGATCAGAAATATATAACAGCAAATCATCAGCATAGAGTGATAATTTATATAATTTCTCATTACGAGTAATACCAAAAATATTAGGAGATTCACGAATAGCAATGGCTAAAGGTTCTAACGCAATATTAAATAATAAAGGACTTAAAGGACAACCTTGTCTCGTACCACGAGATAATTGAAAAAAGGAGGATCTATAATTATTTGTAAGAACAGAAGCAACAGGTTTACAGTATATTAGTTTAATCCATGATATAAAATTAGGACTAAAATTAAAATTTCTCAAAGCATTAAATAAATATGTCCATTCAACTCTATCAAAGGCTTTTTCAGCATCTAATGAGATAACACATTCTGGGACTGTGGGTGATGAAGTATGAATTATATTAATCAATTTTCTAACATTAAAAAAAGAATACCGATTCTTAATGAAACCAGTTTGATCTTCTGAAATAATCTTTGGTAATACCTTTTCTAATCTAGTGGCTAAAATTTTTGTAAGAATCTTAGAATCTACATTTAATAGTGATATAGGGCAATAAGATGTACATAGAGTAGGGTCTTTATCTTTTTTAAGAATTAGAGAAATAGTAGCTTCATAAAATACTGAGGTAATCTCTTCTTAACAAATGCATCGTTAAAGATTTCACATAACCAAGGGGAAAGCAAAGAAGAAAAAGTTTTGAAAAATTCTACAATATAACCATCAGGGCCAGGAGCTTTCCCTGAATTCATTGATGAGACAGCCTCACCTATTTCGGCCATGGAGATAGGAGCATCAAACAAGCTACGATCTTCACCAATCAGTTTAGGAATATTCAAATTGTTAAAAAAATTATCCATCATGGACAGATCACCATCAAATTCTGATTGATATAAAGATTTATAAAAATCTTGAAAAGTATTATTGATTTCTTTATGATCAGTGGTTAAATTACCATCTTGTTTACGAATTTTAATAATTTGTCGCCTGGTCGAAATAGCTTTTAATTGATTAGCTAACAGTTTACCAGTTTGATCACTATGAATATAGAATTGAGCTCTAGTCCTAATTAATTGATTTTCAATTGAAGAAGATAATAATAAACTATGTTCCATTTGAAGCTCAACTCTCTTCTTATAAAGTTCTATGGTAGGAGTCACGGAATAAATCTTACAAATTTCCTTAATTTTATCCACCAATAAAGCAATATCTAAATATCTTTGTTTCCTTTTACCAGCGGAATACGAAATATTTTGTCCACGGATAAAAGCCTTAACAGAGTCCCAAAGTATTCCTCTGTCGATTTCTTCAGTATAGTTTGTTGAGAAAAACAAATCAATTTGCTGCTTTATATAGATGACAAATTCTGGGTCTTGAAGCAAAGTAGCATTAAGTCTCCAAGATCTAACATTATTGGAAAAGTCCGAAATCTTAATAGATAACTTCAAAGGTGCATGATCCGAAATAGTAATAGAATCATATTTACAATCAATAACATCCGTTAATAACCGATGATCAATAAGAAAGTAATCAATTCTAGAATAACTATGATATACATGTGAAAAAAATGAAAATTCTTTATCTTTAGGGTTCAAAAACCGCCATATTTCTGTAATTCCCGAATCAACCATAAAAGAATTAATAAGTAAGGCTGATCTATTCGGAAGAGTTCGAATAGGTTTAGATCTATCCATCAAAGGATTCAAACAACAATTAAAATCTCCACCCAATATCAACATATATTCATTCAGATTAGGAAGGGAAGTAAATAAACGTTTAAAAAATTCAGGGCAGTCAAAATTTGGGGCATAAATATTAACTAGAACCACTTTCCGATTGAAAAGTGAACCAGTTATCAACAAAAATCTGCCCTGCGGATCAGAAATAATTTCGTGATGTATAAACAAAATTGAGGGGTCTATAAAAATAGACACACCCCTAATTTTAGCGGTACAATTCAAATGAAATTGTTGACCCTTCCAGAACCTAAAAAAACGTTGATTACCCTCCCTCCTAATATGGGTTTCCTGTGCAAAAATAATATTAGCATTCAATCTATGGAATACCTCAAATATTTTTTTACATTTAATCGGATGATTTAAACCATTAGTATTCCAAGAGATAAAATTAATAGATTTATCCATCATGCCAATATTAGTTGTGTATATCATAATAGGTTAAAAAGACACATAACCCATAATTTAGGAAAAAGGAAAATAGATTCAGGAGCAACCGGAGAACATGACACCTCAACAATATTAATAATTTAAAGTTGGCCCATAAACTAAAAGCAGAAAAAAACGCAAAAGCGTGAAAAAAGATCCCCACCCCCTCCCCCCACCCTTCGAAGAAAAGCTAAGCGGCAGGCCCATAATCTAACACTAACCTTACCCCCATTTCAAGATGGCAGCTCCATAAAAAGTTTTTTAAAGAAAAACTATGTAACACCCATATTTAAATATAGGGTTGCAAAAAGAAAATATATGTCAATCAGAATGAAAAAAACTAATATAATAAAACAAACAATCTTTAACAAAAAAAATAAACATCAAAATTTAAGTGTAATATACCTTTAAAAAAATTTCATATATAAATGCAAGAAAGATGACGTTTCAAAAGCAAAGACTTATGGGAAGAAGAAACGACATTTTGAAAAAGCCATTTTACAAAATATGAATGCAGATTCAACAATCTATTAAAAAAGTTTAATAGTAAAAAAAATACCAAAATAGGATCAAAAAAGATTCAATAAACACTACAATATATATAAAAAAAACTAAAAAAAAATTCAAAACATTCGTCCCATTTCTAAGTACAGGCAAACAAATAAATGTTTATAAAAAGCAGAGTCTTATGGGAAGAAGAAACGACATCTTGAAAAAAATAAATGATTATTACAAGATATAGATGTATATATCTAAAACAGAAAAAAGAATTAAAAAATATTGTAAAAGTTAAAAAAGCATCCATAAAATAGTGATAATAATGAAAAATAAGAGCCAGACCCGTGGAACGGGATAGAAAGTTATAACCCAACTTCGTAGGTTACTTAAAATGAGATGGCACTCTCTCTCCGAGGAATCTTCAACATGACACAAAGTTCAAGTTGCACTAGAAGATCTATATTCTTCAACAAATTTCTTCGCTTCTTCCGGTGTTTTGAAAAATTGCTGACTGTTGTCGTTTAACGTAATTCTGAGCTTCGCTGGATACATTAAAGCTTGTTTAAGGCCAATCGAATAAATCTCTGCCATCACTGGTTTAAAAGCGATTCTTGATTTCATTACTTCAAAAGAATAATCGTCAACAATTCGAAATGAATTGGTGTTATAAGAAATCATGCCTTTTTTACGAGCTAATCGAATTAAAAGCTCTTTCTCCCGAAGATAATGAAGGCGAACAATCACCGCTCGTGGTTTATCAGACAGAGCCGAAAATCTCGCAGCTCTGTGAACACGATCGATAACAGGTTTAGCTTGCAAACCTTCAGCACTGAAAGTTTCCCATAGTAAATTAGAGAAAAATTCAGTTAAATCACCGGACTCAACTTTTTCGGGGAACCCGATGATACGCAAATTCTGGCTACGAGATCGATTTTCGAGATCAGTAATTTTAAACTTATACTGATCCATAGTTTTAGCATTCGACTCTACCTTCTTCTCCAACGCTTCAATTGTACGTACTTTTGCACAAATGGATTTTTCAAGAGTCGCGATCTTATCTTCATGCCGCTGAATGTCCGATGCCTGCGATTGAAGTTTAATTTCAAACGATCTATCAGCTTCTTCAAGTTCGGATATTTTCCTGGTAAGCTTATTTTCCAAACTTGTCAGTCTGCTTCCCAATCTACCATCCAATCTGCCTTCCAGACTCGAAAGTTTAATATCCAGTTTAGCGTCCAAAAGAGCAGAGATTGCGTCAATGGATACAGGTTCCTTAGACGATTTCTTGCTTGTAGCCATTTTAAGTTTGTCGAGATTAGATCAAATATTATTTTAGGAAGAAAAAGTTAATCAAAAGTATCAACCCATGTGATTAAATTCGAAAAAATTTAATTAAGGGGTGATTATAGTTGAAAAAAATAAAGGCAGATGTTTACGTCGCCATCTTGAAACTCCACCCCCATAACTAATTAAATTCCTCCAGCTCCAATGAGTCCATTCAACCACTACCCTCTGTCTCCTTTGGGCAAGCCAATTCTGGATCAAAATGTCCAATTCACCATCAATCCCAGGCATCTTGATCATCTGGATGAGTCTCCCATGAGGGATCTTGTCAAACGTCATACTAAAATACAAGTAGACAACATTCACAGCTCTGCTGTCATTGATCACCTTTGTCACCCTGTCAAAAACTTCAATCAAATTGGGAAGACACAACTTGCCCTGCACAAAGCCTAATTAGACCAGGGTTTTCCAAATGTTTGAAAATCCTATCCCTAAAAACTCTGTGCAGAAACTTCCATGCTACTGATGTGAAACACACCGGTTTATGGTTTCCAGGATTATCCCTGCTTCCCTTCGTGAAGAATGGAAAATTATTGCCAGTGCTCCAGGAGATTGCCTGTGGCTAGAAAGGACATGAAGATATTGTTGAGACCCCAGTAATCTCTTCTCTGGCCTCTCTCAATAACCTGGACTATATCCCATTAGGTCCTGGTGACTTATCCAACTTTGTGCTATTTAGAGATCAATCACTACGTCCTCACATATTAATAAATTTAGCACTGATATCCCTCTTTAAACACCCTCCACAGGTCAGATGTGGACTTGTGCAAAAACATCTGTTCCCAATTAACTCTCACTCATTCCTGCCTCATGCTCTTCTGATTTTCCCTGCTCCAATATAACCCTCTCCCACAAGGTCCATACTTATCCTTGTGTATAGCTTGCTTAAAGGTTATGGAGTTATGGTCACTGTTTCATAATAGTTCACCTACTGACAGGTTGATCATCTAGACAGGCTCATTTTACCCAACACCAGGTCCAACACAGACCCACCTCTTGATGGACGATCTACATTTGATTTAAGAAACCCTCCTAGGCACACCTAATAAATTCTGCCTTATCTAATCCTCTTGCACTAAGAAGGTCTCAGTTTATATTACAGAGATTGAAGCTCCTCATGACAACAACCCTATTGTTTCTACCCTTTCCTCAATCTGTCTGTATATCTGTTCCTCAATGTCCCGATGGCTATTGTGGAGTGTGTAGTACAATCCCATCACAGTGATTGCACCCTTCCTACTTTTTAGTTTGACCCAAACAGACTCAGTGGACAAGGCCTCCATTATGTCCCCTCTGGGTGCAGATGTGGCATCATCCCTGACTAAAAATGCAACAACCCCTCCTTGCCTCCTACTGTATCTTTATTAAGTTATTGAAACACTGGGACATTAAGCACGCAATCCCGTCCCCCTCTCAACCAAGTCCCTGTAATGGGCACAACATCATAGCTCCATGTACTGATCCATGCTCAAAGTTCATCACTTTTACCCATAATAGCATTTTAAAATACATACACTTCAAATTATCTGTCCTAATGAATCTATTACAGGTGTACCCCCCTTTACAAAGGTAGAGCGTTCCTATGAAAACTTTCTTAAGCCGAAATGGCGTAAAGCAAAGAACCATTAACTCATATGGAAAAAATTTTTGTAAAAGCGAAAATCCTCTTTTTAATGCGAATACAGGTTACGAATGCAGGTCTTTTGTAAAAGTGAAGTGGCATAAAGTGAACATTTGTAAAGCTGGGGACACCTGTATTTTGTTCCTACGTGTTTTTACTGGCCTTGGCATCTGCACTCCTTTCAATCACTCCACTTTCTCATCTGCTGTTCTGGTACTCATCCTCCTGCCAAACTAGTTTAAACCCCCTCAAGTAGCACTCTCAAATCTCCCGCCATGGTATCGGTTCCCCTCCTGTTCAGCTGTAAACCGTCCCTCTTGTACAGGTCACCCCTGCCCCAGAAGAGGTTCCAATGATCCAAGAATCTACAATCCTGCCCCCCCGCACCAGCTCCTCAGTCACTCATTCATCTGTACTATCATCTTACTGTATTACCACTCTGACTAGCATGTCGCACCGAGAGAAATCTACCTTGGAGATCTTGTTCTTTCCTAACTCACTGCACAGGACCTCTTTCATCTTTCTATGTTGTCATTGCTGCCGACCTCTTGCTGTTCACTCTCTCCCGTGTGAATATTCTGCAGTCCTGGACATTCTGGACCTCAGCACCCGGAAAGCAACTCACCATCCTGGCATCTCTTTCATGATCACAGTATCTCCAAGTGAATTTGAGTGAAGTTATCCTCCTTGGTTCAAGGACCTGATAGTTGAGGGGTAGTCATTGTTCCTGAACCTGATGTTGTGAGTCCTGAGACTCCTGCACCTTCCTCCCACTGGCAGCAGTCCTGGGTGTGGGGGTCCCTGCTGATGGATGCTGCTTTCCTGTGAAAGTTCTTCGCATAGATGCACTCACTTTAAACACACTTTTCAACGACATGCCAAACCTGCGGTGCCAATGTTGACTGACCAAGGCATTTAATTTTGAACATTCAGCATTTTCCACAAAATGGCAGCCTCCATCTCCAAGCACGTGGCAAGAACAAAGACAACTGGTCTGTCTGCTCCCTTGATGCATTCAAGTTCACCAATTCCTTCCATATTTGAATTCCACCACGACCAACACAACATCACATAGAACTTCACTCTCCATGAAAGGTGCTAGACAATGTGTGTTTTTTTTTTGAGAATTCACCGCTCAAATCCCGCAGAGCAGGGAAGATAATGTCTTGGGATACATCTGGGTGGAATGCACTGGAGAACCTGGATCAGACAAAGAGAGTGTTACACATGATCCTAGAAGGAAGATTTCAGCATCTAACAGACGTGAGTCTCCTCTGTTACATCACATTTCTGATACACATTCTGGAGTCTCATTAAACACTGACCAACCTCAGAGAGAGGAAGGAGAAATCGCTCTGGGAAAAGGTTTTCTACCTTTCAGCAGATGATGTGGTTACAAGTCTTAATGGAAATGAACCTGTGACCTGGGCTGAGGGGATGGTGCATCAGGTAAGCAAGCAGGGTCCAAACCAAAAGGCAACACACAGGGACACAGTAACAGAGGTTCGTCCTGGAGTAACACGCAGGGACATAGTGACAGAGATTAGTCCTGGATAACACACTGGGACAGGTGACAGAGGTTAGTCCTGGAGTAACACACAGGAACTCAGTGAGAATGATTAGTCCTGGAGTAACACACAGGGACACAGTGACAGAGATTAGTCCTGGATAACACACTGGGACAGGTGACAGAGGTTAGTCCTGGAGTAACACACAGGAACTCAGTGAGAATGATTAGTCCTGGAGTAACATAGGACTGGACAGTGACACAGATTACTGCTAGAGTGACCCATGCGAACACATTGATGGAGATTAGTCCTGGAGTAACACACAGGGACACAGTGACAGAGATTAGACCTGGAGTAACACACAGGGACACAGTGACAGAGATTAGACCTGGAGTAACACACAGGGACATAGTGACAGAGATTAGTCCTGGAGTAACACACTGGGACATAGTGACAGAGATTAGTCCTGGAGTAACACACAGGGACATAGTGACAGAGATTAGTCCTGGAGGAGCACATGGAGACATGGTGACAGAGATTAGTCCTGGAAAGATACACAAGGTCACCTGAACAGAACATTCACTGCAGTCTCTCTAGTGTTTGTCCATCCCCCTTCAGGTAGGGAGAGAAGATCTGTACACAATATTCTAGGAGCAATCTCATGATACAATTGGAACATTGTGTCGTTATTCTTGTACAATGATCCTCCTGCAGTCAAGGGTGTGGAGACACGAGACACTGCAGTTGTTGTAGAACAGAGCGCAAAACAATCTGTTGGGGGAACTCAGCCGTTTGGGCACATCTGGTGAGGCAAAGGATGGTTGACGTTTTGTAACAAGATCCGGCACCAGGCTTTTTCATATTATAATCGGTCGTGGAGTCTGTGTGTTCACTTTCAATGATCCATGTACACGGATGCCCAGACCTCACTGTTTAAATATCCTCCAACTTCCTGTAGTTCCCACCAAGGCTGACACGTCAGAGTATCAGAACAAGATTCAGATTTAATATCACCAACATATATCGTAAAATCTATTGACTTTTGCCTGCAGCAGTACAATTCAATACATGATAGAAAAAATTGTGAATTACTCTTATATATAGTTAAATTAAGTAAGTAGTGCAAAAATAGAAATAAAAAAGTAGTGAGGTTGTGTTCATGGGTTTGATGTTCATTCAGAAAATGGATGGCGGGGTGGGGGGGGATAAAGCTATTCAGAATCACTGAGTGTGATCCATGCTCCTGTACCACCCTTCTGCTGAGAACAAGGCATGACATGGATGACTGGGGGGGGGGAGGTCCATAATGATGGATGTCAACCATTTCTGAGGCAATGCTGCTTGAAGACGTCCTGGAAATGACTACAGACCCTGTGCAGTAGCCACCGACACTCGACCCCCACCCCCACCATTTCAGATGGTGATGAACCCACCCAGTCAGAATGTTCCCCATGGTTCATTTGTAGAAAATTGTGAGTGCTTTTGGAGGCATACCAAATCTCCTCACTCCTCATGAAATATAGTAACTGTTGTGCATTCTATGTGGCTGCATTGATATGTTGGATCCAGTTAGATCCAAGTATACATGTTTCCAAGTACCCTGTTCCCACTTCCTGTACAGGAGATCCAGTATTTTCCCTTCTGCCAATGTCTGTCGCTCCACTGTCCTCTTTGTCTGTCTCAAACACTGACTCACCTTTCCTCTCTTTGTCTCTGTGGGACGGTGTGGAATAAACAGAAATTGGGAAGATGATGAACACTGCATCCACCTCCTCCATCACCACCTCACTGAAATCACAGGACACAGGTAACGTAGGGGCTGGGGGTTTATTTTCTTTCCAAATCATGTTCCTTTATCAATATTGCTGAAATATTTGATCCCATTGTATATCCTAGTCTCATCTACCCAAAGGCATTCCCATTTTCCTATCCACCACTCTCCTCAGTGTTACAACCTGAACGTTTCCTTCATTTTCAGCTCCACCTGGACCTGAACCATTGACCTGGTCTTCTCTCCACAGACGCTGCTTGACCTGACGGGTGTTCCCAGCATTCCCTGTTATTTGAAAAGCCGCCTCAGTGCTGAATGATTGTGATCATCAGTGTTCTTGCTGCTTCCTCTCTAACCAATTCTCCATTGTATTTAGTTGCAGAGTTTCAATCCTTATTCGGATGTTGACAAGTATCCAGTTATTCCGGAAAATGTAATTCACGGAGTTGCCTTCGTTTCTGACATTAGCTCTGAGGACCCCATCAGTGACGACACAATAAACCAGTGGAAGGAGTTACACTCTGTCGTGGCACAGAAATGTGAGTACTTTCTGTTAGTCTGTTTCACTATTGTCACCATTCTGTTGTAACTTATTATTGTATTTACAGCTATTTACAGCATTGTGATTGGGACCAAGTTTGAATAATCAGGGATTGAAGAGAACGACCATGAGAGGATTTATGAATACAGGCCACTGCAGGAGAAGGTAATAATTCAGGGTTTCTCAGCAGGGATTAAAAAAATAAACATCAATTTTTGAACTTTGCACAATGCATGATGCCAGCCCCATCTCAGTCCAGTATGGCAGTGCACAGGAGGATCATGTTTATTTTCCTGAGTCGATTCTCAACATTTGATGCAGGATAGGGGTTGATAATTGGTATTGCACAGAAGAGAGGACGGTAGGTTGTTGAGGAGTGTGAAGAATGTTTTCCGATCAATGAATAGACTTGGGCTGCGATGTCAGCCTCTTCCTCCCAATTTCCCTTTATCTGTCGCTGACTGACTTATGGGAGTGAGAAAGCTACCAGTGTAGTAGAAAATTGGAGGGAAATTTTCATTCTAAAAATGGTCCATTGTGGTGATTTTTGAAGAGGTGTGAGATGGAAGAGGAAGAGTCTAGGCCTAGGCCTATGGACATTTCTGATAAGGTTAATGATGAAGAATTACAACCTTCTGAGTCATTTCACTGCACTAGTACAACAATGGACACAAAGAACTCTGTCTTTACAATGAAAGCTACTTTTCAATAGGTTTTACATGGACTAGTGATCCAAGTTGTCCGATTCCATTGTGCTTAGTCTGTGGCAAATAACTTACAAATGTAGCAATGGCTCCAACATTTAACTAAAAATCATGGTCATATGACGTGTAAAAGTGCTGATTATTTTAAATGATGATTGGAATCTCAAAACAAACAGATTAAAGCTTTTTGAAGATAAAGTCACAGTCAGTAAAAGCTTTCAGGAAGCAAGTTAGCTTTAAGAACTGTTCACTCGAGAATGTTTAAAAACCTGTAAAAACCTGGACAACGAGCACATCAATCTCTTACTACATGCAGTTGAATGTGAAATCTATGTGTGCTTATCTTGTTTGACTCCAAATTGAGAATTTTTTTTATGTTTACCTTCTGAGTTTTTAACATTTATGAAAGGGAAAGAAAGATTAATTTCAAGAAAGGTAAGCTAAGCTTAACTATCTGTTACTTTTTCAAGAAAAGTTGGCTGAAAATTAATTCTCTAAAAAGCCTCGACAATTATTTTTGATTATTATATCTACTTACTGATAATGCTAACATACTGTGAGCTGTAGATATCATAATTTCATGCAGCGGTTTCCCTGAGACCTGAAAATTATTTCAAGCATTTCTCAAGGGCAAAAAGGTTGAGAAAGGCAGTAATAATCTGTAACTGGGAGCACTGATATCAATGCAGTGCTGTTAGAATAGAACCTCAGTAAGCTCCAGAGAATTTCCATCATGTGTTGCTTTCGTGTTGTGGTGTGGAAAACAAAATAGCCAATATGTGCACAGCAGGATCTCAAAGAACAGCAGAGAGATTAATGAGGAGTAATTGTGTTTCATCTACAGATTAAAGATGTATAATGTTTAATCACCTTGAGTTTATAATTACAGTAACACTTGTCTCTCTCCTTCCTTCAGTTTAAGAGGTTGACAGAATCTACTGGGATGGAAATGTGTTCCATGTTACCCTTAATTGTTCAGATTAAAGGTTTGTTTACTAAGTGGTCACCATTATCTTTATCTCTGATAGGTAGGATTAATGCTATTAAGATGGTTATTTTACCCAAGTTTTTATATATTTTTCAAGCAGTACCAATTTTTATTCCGAAATCTTTTTTTTTTACTAATGTTGATTCAAAAATTTCCTCATATATATGGCAGAATAAAAATCCCAGGTTAGGTAAAATATATTTACAGAAGACAAAGAAGGAAGGCAATACCTAATTTCAGATTTTATTATTGGGCAGTTAATATTAGATATTTGTTATGTTGGTTGAAAGATTGGGATGGATCTTTTGGCCCTCATTGGGTGAGTTTGGAAATTAAATCGGTACCAGGTTATGCTCTGGGTTCTATTTTAGGGACTTCTCTCCCTTTTGCTCTTTCTAAATTGCCGAAATGAATTGAGAACCTGATAGTTAAACATACTTTACGTATATGGTTTCAATTTCAGAAATTTTTCGGGTTGACTCAATTCATTTTAAATATTCCTATTGTATCTAATTGCTTTTTCCACCCTTCAATTATAGATCAAGCTTATTTGGCTTGGAAAACTAAGGGATTACTAAGATTTTCTGATTTATTTTTGGACAATTGTTTTATGTCTTTTGAGCAATTATCTAATAAATATAATTTGCCTAGATTTCATTTTTTTAGATATTTACAGATTAGGCATTTTTTAAGTACTGTACTTCCTACGTTTCCAAATTTTGTGTCTTCAGATATTTTGGAGAGTTTGTTTGAATTAAACCCTTTTCAAAAAGGGCTTATATCAAAACTTTATAATATAATTATGAAGATACGTTCAGAGCCCCTTTATAAGACGAAAAATGATTGGGAAAGAGAGCTTAATCTTATTATTCCTATTGAGAATTGGGATAGAATTCTTCAATTAGTTAATACATCTTCTATATGTGCCAAACATTCATTAATACAATTTAAGGTCGTACATAGGGCCCATATGTCCAAGGATAAATTAGCTCATTTTAATTCTTATATAAATCCTATTTGTGATAGATGTCAATTTGAAACTGCGTCTTTAACTCATATGTTTTGGTCATGTCCGCTTTTGAAAAAATATTGGAAAGATATTTTTGATATTATCTCTGCGGTATTGAACAACGATTTACAACCCGATCCTATTACTGCAATTTTTGGTTTACCAATAATGGACTTACTTCATTTATCTTCTTCCACCTGTCGAATGATTGCATTTCTCACTCTGATGGCTAGAAGATCTATTTTGCTGAATTGGAAGGAAATTAATCCTCCCACTGTATTTCATTGGTTTTCTCAAACTATGTTATGTTTAAATTTAGAAAAAATTAGAAGTGGTGTATTTGATACTTCTATTAAATTTGAAAAGATATGGAGACCATTTATTCAATATTTTCATATGATGTAATATGACCCTGTTCCAAGCTTATTTGATTTTCCAGCTTTAATCTTATTTATGTTGAGAGGATTGGAGCCGATGACACTGGTGATTATGTATTCTTGTGAGACATTATAAACAGCCCTTTTTTTTCTTTCTTTTTCTAGTTTTTCTTTCTTTTTTTCTTTTTCTGCTTTTTTTTCTTCTTTATTAGCTATTAGATTAGTAGTTTAGTTATTTTTGCATAACATTTTTTTCTGTGTTTTTTTATATTATATATTATGAAATACCTAGATTTACCTTGTTCATATATATGCTGTATGGTTCATGTTTTGGGAAAACTCATTTATATTGTAATCATTGCTTATGTATTCTTTCATGTGCAATGGGAATTTGTATGTTTGTAATTCCTTTATTAATATATCAATTATATTTTGTTCATATTATTAATGATAATAAAAAGATTGAAAAAGAAAGGGAATGTGTTCCATGTTTGTGGTTTCGAATCAATGGAGTGGTCAGATCAAGAGGACAAAATGCATTCTTGCCCTGTACACTCTGAATAATATGGTCAGAAACATCGACAAGTATCTCACAGCGATGATGTAATGGTCAAACATGATCTTATATTGATCTTCTATTTCCTTACATGCAAAATGATGTCTCCTCAGGAACTATTGTGTACAAAATGTAATATTCATACCCATACCTTGCACAACTCCTGAATGGTTGCCTCAATAAACAGTCATTTCCAGGTGCTGAAGGGTTTCTCAGCAAGAAGTGTAACTCCAGGTTTCCCCAACAATTCCCATTAAATGGAAAGCCGAATGCTGGGATAATTCAGCAGGTCACACAGCTCTGGGGAGCTGATGATGATGATTTGGTTGAAACTCTACCAAATCCAGGGTGCAGAAGTCAGGGAAAAGATTGCCACACAGAAACTATAGAACAGGAACAGGCCCTTCAGGCCACATTGTTGTAAAGAACAGGGGGGGGTGAGGGAGTTGGAAGCTGGTAGGTGATAAATTGAATCCGACATGGGGAGGAATGATGGGTAGATGGAGCCAGGTGGGGAACGGAGAGAGCAAGGTGAATAAAGGAAGAAGAAAACTAGGTGTGGAGGAGAGAACTGGAGTTGTGGGTTACCTGAAATTGGAAATAACAATGTTCTAATTGTTGGGTTTTAGAGTAACCAAGCAGAATGAGATATTGCCAAGGCAGAACGCCAGTGATTGGTACTTGATGGTTGGCATCACAATACTGACTGTTTCTGTGCCATTATGACCCTTAGACAAATTCCTTCTTACCCTTTTTACCCAAATCCCTACCATGTAGGCAGTTCAAACATATATCCTCATCCAAATCTTTCCAATGAAACTATCCCAATTGTAAATGATCTGTTCACAGCCAAATATCTCCAATACTGGCATCAACTGCCTTTCCTCATTCATTCCCCCGTTAAAACTGTCAGATCCTTGCTGGAATGGGATAACCAGAAATGGACAGGCTTGACACACAGTTAGTGTTACAAAGTTCTAGTATCTCCTCTTACTCTTACTCTTACCCCTTGCTCTTACTTTCTTTGTCATGGTGAATTAAGAGTGCTGGACTGGAGCACAATGGTTAGCGAAACACTGTGACAGAGCCAGTGACCCAGGTTCAATCCCACAGCTGTCTGTAAAGGGTTTGAACATTCTCCCCATGAGATAAACACAAGGAATTCTGCAGATGCTGGAACTCCAAAGCAACACACATAATTCCGAGAGGAACATGGTATCTACGGAAATGAATAAACTGTTGACATTTCAGTTCAAGACCCTCTTCAAGACTGGAAATGAAGAAGCAGATGCAAAAATAAAAAGGTGGGGGGAGGGTATGGATGATAGCTGGAAGCTGAAGCCATGTGGGTGGGAAAGATAACGGGCTGGTAAGGAAGGAATCTAATTGGAGAGGAACGTGGAACATAGGAAAAAGGAACCCAGAGGGAGGTGATTGGCAGGTGAGAAACCATATTAGGGGATAAATGGAGGGGAGTGGGAGGGATTTTTTTTTCCAGAATGAATGGAGAAGTGAATCACGGACAGAATTCCTGCAGAAAACGGAGAGAGGTGGGAGGTAGAGATATGATTAATGGTAGGATCTCTATGGAGATGCAGAAATTGTGGAGGATGATGTGTTGGATGTGGAAGTGATGGGGTGGTGGGTAAGGACAATAGGAACTCTATCACTGTTATGCGGAGAGAAGGTGGGGTGAGTGCGGATGTCCAGGAAGTGGAGGAGACATAGCTCAGGGCAGCATCATTGGTGGAGGAAGGGAACCCCATTCTATGAAGAAGGAGGAAATCTTTGATGTTCAGGAATGGAAAGCCAAATCCTGGGTAGGGATGTGGCAGAGACAAAGGAAGAGAGGAAAGGAACAAACAAGAGGAAACCTGCAGACGCTGGAAATCCGAGCAACATACAAAATGCTGGAGGAACTCAGCAGGCCAGGCAGCATCTTTGGAAAAAAGTACAGCCGACATTTCAGGACAAGACCCTTCAGCAGGACTGGAGAAAACAAAACTGAGGAGTTTGTTTGAAAGGTTGGGGGGAGGAGAGAGAGAAATACCAGGTGATGGGTGAAACTTGGAGGGGAGGGATGAAGCAGAGTGCGTGGAAGTTGATTGGGAAAGAGAAGGCCATGGAAGGAAGAACAGCAGAGGTGGTGATGGGCAGGGAGGAGATGACATGAGAGAGGGACAAGGGGATGGGAAATGGTGAAGGGATAGGGGGAAGGCATTACTGAAAATTTGAGAAATCAATGTTTATGATATCAGATTGGTGGCTACCCACACGGAATAAAAGGTGTTGGTCATCCAACCTAAGTACGGCCTATCCCAACAGTGGAGGAGGCCATGGATGGACATATCAGAATGGGAATGAGAAGTAGATTTAAAATGGGTGGCCACTGGGAGAACCCACTTGTTCTGGTGGACAGAGCGTAGATGCTCGGTGCAGCGGTCTCCCAGTCTACATCGGGTCTGACTGATATACAAGAGAACACACCGAGAGTACTGAACACAGTACGTGTTCCAAACAGACTCACAGGTGAAATTTCACCTCACCTGGAAGGACTGTTTGAGGCCCTGGATGATAACAAGGGAGGAGGTGTAGGAGCAGGTGTAACTCTTATTCTGCTTGCAAGGATAGGTGCCAGGAGGGAGATCGGTGGGAAAGGACGAATGGACAAGGGAATTGCATAGGGACCAATCCCTATGGAAAGCAGAAAGTGGGAGGAAAGGGAAAGATGTGTTGGGAGGTGGGATCCAGTTGGGGGTGGCAGTTTTGGAACATTATGCACAGGATGCGGATTCTGGTGGGGTGGTAGGTGAGGACAAGAGGAACCCTATCCCTGGTAGTGTGGTGGGGGGACGGAGTAATAGCAGACATGCATGAAATGGAAGAAATGAGGTTGAGGGCAGCATTGATGGTGGAGGATTGGAAGCCCTTTTCTTTGAAAAAGGAGGACATCTCCTTCATCCTGGAATGAAAAACCTCATTTTGACAGCAGATGTGGCAGAGACAGAGGAACTGAGAGAAGATGGTGTTTTTACAAGTAGCAGGGTAGGACGAGGTACAGTCCAGGTAGCTGTGAGAGTCCGTTGGTTTATAATAGACATCGATGGACAAGCTGTCTCCAGAGATAGAGACAGTGAGATCGAAAAAGGCAAGGGAACAGTTGGAAATCGAGAAAGAGAAGGGAAGTGTTGGAAATCAAGAAAGGGAAGGGAAGCATCATAAGTCAAGAAACATATAGAACGTAGAATAATACAGCACATTACAGGCCCTTCGGCCCACAATGTTGTGTCAACTCTCAAAACCTGCCTCCCACATAACACCCCACCTTAAATTCCTCCATATTCCTGTCTAGTAGTCTCTTAAACTTTACTCGTGTATCTGCCTCCACCACTGAATTAAGCAGTGCATTCCACACACCAACCACTCTCTGAGTGAAAAACCTTCCTCTAATATCCCCCTTGAACTTCCCTCCCCTTACTTTAAAGCCATGTCCTCTTGTACTGAGCAGTGGTGCCCTGGGGAAGAGGCACTGGCTGTCCACTCTGTCTATTCCTCTAAAGGGAAGGAAAGCGTCAGAAGTTGAGAAAGGGAAAGGATGCATCGGATGTCGAGAAAGGGAAGGGATGTGTCAGAAATCGAGAAAGAAGGAAAGAGTTGGAAATCAAGAAACTGAAGGGAAGTCGGAATTTGAGAAAGGGGAGGGAAGCATCGGAAGTCAAGAAAGGGAAGGAAAGTGTCAGAATAAAATGGGAATTGTAGCGGTGTGCTACACACAGCGTTGAAATAACGACACGCAGTCAGTGAGTTGCAGTTGCAAAAGAAATTTATTCAAACTTCGCGGCCTCGCTTTAAAGCCTTCCTGATCCAGCCCTCCCCGGGCGCGAATGCTGTGGGGGGCAAATATTCACAGTCCCGTCCCGCGTGCGGGCTTTTCCCCTTGCTGGTGAAGAAGGCCTGGCGCCCTCTTTGGGACTGGCCTCAATGCCGGCCCGTGCCACTTTGTGAGCCGGTTCGAGTGTGCTGGGAAGTGGGTCGCCACATAGCCCACCCCAGAACCGGCGATACACCCCCCAATATCCTCAGTTTGGATCAGTCCCTGTTTGGGAGGTCTGCCTCTGCGCCACGGTGCCTGAATCTCGACCGGCTGCACCACGTCCATATGAGCCGGTTTGAGTCGGTCCACTGTGAAAACCTCCTCTTTCCCCCCAATGTCCAGCACGAATGTGGACCCGTTGTTTCTGATCATCGTGAACGGCCCCTCGTGGGGCCATTGTAGCGGTGCCCGATGTCTGCCCCGTCGTACAAATGCAAACTTACAGTTCTGCAGGGGTTTGGGTACGCAGGTCGGGTTCTGCCCATGCTGTGAAGTGGGTACAGGGGCCAGGTTACCGACCCTCTCGCGTAGTCTGTCCAGGATTGCTGCGGGTTCTACTTCTTGCCCCCTTGGGGCTGTTATGAACTCTCCTGGGATGACCAGGGTGCGCCGTACACCAACTTGGCTGACGAGGCATGCAGATCCTCTTTGGGCGCCGTGCGGATTCTGAGTAGGACCCAGGGAAGCTCGTCCACCCAGTTAGGCCCTTTGGGGCGGGCCATGAGAGCTGACTTCAGGTGACGGTGGAAACGCTCCACTAGCCCGTTCGACTGTGGGTGGTAGGCAGTTGTGTGGTGCAGCTGTGTCCCCAAAAGGCTGGCCATAGCTGACCACAGGCTGGAGGTGAACTGGGCGCCTCTGTCGGAGGTAATGTGGGCCGATACACCAAAGCAAGATACCCAGGTGGCGATCAGTGCCCGGGCGCAGGATTTGGAGGTGGTGTCGGTGAGCGGGATCGCCTCTGGCCATCTGGTGAACCAGTCCACGATAGTCAGGAGGTGCCGTGCACCTCGCGACACTGGCTGGGGGCCCACGATATCCACATGAATGTGGTCGAAATGCCGGCGGGTGGGGTGAAACTGCTACGGCAGGGCTTTGGTGTGCCGCTGCACCTTGGCTGTTTGGCAGTGCATGCACGTTTTGGCCCATTCACTGACCTGCTTGCGGAGTCCATGCCAAACGAACCTATTGGAGACCATCTGGACGGTTGTCCTGATGGAGGGGTGCGCTAAATTGTGAATGGAGTTGAAAAAACACCGCCGCCAGGCTGCCGGGACGACGGGGCGGGGTTGGCCGGTGGTGACGTCACAGAGTAGGGTCCTCTCACCTGGGCCTACGGGGAGGTCCTGGAGCTGCAAACCGGAGACTGCGGTTCTCTAACTTGGGATCTCCTCGTCTGCCTGCTGCGCCTCCGCCAATGCATCATAGTCTACCCCTTGGGACAGGGCTTGGATGTTAGGGCGGGAGAGAGCGTCCGCCACAACATTGTCCTTACCCGAGACGTGCCGGACATCCGTCATGTATTCGGAGATGTAGGACAGATGTCGCTGCTGGCCGAATGACCAGGGGTCGGACACTTTCGTGAACGCAAAGGTAAGCGGTTTGTGGTCCGTGAATGTGGTGAAGGGCCTACCTTCTAAGAAGTACCTGAAATGCCGGATTGCCAGGTATAGCGCCAACAGTTCCCGGTCGAAAGCACTGTATTTGAGTTCGGGTGGTCGTAGGTGTTTGCTGAAGAATGCCAGGGGTTGCCAGCGACTCTCGATGAGTTGTTCCATCACTCCACCAACTGCCGTGTTAGATGTGTCCACTGTGAGGGCAGTAGGGACATCCATTCTGGGGTGCACTAGCATCGTGGCGTTTGCCAAGGCTTCTCTGGTTTTAATGAAAGCAGCTGCGGACTCTTTGTCCCAGGTAATGTCCTTGCCCTTACCCAACATCAGGGTGAACGGGGGCGCATGATACGGGCTGCTGAAGGGAGGAAATGGTGGTAGAAGTTCACCATACCAACGAACTCCTGTAGGCCTTTGACCATGTTGGGTCGGGGGAAGTGGTGGATCATGTCTACCTTAGGAAGCAGAGGTGTCGTCCTGTCTTTGGTAATCCTGTGGCCCAGGAAGTCGATGGTGTCGAGCCTGAACTGGCATTTGGCCGGGTTGATTGACAGGCCGTATTCACTCAGTCGGGCGGAGAGTTGACGGAGGTGGGACAGATGTTCCTGACGACTGCTGCCGGCTATGAGGATGTCCAGCGAAGCCGAAGTCCAGGTCGCGTCCCACTGCGTCCATTAACCGCTGGAACGTCTGTGCAGCAATCTTTAGGCCTAACGGGGTGATGAGTGCCATTTTGGGAACATCGTCCGGATGTATCGGGATTTGATGGTATCCCTGGATGAGTTCTACTTGGAGATGATCCGTGCGCCGCGCAGGTTTGCTGCAAAGTCCTGAATGTGTGGCACAGGGTAGCGGTCCGGTGTTGTAGCCTCGTTCAGCCTGCGGTAATCGCCGCATGGTCTCCAGCCCCCTGTTCCTTTGGGCAACATATGCAGGGGGGAGGCCCATGGGCTGTCAGACTGCCGTATGATCCCCAATTCCTCCATCCTCTGGAACTCCTCCTTCGCCAGTCAGAGCTTGTCCGGGAGAAGCCGTCGAGTGCGGGCATGGAGGGGTGGTCCCTGGGTCGGGATGTGGTGCTGTACTTCATGTCTGGGCATGGCTGCCGTGAACTGCAGTGCCAGAACCGATGGGAAATCCGCCAGGACTCTACTGAAGTCGTTGTCGGACAGGGTGATGGAGTCTAGGTGTGGGGCTGGCAACTGGGCTTCACCCAGGGAGAACGTTTGAAAGGTATCGGTGTGGACCAGTCTTCTCCCTTGCAGGTCGACCAGTAGGCTGTGAGCCCGCAAAAAATCCGTGCCCAGGAGCGGTTGGGCTACTGTGGCCAATGTGAAGTCCCATGTGAACCGGCTGGAGCCGAACTGTAGCCGCACCGTACGGGTGCCATAGGTCCTTACTGTGCTGCAGTTCGCGGCCCTCAGGGTGAGACCCGGTGCCCTGTTGCAGGTGTCATAACTCATCGGAGGTAAGATGCTGATCTCGGCTTCGGTGTCGAAAAAAAGCGGCATCCTGACTGTTTGCCCCAGACATGCATGAGGCTATCCCGATGGCCAGCCGCCATAGCCATCAGCGGCGGCTGACCTTGGCGTTTCCTGGGAACTTGCAGGGCGGGCTACAGCGGCGGGCTTCTGCGCCCCACCGCTGGTGGAAGAAACACCATTGTTCATTGGGCTCCCCACCCCTGCCTCTGGGGTTAGTGAGCTCTGAGGCTGGGCCTGGGCTGGTTTGCTGCTGGGAGCGTGGCCTGGTGATCTGTGCAACGGACGCCCCACTCTCCTTCTTGGCTTTCCACAGAAAGTCTGCCCGGGCTGCCATCTTCCGGGGGTCGCTGAAATCTGCGTCGGACAGCAGCAGGCGTATGTCCTCAGGCAGTTGCTCCAGGAACGCCTGCTCAAACATGAGGCAAGGCTTGTGTCCTCCGGCCAGAGACAACATCTCATTCATCAAAGCCGATGGTGGTCTGTCCCCCAAACCATCCAGGTGCAGTAAGCAGGCAGCTCGCTCGCGCCGTGAGAGTCCGAAAGTCCTTATGAGCAGGGCTTTGAATTCTGTGTATTTGCCGTCCTCTGGGGGAGACTGTATGAACTCCTCAACCTGGGCCGCTGTCTCCTGGTCGAGGGAGCTCACCACGTAGTAGTAACGTGTGGCATCCGAGGTTATCTGCCGAATGTGGAATTGGGCTTCTGCTTGCTGGAACCATAGGTGAGGTCGCAGCGTCCAGAAGCTTGGCAGTTTTAACAAAACTGCATGAACAGATGCGGCGTCGTTCATCTCCGATCCAAATATCGTTTGGGTGATCGGGGTCACCAATTGTAGCGGTGTGCTACACGCAGTGCTAAAATAATGACACGCAGTCGCTGAGTTGCAGCTGCAAAAGAGATTTATTCAAACTTTGCAGCCTCGCTTTAAAGCCTTCTTGATCCTGCCCTCCCCGGGTGGGAATGCTGTAGGGGGCGCATATTCACCGTCCCGTCCCACGCGTGGGCTTTTCCCCTTGTTGGTGAAGCAGGCTTGGCACCCTCTTTGGGACCTGCCTCACTTTGTGAGCCGGTTCGAGTGCGCTGGGAAGTGGGTCGAGTGGGAAGAGGTATAGTCAAGATGACCGTGGAAATCGATAGGTTTATAAAATATGTCAGTCGAAGTTTGGCTCCAGGAATTAATTGAATTGAATTGGCTTTATTACTTACATCATTCATATACATGAGGAGTAAACATCTTTTCGTTACATCCCTGTTCAATTGTGCAAGGTGCAACTTATAGTAATTTATAATAAATAGCATGTACAACAGGACAGTCAATGTAACATAGAAATACAATTGCATCAGCATGAAGTAATCAGTCTGATGGCCCGGTGGAAGAAGCTGTCCCAGAGGCTGCTGGTCCTGGCTTTTATGCTGCAGTTCTGTTTTCCAGATGGTAGCAACTGGAACAGTTTGTGGTTGGGATGATTCAGGTCTCCAATGATCCTTTGAGCCCTTTTTACACACCTGTCTTTGTAAATGTCATGAACAGTGGGAAGTTCACAACTACAGATGCGCTGGGCTGTCTGCACCACTCTCTGCAGAGTCCTGTGATTGAGGGAAGTACAGTTCCCATTCCAGGCAGTGACACAGCCAGTCTGGATGCTGTCAGTTGTGCCCCTATAGAAAGTTCTTAGAATTTGGGGGCCATACCAAACTTCTTCAACAATCTGAGGTGAAAAAGGTACTGTTGTGTTGAGATCTCAGTGATGGAGACAGAGAGATGAGAAATGGGAAAGGGGAGACAGAGAGATGAGAAAGGGGAGGGAGATGTCAGAAATGGACCTGGTCAATTTAAAGGCAGGCTGGAAGTTAGAGGCACAGTTGATGAAATTGAGGAGCTCAGCAAGGGTGCGTGAAGCAGCACAAAACCAGTCAATGTAGTGGAGGAAGAATTGGGGAGCATTAACTGGGAAGGCACGGAACATGGACTTTTCTCTATAGCCAATGAAGAGGCAGGCATAGGTGGGGCCCATGCGGGTGTCCACGGCTACTCCTAGAGCTGGGAACAACTCTCAATGAGATGTGGGTCTTCAAGTTAGTGTTTGGCCTCTTGGTTACAATGGAAAAGGTGTAGGAGGGACAGGGCAATGTGGGAGGGAGAAAGAGGTGTAACTGACAAACAACTGGAAACAGAAGATGACAGTGTTACAAGGTGGACAAACCCAAGTGCAGAACATGGGGACAGAGGCAGAGTTGGGAGGCAATATTGATGTAGTGAGCATGGAATCTGTATCCAGAAGAGAATCCAGGAGCGATGCTAGACTTAGAACTGACCGTCCTAAGAACCATGAAACAAGGTTACTCACACCGGAGTCGACCAACAAACTGGCAGCTCCTTGTTGTGATCACAGAGTTTTTATACTGCATTTGCTGATGGAAAGCAGGTGTGTGTAGTTAGTGGAACCTGGGAATGATTGGAAACTAAATGAGGGGATTGAAGCCCAATTCCTGAGGTAAATAGCAAGGTGGGGGATTGCCAGAAGGGACCATGATTGGACACCTCCCTCAACGGGAGCCTCCAGGCCTGTCTGGATGGTCGCAATGAAAGTCCTGGATGAGTGAAGGGTCTAAGATGGAGTGGGGAACCCAGCAATGCTCTTCTGGGCCATACCCTTCCCAATCTACCAGATTATAGGAACCTCCGCCCCTACGGCACACATCCAGTAGTCTTTGGACGGTGTATGCGGATGGTTGTTGATGACACGGGCAGGTGGGGGAGTCTCAGCTGCAGGGGGAGCACAAGGGGTTGACTGAAACTGGCTTTAACTGGTAAACATGAGAAGTCCCGTTGATGCGCATAAAGCTTGGCAGTTTTAGGTGGACTGCAGCGGGATTGATAACACTTTCGACCTTGAATGGTCCCAGGAAGTGAGGGGCGAGTTTCCTATGCTCGTTCTTGAGTGGGATGTCCTTGGATTAAAGCCACATCATCTGCCTCAGTTGGTACTCAGGCACCGGAGTCCGGTGTTGGTCGGCCATCTTCTTATTGAGTTTTGATGATCTGAGCAGGACCGTGCATGTCTCCTCCTAAACCTTAAGGTACCGATTGATGGGTCCTGAACCAACGGTACCGCAATCTCCTCTTCTTGTGCGGGGAACAGCGGGGGTTGCTACCCAAGGGAACACTCGAATGGAGACCTTCCAATGGCAGAGTTGTGGGCGTACTCAACCCACGGGAGGTGGTTGTTCCAGGTTGACGGGTCATTTGCCGTTACACAATGAGTGTCGCCTCCAGATCTTGGTTGACCTGTTCCGTCTGCCCGTTTGTCTGGGGGTGGAAGCCAGATGACAGGCTGACCGATGCACTTAAGGCTTGACAGAAAGCCTTCCATACCTGTGAGATGAGCTGGGGACCTTGATCAGAGACGATGTCTGCAGGGATTCCGTGGAGGCAGAAGACGTGGCCAACAAGAAGATCTGCGGTTTCTTGAGAAGAAGGGAGTTTAGGGAGGGCTACGAAGTGCACAGCCTTAGAGAACTGGTCTACCATGGTGAGTACAGTGGTGTTCCCCTGTGAAGTGGGTAGACCGGTGATGAAGGCTAGGGTGATGTGCTACCAGGGACAGGTAGAGGATGAATTAAACCCACAGGTGGCCGATAAGAGGCTTTTCCCCGGGGAGAGATGGAACATGCCGAGACGCAGGAATGGTTATCCGCCTCCATGGACGGCCATGAGAAGTGTTTTTTCAGGAGCGCTAGTATCCAATCACTCCCGGGGTGGCAGGCGAACTGAGACAAGTGCCGCTATTGGAGAACCTGAGTCCTGATGGAAATGGGCACATACAGGCGATCGGGGTCATTGCCAGGATCGGGTCATCCCACTGGGCTTCGTTTACTTTGGATTCGATCTCTCAAGTGAGGGTTGCCACCACACAGGATGGTGGCAGGATAGTCCCTGGGCTGGAAGTGTCCTCCTTGGAGTCGTATTGGTGGGAGAGCGTGTCCGGCTTCCTGTTCTTGGACCCTAGATGGTATGTGAGGGAAAACTTGGACCGTCCAAAAACTAACGCCCAACGGGTCTGATGGGAGTTAAAATGTTTGGTGGTCTGAATATACGCCAGGTTTTTATGATCAGTCCATACCATAGATGGTTGTTCTGCCCCCTCCAGCCAGTGATTCCATTCTTCTAAGGCTAGTTTGACCGCCAGCAGTTCCCGATTTCCCACATGTAATTCTGCTCAGTGGGGGACAGTCAGCGAGAATAGAAAGCACAGGGGTGAAGCTTTTCATCCGAACTTGATCGTTGGGACAGGACTGCTCCTATCCCAGAATCAGAGGCGTCCACCTTCACGATGAATTGACGGGCTGGGTCCGGATGGACCAGGATGGGAGCGGTGTGAAACGCCTCTTCAGGCCGGTGAACGCCGAGTCAGCTTCTGAGTCCCAACAGAAGGGGGTAGTAGGCGAGGTAAGCCGGGTAAGGGGGACTGCCACTCGACTGTAGTCTCTGATAAATTGGCGGTAGAAGTTTGCAAACCCCAGGAATCGTTGAAGTTGTTTGTGGGTCGTGGACGTAGGCTGCCCAGATCTTCTCGGGGTCTGCTCTCACCTGCCCGCTCTCAATGATATGGCCCAGGAAGCTGACCGAAGGAACGTGGAACTTGCATTTTTCCACCTTCACAAATAATTGGTTTTCCCACAGTCTCTGGAGGACTTGACGGATGTGGTGAATGTGTTCCTGGGGAGGTGCTAGAAAATATCATGGTATCATCAAGGTAAACTAATACAAACCGATTAATAAGGTCTCTCAGCACGTCATTAATGAGGGCTTGAAAAACGATGGGAGCATTGGTGAGGCCAAATGGCATGACCAAATATTCTAAGTGCCCAGAGAGGTATTAAAGGCCGTCTCCTACTCCTCCCCCTCCCTCACCCTGACTGGATGGTAGACGTTACGAAGGTCTGGCTTTGAGAAAATGGTGGCTCCATGCAGTGGTTCAAATGCTGAACTAATGAGGGGTAAAGGGTACTTATACTTAACTGCTATACTGTTTAGGCCTCTGTTATCAATCAAAGGATGAAGCGACCCATCCTTCTTTACTACAAAGAAGAAACCGGCACCTTCCGGGGAAGATGAAGGCCTGATAATGCCCGCCGCGAGGGACCTGCTGATATACTTCTCCATGGCCTCTCTCTCCGGTCCAGATAGGTTAAAAAGGCGACTGGTGGGTAGCAAGGCCCTAGGGAGAAGGTCGAGGGCACAATCATATGGGCGGTGCAGAGGCAGGGAAAGGGCCCGTTTACTGAACACCTGTCCCAAGTCATGGTACTATAGCATTCTGTTGGGACTGCATTCAAATCAAGGGGTTCTGGGACAGTCGGGGTCGCAGTAGATTCCCTGGGGGATGGGGCTGACCGCAGACAGTTGGCGTGGCAAGACTGGCTCCATTTGGCTATCCTCCTGGTAGACCAGTTGATGTGGGGGTTGTGTTGGGTCAACCATGGATACCCTAGAACTACTGGGGCTTGAGGTGAACAAATGAGACTGAATCGTATCTCCACCCGATGGTTGCCGGATAGGATCGAGGTCAGGGGCCGCGTACAGTGGGTCACCCAAATCCAGCGGTTTTCCGTCCAGGACCCGGGCCTCCAGGGGGGTAGTTTGTGGTTCATGAGGTTTTCCAGCCTGGGAGGCTATGTCTTCATCCAGCAGGTTTTCCTCAGCACCGAAATCCACCAGAGCGGATAGGGACAGAGACTGTCGTTGGTAATTCATGGTAGCCGGGATCTGCATCCGAGTCTGGGGGGCTGAAGGGAGTATCATCCGGCCCACCAGAGCCCCTTTTTTCTCTGGTGCCCTCCCTTTTTGCCACTGAGGGCAGGTATCTCGGAAATGTCCTCGCTAGCCACAATAGAAACAATCTCCAGTTCTCCACCTCCGGTCATTCGGCCGTGGAGAACCGGTTCCATCCCAGCTGCATCGGTTCCTCCCCCAGGGTGGCGGGGACAGTCGGAGCAGGAGCTACACTTGGAGTGGCTGGGGAAGGGAGGCTGGCTGGGACTGATAAGGTGGACCGTGGGATTCCCCGAGGAGTGGGGCGACTGGTTCTTTCTCTCAGCCACTCTTGAAGTCAATTGTCTAATCTAGTGGCTAGCAAGATCAGAGAGTCCAGATGGTCCGTGGCGTCCCTCACTGCCAGTCCATCCGTTATCTTGTCCGAGAGGTCCTGTCGAAACGCCTCCCGCAGGGCCTCGTCATTCCACCCTGAGTCTGTTGCTAAGGTTTGGAACTCGATGGAATACCTTGCTACGCTTCGCGAACCCTGACAAAGAGTCAGCAAGCGTTTAGCAGCGACCTTACCGTGAATGGGTTGTTCGAAGACATTCTTCATTTCAGCAACAAAGGGGAAGGAGGAACAAACCTCTGGTCGGTTATCCCATATCGCGATTGCCCAAGCCAAGGCATCTCCTCGTAAGAGCCGCATGATGTACGCAATCTTCAATTTAACTGAAGTGTAGGTACGTGGTTGCAGCTCAAAGACCAGAGAGCATTGTAACAGGAAGGCCCGGTGCCTCCCTAGGTCCCCAGCGTAGGCTTCAGGCTTGGGGACGTATGGCTCTCGAGGGGACTATGTTGCTGATCCCAGGGGCAACGCCATCCCGAGTGGTGCAGTCTGGGTAATCGGGATTCTTGGAGGGGACAGAGAAAGGGAAGTGGAAACTCAGTCCACCTGCTCACTGATCTTCTGCACATTTGCGGACAGTGTCCGAAGGTTTTCCATGACCTCCCTAAGAAGTTGGTCGTGGGTGCCCAGTAGGTAGACTTAACTGGTGAGGGCACATTGTAGGGGATCCATGTCCACGAGGTTCATTATGGCCAGTTCATTCTGTTACACGAGCGTGGCGGTGGATGAACCCAAGTGCAGAACATGGGCGCGGAGGCAGAGTCAGGAGGTGTTATTGACGTAGCGAGCGTGGAATTGGTATCCAGGAGTGATGCTAGTCTTAGAACTGACTGTCCTGAGAACCATGAAATAAGGTTACTCACACTGGAGTCGACCAATGAACTGGCAGTTCCTTGTTGTGTTCACAGGGTTTTTATCCTGCATTTTCTGGTTGGACCACAAATCAGTAATTATGCCATCTTTTATTTCCCTAGTTATCCAAGGCTGGCTCTCCATGCCCTTATTGTCCTTGTTTTTCACTGGAATATACTTTTGTTGAGCATCATGAAAAATCTCTTTGAAAGTCTTCCACTGTTCCTCAATTGTCCCACCATATAGCCTGTGTTCTCAGTCTACACTAGCCAAATCCTCCCTCAACCATTGTAGACTCATTGTTTAGGCATAATACACTGGTTTTAGATCAAACTATTACACCCTCCATTTGTATGAGAATCTCAATCGTACTGTGATCACTCTTTCCAAGAGGATCCCTAACTACAGGCTCACTAATTTTACCTGTCTCATTGCACGGGACAAGATCTCAAAAGGCATGAGAGATTGAGGGGAACTGTATGTCACCAAAGACTCGAGCAAATTTCTACAGATGTACTATGGAAGGGATTCTAATTAGTTGTATCACTGTCTGTTATGGAAGGGGCTACTGCGCGGAATCAGAAAAAAATGCACAAAGTTGCAAAATTAGCCAGCACCATCATGGGCACTAGCCTCCCCAGCATCAAGGACAAACTCAAAAGGCAATGCCTCAAAAAGGCTGCATCCATCATTAAGGTTCCCTCATTACCATTCAGGAAATGCCCTCTTCTCATTGCTACCATCAGGGAGGGGTTATGGGAGTCTGAAGGAACACACTCAATGGTTTAAGAACAGCTTCTTCCCCTCTGACATCAGACTTCTGAATGGAACATGAACCCATAACCACTACCTCACTGTTTTCTTCAGCTTTTTTGCTCATTTTTCACTACTTAATTGATTTAATACTAATATACGTAATATTCTTTATTGTAATTTATAGTTTTATTTTATGAATTGCAATGTACTGCTGCCACAAAACGACATTTTTCATGATATATGCCAGTGATATCTAACCGGATTCTGATTCAGTTAGGTGATATCCACTGTCTGGACCTTGTCCTCTTCTGAATGCTGCCTCAGTCAGGAAGTACAGGAGGACAAAAACCCAAATATAAAGTTTCCACAACAGTTTCTCCACTCCCATCGGGTTCTTTAACACTAACACCACCTCTAACTCTTTCTCTTCTCAACAATTCAAGAAAGCCACTTCCCCTCTCCCATTAGGTTTCTGGATGGACCATGAGCCTGTGAACACTATCTCAGTATTTCTTTTTTTGACATTATTTATGTTGTAGTTTATAGTATTTTTATGTTTTTACCCTCAACAGCTGCTGAAAAACAATAAATTACTCAACAGCTGGCAGCAGATACCAGTTTCTCATTGAGGGATCAGCAGTAGAAAGTGTGAGCAGTTTCAAGCTCCTGCGTGTTGATATTTCTGAAGATCTATCCTGGGCCCAGATAGATGTTTCCTGGAAGGAAAGTGTTCGGTGTGCTCCAGTGATGGTAGGAGTACAAGGATAAATCTATTTAACAACACTGTTTCTGCTATAGAACTCACTCTTGTATCTGAGGATATAGCAAATCTGTGTATCTGGGAACTGTATAATGATACAACAGTGGGAGGGATCATTTTTCCAATATCTGTACAATGGGAATAGATGTGTATCAGAGGAAAAGATCTCATATCCCCAGATGGAATTTTTAATAAGGCAAATTGGGATGTTTTGATGATCTATATGAAAGTACATTTCCTGATCACTCGGTTTTGGAGAATGTCGAGCTGAGTAATAATAACTTGTGCTCTGTACCCAACTCGATAGCTAAGGAATCAACCCATATCGCTGGTAGATAATAAAAGGAGAGCTGTTCCCTAGTGGATGGATGAACGTAAAAGGGCTGTGAAGGAGCGGGATAGAGCGTTTAGGAAATTTAGACAATGTTGTGGTTAAGAAGGCATACAGTGCTTTGGCCTTCATCAATCGTGGGATTGAGTTTAAGAGCCAAGAGGTAATGTTGCAGCTATATAGGACCCTGGTCAGACCTCACTTGGAGTACTGTGCTCAATTCTGGTCGCCTCACTATAAGAAGGATGTGGAAACCATAGAAAGGGTGCAGAGGAGATTTACAAGGATGTTGCCTGGATTGGGGAGCATGCCTTATGAGAATAGGTTGAGTGAACTCAACCTTTTCTCCTTGCAGTGACAGAGGTTGAGAGTTGACTTGATAGAGGTGTACAGGATAATGAGAGGCATTGATCGTGTGGATAGTCAGAGGCTTTTCCCCAGGGCTGAAATGGCTAGCACGAGAGCGAATAGCTTTAAGGTACTTGAAAGTAGGTACAGAGGAGATGTCGGGGTAAGTTTTTTTTAACACAGAGTGGTGAGTGCATGGAATGGACTGCCAGTGATGGTGGTGGAAGTGGATACAATAGGGTATTTTAAGAGAATCTTGGATAGGTACCTGGAGCTTAGAAAAATAGAGGGCCATGGGTAACCCTAGGTAAGTACTAAGGTAAGGACTTGCACAGTACAAGCTTTGTGGGCTGGAGCACCTGTATTGTGCTGTAGGCTTTCTATGTTTCTGATCAAATCTGATTCATTACACAACACCCTAAACAGAATTGCTTTTCTCCTTCTGGGCTCAACCACAAGCTGCTCTAAATAGGCACTTTGTCAGCATTCTTCAAGTTCCTTTCCTGGGAACCAGTACCAACCGGATTTTCCCAATTTACCTCCATGACTATTGTAACATTCCCATTTTTACATACCTTTTCTATCTCCTGTTGTAATTTGTATCCCACATCCTGGCTACTGTTCAGAGGCCTGTACATAATTCCCATTAGGGTCTTTTCACCCTTGCAGTTTCTTAACTCTGCCCCCAGGCTTTCTACATCTTCTGATCCTATGCCTCCTATTTATAAAGACATGATTTCATTTTTACCAACAGAGACACCCCTCACCCTCTGCCTACCTGCCTGTCCTTTCGATAGAATATGTTCCAAACTATGATCTTATTTTAGCCACAGCTCGGAGATGCCCAAAACGTCATACCTGCCAAGCTCTAACTGTGCCACAAGGACATCGACCTTATTCTGTATACTGCATGCATTCAAATATAACACCTTCAGTCCTGCATTCATCACCCTTTACAATCTTGCCCCTATTTTACCAGAAGTTAAATTCATATTTGTTTCTAAACATATTACTTTTATATTTATTCTGGAGATGTTTGTTATTGCTCTTGTACTCTCCTTCCCTTTTACTTCATCCTCACTTTTCCAAATTGTTCAACAGATGACAGGTCGAATAGCCCTCATCCAAAATTCCAAAATCCCACAACCTAAGAAATACAAATTTTCTTTTTAGTGTCAATGTACATCACAAATGGAAAATTCCCCAGGACACTGGGATGTCTCCCAGGTGATGCACAGGTTTCTGCCTCACAGACACAGAAGGTCTCTGAATTGTGTATTGAAAGCATGGTTCATCAGCATCAGAGTGAACATAAGCCACATAACAGTCTGCAGATCATGAAACAAGCAAAGATCTGTTACAACAAACTGAAAACTGAAGTAACTTGTGAATATTCAACAGGCTGGTTGCAAAATTTTAATAAAAGGCGTGGCATTCATTTTTTAAAGATTCAAAGATTTTAAAGATAAAGCATCTGCTGATCACAAAGTAGCAGAGAGTTTGTGAAGATGAGTTTGAAGATCACAAACTGATGAGTTTGTGAAGATCGTCGCTGATGAAAATCTAACAACAGAACAAGTCTACAATACTGGTTGTTTATACCTTACATAAAATCCATAAAAATTAAAATGCAAATACAGTGTAGAAACATAAAAACATGTCCTTACCTGAGAAATTACCTAGGGTTACTCATAGCTCTCTATTTCTCTGAGTTCCATATGCCTGTCCAGCAGTCTCTTAAAAGACCCTATCATATCCGCCTCCACCACGGTCACCAGCAGTCCATTCCACGCACTCACCACTCTCTGCATAAAAAAACTTATCCCTGATACCTCCTCTGTACCTACCAAGCAATTTAAAATTGTGCCCTCTTGTGCTAGCCATTTCCGCCCTGACCATCCACACGATCATTGCCTCCCATCATCTTGGTACATCTCCATCAGGTCACCTCTTATCCTCTATCACTCCAAGGAGAAAAGGCCGAGTTCACTCAACCTATTCTCATAGGGCATGCTTCCCAATCCAGGCAACATCCTTGTAAATCTCCTCTGCACCCTTTCTTTGGTTTCCACATCCTTCCTATTGTGAGGTGACCAGAACTGAGCACAGTACTCCAAGTAGGGTCTGACCAGGGTCCTATATAGCTCCAACATTACTTCTCAGTTCCTAAACTCAATCCCACCATGGATGGAGACATGCTTTCTTAACCACAGAGTCAACCTGCGCAGCAGCCTTGAGTGTCCAATGGACTTGGGCCCCAAGATCCCTCTGATCCTCCACACTGCCAGGAGTCTTAGCATTAACACTATATTCTGCCATCATTTTTGACCCACCAAAATGACCACATCAGATTTATCTGGGTTGAACTCCATCTGCCACTTCTCAGCCCATTTTTGCATCTTATAATTTCCCGCTGTAAACTCTGACAGCCCTCCACACTACCCACAACACCCCCAACCTTTCTGTCATCAGCAGATTTACTAATTCATCCTTCCACTTCCTCATCCAGATCATTTATAAAAATCATGAGAAGTAGGGGTCCCAGAACAAATCCCTAATGCACAAGACTGGTCACTGACCTGCATGCAGAATATGACTCATCAACAACCAATCTTTGCCTTCTGGATCCACAAAGGAATTTCCCCTTGGATCGCATGCCTCTTTACATTCTCAATAAGCCTTGCATGGGGTACCTTGCCAAATGCCTTGCTGAAATCCATATACACTGCATCTGCTGCTCTATCATCATCAATGTGTTTAGTCACATCCTCAAAAAATTCAGTCAGGCTCATAAGGATTGAGCTGCCTTTGACAAAGTCATGCTGACTATTCCTAATCATATTGTACCTTTCCAAGTGTTCATAGATCCTGCCTCTCAGAATCTTTTCCAACAACCACTGAAATAGAACTCACTGGTCTATAATTTCCAGGCTATCCCTACTCCCTTTCTTGAATAAGGGAACAACATCTGCAACCCTCCAGTCCTCCAGAACCTCTCCTGTCCCCATTGATGATGCAAAGATCATCACCAGAGGCCCTCCTCTCTGGAGGAGCAATCTCCTCCCTTGCTTCCCACAGTAGCCTGGGGTACATCTCATCTGGTCCAGGTGACTTATCCAACTTGATGCTTTCCGAAAGCTTCCGCACATCCTCTTTCTTAATTTGTACATACTCAAGCTTTTCAGTCCCCTGTAAGTCATCCCTACAATCTCCAAGATCCTTTTCCATAGGGAATACTGAAGTATTCATTAAGTACCTCTGCTATCTCCTCCGGTTCCATACACACTTTCCACTGTCACACTTGATTGGTCCTATTCTCTCACATCTTATCTTCTTGCTCTTCACATACTTGTACGATGTCTCGGGGTTAATCCTGTCAGCTGAGGCCTTCTCATGGCCCCTTCTGGCATTCTTAATTTCTTTCTTGAGCTCCTTCCTATTAGCCTTATAACCCTCTATCTCTTTATCATTGCCTAGCTTCTCCTCCTGTAGGCTTATCTACATATTGTGTCAAGAAACCTTCCTGAACTCATCTAAAAAACTGCACCCCATCTATCCCCTCTATGGACATGCAAATCAATATTTTGGAAATTAAAATCTCCCACCACAACAACCCTATTATTATTACACCTTTCCACTTTCTGTCTCCCTATCTGCTACTCAATGTCCCTGTTACTATTGGGTAGTCAATAAAAAGCAGCCAGGTGAGTTATTGATCCCTTCCTAACTTCCACTCACGAGACTCCGTAGGCATGTCTTTCTCCTTTTCTGCAGCCGTGACACTGTCTCTGATCAACAGTGCCATGCTTCCACCTCTTTTGCCTCCCTCCCTATCCTTTCTGAAACATCTAAGGCCGACACTAGAAGTAACCATTCCTGCCCTTGAGCCATCCAAGTCTCTGTAATGGCCATAACATCATAGCTCCAAGTATTGATTTACGCTATAAGCTCATGTGCTTTGTTCAAAATACTCCTTGCATTAAAATAGACACATCTCAAACCATCATTCTGAGCGCGTCCTTTCTCGATCACCTGCCTATCCTCCCTCTTGCACTGACTCCAAGTTTTCTCTATTTGTGAGCCAAACGTCTCTTCCTCTGTCTCTTCAGTTTGGTTTGTTACGAACCCCGTAACTGGGTCACTTACCAGCAAAGATAGAGACGTCCATTGAAGTCTGATGATACTATTTTTGACAGTATTTATTAGTAAAAATACACAAAAATAATATCAATGCAAATATACAGATAATATACATCGTCAATACTAAACCTAAAATTGCAGGTATAATAATAATCAATAAGAAATAAGCTCTATCGTTGTCTAGGGGATAATGTATTGTCCAATGGAAATATATAGTTCGTTCAGTTCATACAGGCTGCAGCCATTGGGGACCGCTGTGTTGCAATTGTTGGAGAGAGAGAAAGAGATTAGGAGAAAAACTTGCCGGCTTTCCTTTGTGATTTTGATCCATCAGGTGTCTCGTTGTCGTGGCCGTTCAAGTGTGACCTCTCCTTTAGCTAAACCGTTCTTCCGTGGTGAGCCCGCCACCCTTGCAAGGGAGGACGTACACGAGCCCCCACCGGCTTTCGCTATAAAACGCTGTCACGGGATTTCTAGTGTTTCTCCTGGTGCGTCTAAAGGGGTTGTTCCCCAGGGCCCTCTTTTATCCTTACTCACGGGGTCTCAGATGTCAATCAGGTTGGGATGATGTAATCCCTCAACCAGACCACTCCGAATGTCCCCTGAGGGTTTTCAATGAATAGTACAGTACTCAATACACAATTCCTTCTCCAAGAGACAATAGCAGTAGTCAGTGGCTCCGTTCCGCTGATGTCAGGACACGTTCCACCTGGTTGTGTATTCTGCGTCTCTTTCCCTCATGATGTGTATCCCTCTCATTTCCTGGGTCTCAGACCCGAAATAATAGCGATCTTGCGATTCTCAAAAAGGAGGGGGCGACTTTGTACCCTTCAGCCACTCAGAGTTGTTTCACCTTCGTAACAGGTTCCCAGCCTCCAGCAATCCTGGTTTAAACTCTCCCCAATAGCCCTAGCAAACCGCCCCACCAGGATATTTGTAACCCGTTTTTTTGTACAGGTCACACCTGCCCCAAAAGAGGACCCAAGATCCAGAAATCTGAATCCCTGCCCCCTGCTCCAATCCCTCAGCCATGCATTTATCCTCCACCTCACTCTATTCCTACTTTCACTGTCGTGTGGCACAGGCAGTAATCCCGAGATTACTACCTTTGTGGTCCTGCTTCTCAACTTCCTTCCTAACTCCCTGTAGTCAGTTTTCAGGACCTTCTTGTTTCTTCTACCTATATCTCTGTTACCAATATGTACCACGACCTCTGGCTGTTCTCCTTCCCACTTCAGGATATCGTGGACATGATCAGAAACATCGCGGACCCCAGCACCTGGCAGGCAAACTATCATCTGTGCTTCTTTCCTATGTCCACAGAATCTCCGGTCTGACCCCCTGACTATAGAGTCCCCTATCACTGCTGCCTTCCTCTTCCTTACCTTACCCTTCTGAGCCACAGGGCAGGACTGTGTCAGAGGCACGGCCACTGTTGCTTTCCCCAGGTAGGCTGATCCCCCCCCCCCACAGTATTCAAACAGGAGTACTTATTATCAAGGGGACAGCCACAGGGGTATTCTCTAGCCTCTGACTCCTGCTCTTTCTTCTCCTGACTGTTACCCACTTATTTCTCCCCAGGCCCTGGTGTGACTATAGTTCCTCTGTATTGCCTCCTCACTCTTCCTGACCAGATGAAGGTCATCGAGTTGCATCTCAAATTTTCTAATACGGTCCCTAAGGAGCTCCAGCTCAACGCACCTAGCTCAGATGTGGCCGTCCGGGAGGCTGGGAGTCTCCTGGACTTTCCACATCTGACTCTGAGCACAGAACACTGGCGTCACACACATCCTTCCTGTCTGTATTCTACACAGATAACCTACCTCGCCTCAACCCGTTATCTCCAAAGCCCCGGTGAGCGAAAGCCTTCCTACTGTGTCTCCCTCTACTCCGTCGCCTGCTCCTCCAACGCCCGTTGTATACGGCTGTCTCCTTTTAAACTCTTCTTGCTGTTCTCACTGGCTGATGTCCACGTACTTGCGCACTCATGTCCTGATCAAACCTTTTAATCAAAGTATGTTCTGTAGATGGAGACTGAAAGCCTGTCATTGTTTGTTGTTATTGAACAGCTGATTCAGGTATTCTCCCGATGCTACTGTGCTGCTTTTGTTACCCTGCATATTATATTTTCATTATTGTGCTGAACAGTACAAATGATTCCATACGTGTGATGAACAAGTGTAAGACAAAGACTGCTTACCGGGAGCGCACAAGTTCAGTCTGAAGTGATGACAATCCGAAGGTATCTCATGATATATCCTAAATTCCGAGATCCAGAGCACTTCCAGCCTCAAGCATTTCAGACAAGGGGTACTTTAGTTTAAAGATCCTCCTGACTGTATTTGTCTCCTGTCATCTGCCTGTCCTTAACCATAGAACACTACAGCACAGTACAGGCCCTTCAGCCCTCCATGTTGTGCCGACCCATATAATCCTTTAAAAAAGTATTAAACCCACATTACCCCATAACCCTCCATTTTTCTTTCATCCATGTGCCTGTCCAAGAGGCTCTTAACTACCCCTAATGTGGGGACATCACATGATGACGTAGGATCGAGACGCGGGAACCCAGCTCTCCCGTAAAAAAACAGTAAATTAATGTTTAAGTGACGAAAAGTTAGTAAATACTTTCTAAAAGTTACTTATAAACTACTCCGGATTGTTTCAAACTATGACTCATAAACGGAAGACGAAGAAAACTATTACCGTGAAGACAACGCAAATTGGAACAGAATCAAGGCCCACTGCTGCAGAGAACCGCGGGCTCAGGTGATACAGAACAGGAAACTGCGGCAACATCAACCATTTCTAAAAGAAAAAGACCAACAAGAACTGCGCAAGCGTGAAGGAAGGAGCATGCGCAAACGCGAGCAACCTGAACTACAAATCCCAGTTACGATTGAAACTGGAAGTGAAAGTGAATCTGAGGTAGATTCAGATTCTTTGGATAAATCAGACAAAGATGGAGGTAAAAGTTCTGGAAATATAGAAAAAACTTTGATGCTTATAATGCGTAAATTAGTCGCATTAAAAGAAATAAAAAAAACAAATATGGAGATTATGTTTGATAAAATGATAAAAAGACAGGAAAAAATGGATAAGAGTATCATAGACTTGGAAGTTACAATGGAAGACATGGTTGAAAGAATGAATAAAATGGAAGATAATATCTCTGCCTGGACATCAGGAAGAAAACAATTGTTGGAAAATATGGATAAGCTTGAAAATTTTAGCAGACGAAACAATATTAAGATTGTTGGACTTAAAAAAAAATATAGAAGGAAAAGATCCAATAAAGTTTTTTCAAAAATGGATCCCTGAAAACTTGGAAATGGAAGAAGAAACTCTAATTGAAATTGAAAGGGCTCATAAAGCCTTAAGATCAAGACCTCAAGTTGATCAAAATCCACAATCAATTTTGATTAAATGCTTAAGATACCAAGATAAAGAAAAGATCCTGAAGGCGGCTGCCCAATGTGCCAGAAAGAGAAACGGGCCATTGATGATAGAAGGGAAAGCAGTTCTTTTCTATCCTGATATAAATTATAACCTTTTGAAGAGAAAGAAGGAATTTAACCCAGTGAAAAAAGCTTTATGGGAAAAGGGTTATAAATTCATAATGCATCACCCAGTAACACTGACAATTTTTTTGGAGGATGGAAAAAGATTTTTTACCAATTATCGAGAAACGGAGGAGTTCGCACAAAAACTCCCAAGTATTCGCTAACTACACAGAGAGATTTCCAAGCGTAATGGATTAAAGATGAAGACAGAGACAGTGAATGGAATTGATGGACATTTAAGGATGATACAAGGGGAGAAAGGCAAAATTTGAGAAATATTAATTGCGAGTAGTATTTTTTCTTTTTTTTTCTTCTCAGATATATATACACTTTTTTATGTCACTGTGGAGCTTTGGATCGATTGCTACGGGATTCACATGTGTAACCATAGCAATTGCCATGACCCGTACAACAGAGGGGGGTAATGTTGTGTTCTTTTTTATCCACAACATTAGTAGGGGGGCATTTTGTTTTTTTCTTTATAACCTATTTTTCTTCTATCTTTTTTTTGCCTGGATGATCGGTGGGGACACACGCAGCAACATGGAGAATTTTAAAAAGATTCCCCAAAGTACCACGAAAGTTGAAAGATTAGGTATTATTATAGATTAGAGTAACCCAATTAAAAATAATGACTAATTTACTAAATTTTTAAAGTTTTAATGTTAGTGGGCTTAATGGACCGGTGAAAAGAAAAAGAATCTTAACACACATTTAAAAAATGAAAATAGATATAGCTTTTTTACAAGAAACACACTTAATAGAGAAAGAACATCAGAAATTAAAAAGAGATTGGGTTAGAAATGTTATTGCAGCTTCATTTAACTCAAAGGCAAGAGGAGTTGCAATTTTGGTTAATAAAACTTTACCAATTAAAATACAAAATGTATTAATTGATTTGGCGGGGAGATATGTAATTATACATTGTCAAATTTTTTCAGAACTATGGACTCCTATGAATATTTATGCACCAAATGAAAATGATGTAAAATTTATACAAGAGGTCTTTTTGAATTTGGCTAACGCACATGACAAAATACTAATAGGTGGAGATTTTAACTTTTGTCTAGATCCAGTTTTAGATAGATCAACAAAGGATGTCACAAAATCAAATGTAGCAAAATTAACTTTATCATTGATGAAAGATTTAAATTTGATTGATATATGGAGAAGAATTAACCCAAAAGTAAGAGATTATTCATTTTATTCAAATAGACATAAAACTTATTCAAGGATAGATTTTTTCCTATTAACAACAAATATTCAAGACAGTGAAAAATATGGAATATAAAGCAAGAATATTGTCAGATCATTCTCCTTTGATAATGACAATGATAATGATAGATAAAGAGGAATCAATTTATAGATGGAGATTTAATTCAATATTACTAAAACATCAAGATTTTTGCGATTTTAAGAAAAAGCAGTTTCAGTTTTTTTTAGATACAAATTCACATTCAGTTGATAAATTTATATTGTGCGAAGCAATGAAGGCATATTTGAGAGGTCAGATAATAAGTTATACTTCTAAAACTAAGAAGGAATACATGATAGAAATAGATCAATTGGAAAAAGAGATTACAAAATTAGATAAAGAATCTCAAAGATATATGACAAGAAAAACGAAGACAACTTGTTAACAAGAAGTTACAGTATAATATATACTTCAGACATATCGAACAGAAAAAGCAATTATGAAAACCAAACAGAGATATTATGAACTAGGTGAAAAATCACATAAGGTTTTTGCTTGCCAGTTAAAAACAGACCAGACTTCTAAAACAATAAATGCAAT
Organism: Hypanus sabinus; assembly: GCF_030144855.1. NCBI lineage: Eukaryota > Metazoa > Chordata > Chondrichthyes > Myliobatiformes > Dasyatidae > Hypanus > Hypanus sabinus. Next base: position 52,354,165 of record NC_082706.1, read on the forward strand.
TTGAACAAGAGTAAATAAAATTACTTATAAACCTTTAGAAATTAATGAAACTTTTAAGAACTTTTATTCTGAACTGTATAAATCAGAATCACAAAATGATAATGTCAAGATAGAAAGGTTTTTATCACAAACAACTCTTCCAAAATTGAATTTGGAAGAACAGAAGGGATTAGATATGCCTTTTACATTAAAAGAGGTCGAAGAAGCTCGAGGATCACTTCAGAGTAATAAATCCCCAGGAGAAGATGGTTTTCCGCCTGAATTTTATAAAAAGTTTAAAGATTTATTAATTCCTCCTTTTATGGAGTTAATACACCAAGCGGAAAGAACGCATAAACTTCCAGAATCTTTTTCGACAACTATTTTAATAGTATTGCCAAAAAAAGATAGAGATCTTTTAAAGCCAACATCATATAGACCTATTTCTTTGTTAAACACTGACTATAAAATAATAGCAAAAATCTTATCTAACAGATTATCTAAATACTTACAAAAATTAATATATATGGATCAAACAGGATTTATTAAAAATAGACATTCGGCAGATAATGTAACTCGGTTATTTAGCATAATTCATTTGGCTCAAAAGAGGGAAAAAATGAGTGTGGCAGTTGCTTTAGATGCAGAAAAAGAATTTGATAGATTGGAATGGGATTTTTTATTTAAGGTGTTGGAAAAATATGGATTAGGAGTATCCTTTATAAAATGGATTAAAACCTTAAATACTAATCCCAAAGCTAATGTAGTGACAAATGGCCAAATTTCAACACCATTTCAGTTAACAAGGTCAACTAGGCAAGGTTGTCCTCTATCACCTGCTTTATTTGTGTTGGTGATAGAACTATTAGCTGAATTAATTAGAATAGACCCAGATATTAAGGGTTTCAGAGTTAACCAGCAGGAATACAAGATTAACTTATTTGCTGATGATGTTCTGCTTTATTTAACAAACCCATTGTACTCGTTGCGTAAATTATCCTCTAGATTAGAAGAATATGGGAAAATATCAGGCTACAAAATAAATTGGGATAGAAGTGAAATTTTACCTCTTGATAAAGGAGATTATAGTCAATGTCGATTAATAACTCAATTTAGATGGCCGATAAACGGTATAAAATATTTAGGTATAAGAGTTGATAATGATATGAAGAATTTATATAAATTAAATTATTTACCATTATTGAAGAAAATTCAAGAAGATCTTGATAAATGGATAATGTTAACCAATAACATTAATAGGCAGAGTAAATGCTGTAAAAATGAATATATTCCCTAGATTACAATATTTATTCCAAACACTACCAATACAATTACCGCAGAAGTTTTTTCAAGAGTTAAATAAATGTGTGAGGAAGTTCCTTTGGAAAGGTAAGATGTCAAGAATATTGTTGGAAAAATTGACATGGAAACTTGACCCAGGGGGGTTACAACTTCCAAACTTTAAGAATTATTATAAAGCAAATCAACTTAGATTTATTGCATCTTTTTTGATAAAGATAAACCGACATGGATTAGAATAGAATTAGATAAAATAGGAGAAAATACACCAGAATATTTTATATATAAATGGGAATATAAGTGGATACAGGAAAAGAAAGAATCTCCTATATTAAAACATTTGATTGATTTATGGATATTATGAGATAGAGAAATCTTTATTAGCAAAGAGATCTTTAATTCAAAATAGACTTATTCCTTCTACAATGGATAATCAACTTTTATATAATTGGATTCAAAAAGGGATTAGATATATAGGAGATTGTTTTGAAGGAGGCATATTAATGTCATTTGATCAATTAAAGAATAAATATAAAATATCAAACAATACTCCTTTTTTGTTACTTCCAATTAAGGGTTTATTTAAGAGAAAAATTGGGTCAAACAATGTTATTGCCAAAATCTAATGAAATAGAAACTTTAGTTCAAAAAGAAAAAACTAAAAAATATATTTCTTGTATGTATAGCTTGATTCAAAAACAGGCAATTAAACAAGGAATCCATAAGTCAAGACAAAAATGGGAAATTGACTTGAATATTAAAATTGAAGAAGCAAATTGGTCAAGACTAAGTCTTGATAGTATGACAAATACAATAAATGTCCGGTTAAGATTAGTGCAATATAATTTTTTACATCAATTCTATATTACACCACAAAAAATAAATTAATTAAACCCAAATTTATCTGATTAGTGTTTCCAATGTAACCAAGAAATTGGTACTTTTTTACATTCTACTTGGTCTTGTTCTAAAATTCAACCTTTTTGGACAAATTTAAGAGTTTTACTGGAACAAATTATTGGAACACAACTTCCACATAACCCAATATTATTTTTATTAGGCGATATTGAAGGGATAAAACCAAAACCCAAATTGAATAAATATCAGAAAGTATTCATAAAATTTGCACTGGCATTAGCCAAAAAGGCTATTGCAGTTACTTGGAAATCGGATTCATACTTAAGTATAGATCATTGGAAGAATGAAATTTCCAGCTGTATTCCACTTGAAAAAAATACTTATAATTTAGAGATAAATATGAAACATTTTTGAAAATTTGGCACCCTTATTTACAAAAGACAGGATTAAAAATATAGGTACTCCGAAGATAAAATAATTGGTTATTTGGGGAAAGAAATAAATATATATATACTAAAGTTATTATGAACTCCGCGGAGCATGTGGAGATCTTCCGATATCCAGGCACTCTTTCTTTTTTCTTCTTTTTCTTTTTCTTTTCTTCTATAGAGATGTCAGGGGGGAGGGGGAAGGGTAGATATTTTTTTTTCTTCTTTCTGTAATCATTTGAAAACTCAATAATAAAAATTAAAATAAAAATACCCCTAATGTTTTAGCCCCCACCACCATACCTGGCAAGTCATTCCAGGCACTCACAACTCTCTTTATAAAAAACTTACCCCTGATGTCTCTTCTAAACTTCCCTCAATTTTGTACATATGCCCTCTGGTGTTTGCATTTTTAAAAATGTTATCCCGCAACATTCACATCGAATGCCCGATTACATAGTCCTTTCTCACAGTCTCAGTACACACTGTATCTACTTGCATATGATCTTCCCCATCCTCTGCCCTATCATTCTGGTTCCAAAGTCCCTGTCAGATTCATTAAATCCTACCCAAAGGTGTTATTGTTTCTTGGGAACTCTATCACTGAATATATTGGACGTTTCCATTCGTTGATTTTGACTAGACTCATTTTTAAAAAGTTTACCCGATGAGATAATTTCCAAAGGTAACAATTCAGAGAATGCATCTTCCCCTCCACTGTCAGACTTCTGAACGTTTCGTGAACACTATCTCACGATTCCTTTCTTTGCACTATTTATTTTGTAATTTATAGAAAGAAGTGAGGAGTTAGTGTGAATATCAGGCCGGGAGAGTAGATATGGTGAGAAGCATGCTTGTCTGGGAAAGTATTGGGGTGAAGGCTCTTAAAGGGCATAAAATGTGGTAAATTCTTTGTGCATGTGGGTATTTTCTCTTGGGCTGGGTCACAACTGGGACCTACCTGGAGAATACCTGAGGAGGAAGGTAAAGCTGTGCAAGTGCGGGTGACGTCAGCGGTGAGCGCGGGCTTTAAAAAGCAGCCCACTTTCAGGTGCGGAGTGCGCAGGAGCAGAGTGCTGGGCTTTGGCTCAGCGGGCTTCGGCGCAAGAGGACTTCGACAAGAAGCCTGTTTTTCATTTATTCTGACTAATCTGGGATCAGGTAATGGGGGAGACAGTTGGGGCAGAGGTGTGCTCCGTATGCAGTATGTGGGAGGTCAGGGTCAACACTGTTGTCCCTGATGACCACACCTGCAATAGGTGCATCCAGCTGCAGCTCCTATCAGACCGAGTTAGGGAATTGGAGCAGGAGCTGGATGAACTACGGATCATTCGGGAGGCAGAGGCAGAGATAGATAAGAGTTATTGGGAGGCAGTCACACCGAAAAGACAGGAGGTAGGCAAATGGGTGACAGTCAAGAGAGGCAGGGGGAGCAGACAGAGAGAGAAGAGCACCCCTGTGGCCGTTCCCATCAAAAATAAGTATACTGTTTTGGATACTGTTGGTGGGGATGACCTACCAGGAACAAGCTGCAGTGGTCCTGTCTCTGGTATTGAGGTTGGACCTTCGACTAGGAAGGGGAGGAGGGATGAGAAGAGAGCGGTATTGATAGGGGATTCTATAGTCAGGGGGGTGGATAGGAGATTTTGTGGGGAAGATCGGGAGTCTTGGATGGTATGTTGCTTCCCTGGTGCCGGGGTCCGAGACATCTCAGATCGGGTACAGGTTATTCTCGAGAGGGAGGGCAAGAATCCAGCTGTTGTGGTCCATGTAGGGACCAGTGACGTGGGTAGGATGAGTGAGGGGGTTCTGCGTAGGGAGTTCAGGGAGTTAGGTGCGAAGCTGAAGAGCAGGACCTCCAGGGTAACAATCTCAGGATTGCTACCTGTGCCACGTGCGAGTGAGGCAAGGAACAGGAGGATTATAAAGATTAATACGTGGCTGAGAGGATGGTGCAGGAGGGAGGGCTTCAGGTTTGTAGATAATTGGGCCTTGTTCCAGGGAAGGTGGGATCTGTTCCAAAGGGACGGTTAACATTCTTGCAAGGAAGATTGCGAGAGCTTCATGGGGGGGTTTAAACTAAATTTGCAGGGGGCGGGGATCCAGAATGTGAGAGAGGATAGCGAAGGGAAGAATAAAGGTCAGGTGGGGACTACACTGTTCCGGAATATTAAGTGTGTAGTAGAGGAAGGTGAGGCGGAACAAGTGATAAGGAGGACTCGTGTACAGAGGGATGGTCTGACGGAATATGGAGTTAAATGTGTTGAAATAATAAGTAAATTTAGGAAGAACAACAAAATTCTAGGGGCGTATAACCTGATGGGAGTTCGGGGAGCTGGGTTAAGCACAATAGGCAGCGATTCAAACAGAGAGAGGAGAAATGGGTTAAAAATTCTATATCTGAATGCAAGAAGTGTCAGGAATAAGGCAGATGAGCTTGAAGCCCAGGTGCAAATGGGTAACTATGATGTTGTTGGGATAAGGGAGACATGGCTGCAGGGAGATCAGACCTGGAAAATGAATGTACAAGGGTATACGTGCTATCGTAGGGACAGAAATGTGGGCAGAGGGGGTGGGGTGGCCCTGTTGGTGAGGAATGAGATTCAGTCCTTTGCAAGGGGAGACATAGGGTCAGGAGAAGTAGAGTCTGTGTGGATAGAACTGAGGAACAGTAAGGGCAAAATGACCCAAATGGGTGTGTCTACAGGCCACCAAACAGTAGCATGGATATTGGGTGCAAGTTGAATAGGGAGTTAACATTGGCATGTGGCAAATGTAATGTTGCAGTAGTTATGGGGGATTTCAACATGCAGGTGAACTGGGAGAATCAGGTTGGTGCTGGACCACAGGATAGGGAGTTTGTAGAGTGCCTACGGGATGCATTCTTGGAACAGCTTGTTCGAGAGCTGACCAGGGACAGGACTATTCTGGATTTAGTGTGATGTAATGAACAGGATTTGATAAGCGATCTTGAAGTAAAGGAGCCATTAGGAGGTAGTGATCACAATATGATAAGCTTTTATCTGCAATTTGAGAAGGATAAGGGCAGCTCGGAGGTGTCAGTGTTGCAGATGAACAGGGGAAACTATGGAGCCATGAGGGAGGAGCTGGCCAAAGTTGACTGGACGGATAGCCTAGCAGAAAAGACAGTGGAACAGCAATGGCAGGTATTCTTGGGAATAATACACAAGGTGCAAAATCAGTTCATCCCCCAGAGAAGGAAGGATTCAAAGGGGGGAAAGGGGCCTCAGTGGTTGACAAAGGAAGTCAGAGACTGCATAGCATTAAAAAAAAGGAAATATGACAGAGCTAAGGTGAGTGGGAGGACAGATGATTGGGAAGTTTTTAAGGAACAACAGAACTTAACTAAAAAGACAATACGGGGAGAATAAATGAGGTACGAACGCAAGCTAGCCAGGAATATAAAGGAAGATAGCAAAAGCTTTTTTAGGTATGTGAAGAGAAAGAAGATAGTTAAGAACAATGTTGGGCCCTTGAAGAATGAATTGGGTGAAATTGTTACGGGAAACAGAGAAATGGCAGAAGAATTTAATGAGTACTTTAGATCTGTTTTCACTAAGGAAGACACAAGCAATCTCCCAGATGTATGGATGGGCCAAGGACATATGGTAACAGAGGAAATGAAACAGATTGACACTCGGAAGGAAACGGTGATGAGTCGACTGATGGGACTGAAGGTTGACAAATCCCCAGGTCCAGATGGTCTGCACCCTAGGGTGCTAAAGGAGGTGGCCCTGGAAATTGCGGATGCATCGGTAATCATTTTCCGATGTTCCTTAGATTCAGGGTCAGTTCCTGAGGATTGGAGAATGGCTAATGTTATCCCACTTTTTAAGAAAGGAGGGAGGGAGAAAACAGAACTATCGACCTGTCAGCCTGACATCGGTGGTGGGAAAGATGCTAGAGTCCATTATTAAGGATGAAAGTGGCATATCTGGATAGCAGTGATAGGATTGGACCGAGCCAGCATGGATTTACCAAGGGTAAATCATGCTTGACTAATCTGTTGGAGTTTTTCGAGGATGTAACCAGGAAGTTAGATGGGGGAAATCCAGTGGATGTAGTGTACCTCGATTTTCAGAAGGCATTTGATAAGGTCCCACATAGGAGATTAGTGGCTAAAATCAAAGCTCAGGGCATCGGGGGGAAGGCATTGACATGGATAGAAAACTGGTTGGCAGATAGAAAGCAAAGGGTAGTGGTGAATGGGTGTTTCTCGGAATGGCAGGTGGTGACTAGTGGGGTGCCACAGGGCTCGGTATTGGGACCACAGCTGTTTACGATTTACATTAACAATTTGGATGAAGGCATAGAAAATATCATCACCAAATTTGCTGATGATACTAAGCTGGGTGGCAGTGTGACATGTGATGAGGATGTTAGGAGAATTCAGGGTGACTTGGATAGGCTGGGTGAGTGGGCAGATACTTGTCAGATGACATTTAATGTGAGTAAGTGTGAGGTTATCCACTTTGGGAGTAAGAACAGGAAGGCAGATTATTATCTGAACGGTGTAGAGTTGGGTAAGGGAGTAATACAAAGAGATCTAGGAGTCCTTGTTCATCAGTCACTGAAGGTGAATGAGCAAGTGCAGCAGGCAGTGAAGAAGGCTAATAGAATGTTGGCCTTTATTACAAAGGGAATTGAGTACAAGAGCAAGGAAATCCTCTTGCATTTGTACAGAGCCCTGGTGAGACCACACCTGGAGTATTGTGTACAGTTTTGGTCTCCAGGGTTACGGAAGTACATCCTGGCTGTAGAGGAAGTGCAGCGTAGATTCACGAGGTTAATTCCTGGGATGTCTGGACTGTCTTACGCAGAGAGGTTAGAGAGACTGGGTTTGTACACGCTGGAATTAAGGAGATTGAGAGGGGATCTGATTGGAACATATAAGATTATTAAGGGATTGGACAAGATAGAGGCAGGAAATATGTTCCAGATGCTGGGAGAGTCCAGTACCAGAGGGCATGGTTTGAGAATAAGGGGTAGGTCATTTAGGACAGAGTTAAGGAAAAACTTCTTCTCCCAGAGAGTTGTGGGGGTCTGGAATGCACTGCCTCGGAAGGTAGTGGAGGTCAATTCTCTGGATGCTTTCAAGAAGGAGCTAGATAGGTATCTTATGGATAGGGGAATCAAGGGATATCGGGACAAGGCAGGAAACGGGTATTGATAGGTGTCAGAAACACACTGAGTCTCAGCAATTTGCAGAACGGTAAACTTTATTTTTCGAGTCTGCAGAGTCGGACCCAACCAGCTCCTGCTAGATTGAGTGCCGAATTACACTTTGCCGAATTACCCTACTTGTTTACGACTTTGTGAGTTGCACCCATGTGAGGTGCAGACATTCTTCCTTAATCTCATTACAAAATTACAAATGTGATTACCCTTTGGCCCACTTATCAGCCTCAGCGCATTAACACCGTTATTGTTCAACCGTTAAGCATGTCTTCCCGTTACCCGTATCGCTTCTTTAATCAGCAAGCTATTGTTTCATCCTGATTTTGCAAATTGGTTTATACGTTGCCCTGCAAGTTGCTTTGCACGTTCTTTCTGTGTCAGCACATTCTAAATGGACTCCTTAAGAATCATTTCTCTCAATCCACCCTTTTTCTTTTTTAGAATGTGCTATCAGTTGGGCTTTTGCCACGGGTTTACATAGGCTTCTTCCTCTAGCTCTATTTCCCTTTGTAGGAGTACCTGAACAGGATCAGCTGGGGCCCCTGGTTGCATGACTTGTTTTGCCACCCGAGCTACTAGCTCCCGCAAGCAGGGGATCAGACATGGTAGCAGAAGGAGGACCATCAATCCCCCTCCTATAACCCCTAAAGCGGTTCGCCACCAGCCTCCTTTCAACCATCCGTCCAGCCAGTCCCAATACCCCAGCGGCTTCCAGGTCTGTACCGGCACGTGGGCCAGTTTCCTTATTTTATCTGATATTTTTTGAACCACCTTTCCGTTGTCATCTATCTTTAAGCAGCAGTTGGTTAGATTAAACTTTCCACATACTCCTCCTTCAGCCGCAAGCAAATAATCTAATGCCAAGCGGTTCTGATAAATAGCAGTGCGCATCTGATTTTGTTGCTTAGCTAGTAGTTCCAGGGTCAATGCAGTCTGATTTGTAATTACTTCTACCACCGCCTGTAGTCTGATTATTCGGTTTAGCATGTATATGGGCGTCCTATATCCCCAAGACCCATCCTGAGCCCAGGTCGCTGGTCCATAATACTCAATAATCCGGGCGGGTGGCCAGCTATCTCCCCAGTCTCCAACCTGCAACTCTCGCCTACTTCTTCGTAGGGAATCAAATACCTTTACCCCCAATGCTTTGTCATCCTCCTCGGGCAACAGGAAGAATTCAGGCTGGATAATTCACAGGAAACACACTCCCCCCCAGTTGGGCAACAGGCGTGTGTATGCCCTACCTCCGCAAATCCAAAACAATCCCTCTGGGGCAACACCCTGTCCTTTGTCCCAAACCTCGCTCACCCCGGGAATTCCGTGGTATGGGTCCGTTCCAGTACAATTCCATACTTCGGGGGTATTCCCGAGGGGCGTACAGTTTCCTTTTGGTTCTATGGTAATATACCATTTCGGTTCCTCTGGCCACCAGGTAATGTTTCCGCTCTGCTCTTTATATTTAATGCTCTGACAGGGGCTTTTTCCTACTTTTATTTCCCCGTTCCGCGCAACACATATTTGTCCTTCGGGGAGATTTGTTAGTTCCCACCCCTGCTTCCTTCTATCCTTAACCACCGTCCAGTTCCGCTGAATTAATTCCCATGTATTTAGGCTTTCACCCCGCCAAGGCCATTGTTCACTCATGTGTGGCCCTCCACAGACCCAACAGTTGCTAATATTTAGACTGCCTGCTACCCGAGTTGCCAGATCTATAAAGAGGTTTTTTTTTACGTCTAGTAGCGTAATCTCCCTTTCTATTTCTTGGTATATCGATGGGTCTGTGGAGACTGCAGCTTTTTGTCTGTGTTGAGTTTCCTCAGCTATTTTCTTTTTCTCATTCTGGATTATAGTTTCCTTAACTTTATCCACATAATCGTCTACCAATATCGAGGGAATATCCCCCTGTCCTCCCTTGTTAATGCATAGCCATTTATCCTTGGGAGGACAAGTGGTAACACTCCCATATACCCCTAATCCTTGGCCCCCAAACCCCCACACATATCCCTTATTTCTTACTTGATAATATCGCCTTCCGTTTTCCAGGCATTCCCCCTTTTTGTTGTAGTCATAACATTTCTCGTTTACATGAGAGTGTGATACAAAGGACCCTGGAAAAACCGTCATGCCCACCCTTACCGTCGTCCTGCACTTATCACATCCCCCTTCAGCGCTTCTCAACAATAGCAGTATATACATTACAGTCCCAAAGTTCATTCTGTCCGTCTTTTGAGCTTTAGCACCATCGGGTCTTCTCCCTGGACGCAAGTCCATTCTGCACCTTCTTCGGGCTTTACGGGTCCCTTGATTCTCGCGGCGTGGGTCCACCCTTTTTCTTTTGTCCTTACTGCGGCTTCGGTGGTCAGTAGCACCTGGAATGGGCCTTCCCACTGCGGCTGTAACTTCTCTGGCTTCCAAGTCTTAATCAGGACCCAGTCACCGGGCTGAGTTCGGTGGAGTGCGAAGTCCAGAGGTGGGGTTTGTGCGAGTAACCCCTTCCTGCGCAATTCTGCAAAAGAACGAGACAGTGCCTGTAAATAGTCCCTTACAAAGACATCTCCCCCTTGCAGGGAAGGATAGCCCTCCACCTTGTTCCAATATGGAAGGCCAAACAACATTTCATAAGGGGATACTCCTATATCTTTTCGAGGAGCCGTGCGGATTCTTAGTAGGGCCAGGGGTAGACACTTGGTCCAGGGTAGCTTGGTTTCCATCATTAGTTTTGTCAATTGCGTCTTCAAAGTACTGTTCATCCTCTCAACTCTTCCTGAGCTCTGAGGGTGCCAGGGGGTGTGCAGCTTCCACTGGATTCCTAAGGCGTCACAGATTAGCTGGTGTGTTTTTGAGGCAAAGTGTGTTCCCCTATCTGAATCAATAGACCCCATTATTCCATATCTCGGGACTATATTTTCTAATAGGATCCGTGCCACTGTAGGGGCGTCCGCTTTAGTGGTTGGGAATGCTTCCACCCACCGAGTGAAGTGATCCACAATTACTAACAGGTACTTCCATCTCTGAACTTGTGGTAGTTCCGTAAAGTCTATTTGGATCCGATGGAACGGTCGGACGGCTAGTGTTTGTCCCCCCTTATGGGTGGCACGCATCATTTTCTTGTTTACCTTTTGGCAGGTGTAACAGCCCCACACCTCCTGTTGAGCTAGTGTGAATATCCCTTTACAAACATAGTCCCTTAGGATAGTGTCGCACATAGCTTGCACTCCCCAATGGCTTTGTTGGTGTAGTTGTTGCAGTATATGACGAGTTACTTCCTTATTCAGTACTTGCCGTCCGTCGGGGGTCTTCCACTCGCCTTCTGATGTTTGTCGGGCTCCCAGCTGGCTCATAGCGTCTATTTCTACTTGGGTGAAGACTGGTAGTTTGTTAAGCCCTTCCCTTATTGGTATCAGGGTTAGAAGTCGGACCGTTTTTTCCATTGCTGCCCGCTTGGCTTCTTCATCTGCGAGCCGGTTTCCTATTGCTTCCGGGGCTGTTCCTCGTTGATGTCCTGGAACGTGAACCACTGCAATTTCTTGAGGTAGTGTTAGAGTTTCTAGAGTCATGCTTATCATTTGTTCGTGAGCTAATTCCCATCCCCTGGCTGTTATCAACCCCCGTTCTTTCCAAATCTTTCTGAAGGTGTGTACAACTCCATAGGCATACTTAGAATCGGTGTATATAGTGCCTATTTTGTTTCTTAACAGTTGCAGTCCCCTCTGCAAGGCATATAGTTCACAAGACTGGGCTGACCAATTACCTGGGAGCCGGCCGGACTCCACCGTCTCCCTAGTCCTCCCGTCTATAATAGCATATCCACTGTGTCGTACCCCATTGATGCATCTGGAGGAGCCGTCGATATATAGTTCCTCGCCTTCAATTAGGGGAACTTCTTGTAGATCTTCCCTACTTTTTGTCTGAAGGTCTGTTAGCTCCACGCAGTTATGCTCGGTTTCCTCCCCTGTTGATTCCCCGTGTAAGAACTGTGCCGGGTTACAACTATTGTTCCTTTCAAAGCTTAAATCATCCCCGACCATCAGAATGGTTTCGTATTTCAGTATGCGAGAGTCCGTCAACCACCGCTGAGCTTTTTGGGCTAAGAGGGTGCTAACGGAGTGCGGGGTATACACCGTCATTCTTCCCCCAAAAGGTTAATTTCCGTGCTTCTTCTACTAGTACGGCTGCTGCCGCTACGGCTTGTATGCACATCGGCCATCCCCGGGATACCGGGTCTAACATTTTTGATAAAAAGGCCACAGGTTGCCGCTTTCCTCCTTTTTCTTGGGTTAGTACTCCTAACGCAGTTCCTTCATTGTTTGTTGCATACAGCTGAAAGGGCTTTTCCAGTGCTGGCAGTGTTAATACCGGGGCCCGAATTAGTTGCCCTTTTATTTTCCTGAACTTCTGTTCTTCTTCTTCGGTCCAGCTGATTATTCCCCGGTCTTCCTTTGCCAATTTGTCGTACATAAACTTCACCAGGGAGGTATAATTCTCTATCCAAATCCGGCAATAGCCCACTAAGCCCAGAAATTGTCTTATTTCCTTCTTTGTCCTGGGAAGCGGTATTTTAGTTATACCCGCTATTCTTTCTGGGGTTATTTGGCGGTGCCCTTTACTGACTCTGTGTCCGAGATATGTTATTTCCTTCTCGACAAATTGCAGTTTCTTCTTGGACACCCGCAATCCTTTTTCTCCTAGGTAATTCAGGAGTCTTATAGTATCGTCTCGCACTACCTCCTCTGCTGGTCCCGATAGTAGTAGGTCATCGACATACTGTAACAATTGGTTCTTTTCGGTACAATGGAATCCAGCCAATACTTGCTCCAGTACCTGTTCGAATAGGTTTGGGGACTCCGTGAGCCCTTGGGGCAAGACGGTCCACCGGAGTTGCTTCTTCCGCCCAGTGAAGGGATTTTCCCATTCAAATGCGAACATATCTCGGCTACCTTCCTCCAACGGGCAACTCCAAAAGGCATCTTTTAGATCTATCACACTGAACTCATTCGGCTGTTCCCTTCCCCAAATTGATATTGCAGCTTGTCGTATCATTTGCCTCTCTTGTGCAGAAAATAGCGTTCCCATAATCGCATGCATTTCTTCCCAAGTGTAAACATTAGGTCCTAAGAATTGATCCAACTGTTCTGCCAGTCCCATTGGATCTTCTAATAAAGTTTTCATATCTTTCTTAAATCCTCGTACTTCGGTACTTGACAGAGGGACGTTTACAAATCCTGTTCCTCCCCGTTCTCCTCCCATTGGAACCTCTCGAAGGGGACACAGCTGTACCTCTTCCTTTTTTAATTCGTCTTTCTTTTTCTTATCTGCTCCTGTCACACTCCTTGTTTCGATCCTTGCTTTTGCTTTTTCCCTAACATCCCTCTCTTCCCTCTCCGGGTCTATTTCTTCTGTTTTTTCACTTTCTTCACGTCCTCCCTCTGCTCCCGCAAGGGGCGCAGAAGGCTGGACATAGGGAGGGGGTAAATGATCGAGTGGGTCCCACTTCCGCTCCCCTTTAATGCCCAATTTAAAACTCTTTGTTGTTACTCCTGGCCAGGGAGCCCAACAAAAAGCATAAGCAATTTCTTCCGGTTTTACATTTGGTTTTGAATTAACGTAAATGTTTAAGGCTTGTCGTACCCAATCCTCCTCAGACCCAAGCCGCGGCCACCAGACCGCAGGTTTTTCTATCGGCTGTTTCGACCAAATTAAACAGTACTGTATCATTTTTTTTTGTTTCCCTTTTAGTCTTCCACATCCCCAATTCTCAAACATTCTACCGAGGGGGCTAGTTTCCTCTTTCTTTTTAGAGCCACCCCCTCCCATCTTATTCCGCTCTTACTTAATCCCGCACCCTTCTACTGCAACAGTAGGCACTTTACCCAGTGCGTCCCAAGGACTTTTATCAGGAGGACCCCCGGGGAGCGATCCCGGTCTTTTCCGTCCTTACTTATTCCCGCACCCTTCTACTATAATAGTAGGCACTTACCCGGTGCGTCCTGGGGACTTCCAGTACCAGGTACTGTCCCCTTCTCCCCATTTACCGCTCTGCGCTGTCCGGATATCACTCGCTCAAGCCGCGTCGGAGCGACGAGCAAGGAGTCAGGGACCGCCAAACTCGGCGGGGTGCACCGTCTCCGATGTCCTTCCTCGTGTCCACCTCGGCCGCAGTGTGGATCCCGGACGAGCCCCCACGTTGTCAGAAACACACTGAGTCTCAGCAATTTGCAGAACGGTAAACTTTATTTTTCGAGTCTGCAGAGTCGGACCCAACCAGCTCCTGCTAGATTGAGTGCCGAATTACACTTTGTACAGTTTTTTATACCCTACTTGTTTACGACTTTGTGAGTTGCACCCATGTGAGGTGCAGACATTCTTCCTTAATCTCATTACAAAATTACAAATGTGATTACCCTTTGGCCCACTTATCAGCCTCAGCGCATTAACACCGTTATTGTTCAACCGTTAAGCATGTCTTCCCGTTACCCGTATCGCTTCTTTAATCAGCAAGCTATTGTTTCATCCTGATTTTGCAAATTGGTTTATACGTTGCCCTGCAAGTTGCTTTGCACGTTCTTTCTGTGTCAGCACATTCTAAATGGACTCCTTAAGAATCATTTCTCTCAATAGGAATTGATCAGCCATGATCTCAAAATGGCGGTGCAGGCTCTAAGGGCCGAATGGTCTACTTCTGCACCTATTGTCTATTGAAAGAAAATGAAACAACGAGCTGCTGGCAGCAATTCTCTCTATCTCTCTGCCTGTCTTTCCTCCCCCTCCCCTCCTCACTCTGCCTCTCTTTCTCCCCTGCCCTCCTCACTCTGCCTCTCTCTCCCACGCCCTCCTCACTCTGCCTCTCTCTCTCCCACCCTCCTCACCTTCTCTGTCTCCGTCTCTCTCCTCCACTTCAACCCCTCTCTCCTTCTCTTCCCCACTCTCTCTCCTCCCTTTTCTCTCTCCCTCCATCTCTCTCAGCTCCAGTTGTGACCCAGCCCAAGTGAAAATTCCCACATGCACAAATAATTTACCACATTTTATGCCCTTTAAGAGCCTTCACCCCAATACTTTCCCAGACAAACATGCTTCTCACCATATCTACTCTCCCGGCCTGATATTCACACTAATTTCTCAAAACCTTGCTGTGGTCTGGTTCCTTTGTACTTACCCAAAACATTCCCACATTCTGAACTAACTCTTTTTTATCTTACAAACTGTCAAGAAGGAATGAAATGTTACTCTTTCCCTACAGTAGGGAGGCTTTGATGCACAGATACTGCAGAGGGCTGGAGATTCACGCTGGGAAAACCATAATAATGTAACACCAGAATTTGCAGTTTTCATTTCTGTATTGCAATGTACTGCTGCCACATAACAACAAATTTCACGACGTATGCCAGTGGAGTAAAACCCGATTCTGAAGCATCTGGAACTTCCCTTCTTTTCCTTACTACAGGAGACCAAAACACACACTCAGTGATTCAGGAACAGCTTCTTCCACTCTGTCATCAGATTTCTGAATGTCTATGTACACAACCTCATTGCTTTTATTTTGCACTTGATCTATTTTTGTAATCAAATCTAACAATAAGATGGAAATAATAGGCCAATATGCCTGATGTCCTGGTAAATTATTGGAAGCTATTGTAATTGACAAGATATTTAAATATTTGGACAGACAGGGCCTGATCATGGTTTGTCAACAAGGCTTAGTGTGAGTCATGTCATGTCTCACAAATCTTACAGAGTTTTTCAGGGAGGTTACAAGGAAAGGCAGTGATCATGAACAGTCCACATAGCCTTTAGCAAGCCCTTTGACAAAGTCCTGCATGGGATGCTGGTCCAGAAGGTTCAGTTGCTTGGCATTCAGTAGTAAATTAGATTCAATATTAGTTTAGCGGGAGAAGACAGGCATTTGTGTTAGATGGTTGCTTCCCTGATAGGAGGCCTGTGACTGGTGGTGTACCGCAGGGATCAGTGTTGGGTTCATTGTTGTTTGTCATCTACAGTATATGAACAATTTCATTCATAATCTGGTAAACTGGATCAGCAAATAATAGTTCAGCACAGACTAGATGGTCAGATGGGCCTGTTTCTGAGTTGTAGTACTCTATAATTTATAGTAACTTTATGTCTTTGCATTCCACGGCTTGGGAAATCAACAAATTTCAGGCCATATTAATCAACGACAGTAAACCTGATTGCAAACTGACTTTTTTTTGGAGCCAGGGAATTTGCATGACGTTGTGAAACTTCCTATCTATGTAATTTAAAGGTCCTCAGCTTTCAGTCTCCTTCACACAGCAGGTTTACAGATGTGAGCTTCTAAACTGTGCTCCTGAGACAGGATCAGTTCAACAGTTCTGTACAAGATCAGGTGTAGCCGTTATGGTGTCACTCTGAGATATTTGTCGAGGTTTCTGATCATATTCTCCAGAGCGTACAGGGTAAGGATGCATTTGATCATCCTGATCTGATCACCTCTCCATTGATTCAAAACCACAAGCATGGAACGCTTCTCCATCCCAGTCAAGTCTGACAACATTGTAAACTGAGAGAGGAAGGACATGGGTGTTAATGAACTTATAAACTCCTCAGGGAGTTGACAAGTTATGCATCAAATTCGGGATTAATAAGTAGAGAAACAGTTCCAGGTTGTTTATCAGGGGAATCTTGCTGTGCACAGTTTGGCTGCTGTGTTTCCCACACCACAACATGGAAAACACATCACTGACTGGAGAACAGAGGGACCGAGTGTAGAAGATCATGATTCCCTGAAACTGGTGACACAGATTGAGAGGCCGGTGAAGGTGGTGTTTGCCCCACTTACTTCATCAGTCAGGGCACTGAGTACAGGAGTTGGGACGTCACATTACAGATGCACAAGACATCGGTGAGATCATTACCTTGTCCTGCAGCAGCTTGTATTCATAAATTCGCTCATGGTCTTTCCCTTTTATCCCTAGTAGTTCAAACTTGGTCCCAATCACAACCCTGTAAATATCTGGAAGATAAAAGTAGTCAAGATGTCATTATCAATCTACCACATCATGGTGACGATGGTTACACAGAGCAAAAGAAAGCACTTACATTTCTGTGCCTCGATCGTCTGGAACTCCTCAAACATGTTCATTTGTTCCTTACTGATGTTTTCTATGCTGTCCATGTCAAAAATGAATGTGACTCCATGAATTACATTTTCCGGAATAACAGGATAGTTGGCAACATCAGAGTCAGGATTGAAACTGTGTAACTAAGTGAGACAATGGAGAACTGGTTACAGAGGAAGCAGCAAAAATACCGATGATCACAATCACTCAGCACTGAGGTGAACACTGACTGGAGGGACCAATCCCATCAGACAAAGCCCAGTGGTCACGGTCACTGATCTGCTGAGATCTAGATCAACCCCAGTCTCACTCAGTGGGGTCTCTCTGTCCCTGTCAACGTTGCTCTCCCCAGTTCACTGTTACTTTTCAGTTCCCTTCATTGTGGGTCCCCTCTGTCTCCACCAGCTGTTTAGAATTTGCTCTGAGCTCTTTAATACTCAGTCCTTTGTTCAGTCTAATGTATCAACATTTTTTGACCTAAATATGGAGACGTGCTAACAAAGTTTTCAGATGATTCAGAAACAGTTTGGTCCTTCACACTGCAGGATGATACAGATGGTTGGTCAGTGTGTAAACTGATGGGAAATTTAATCCTGAGGAGTGTGAGCTGTCCAGTCTCCATCAGTAATGTGGGAGAGACAATCGTCTGTTTTGTATCCAGGTTACTGGGTGATAGGAAGGTAAATGGTGAGTTCAGCAGCTTTTGTTCATGTTTGTTTCCTTAGGCCATTCAGCCAGTCTAGTCTATGCTAGCCCTTAGTCAGTTCACACTTCACTCATCTCTCATCAACTCCCCACCATTCTGACAACCCACTTGAAATTATAGCAGCAGACTGACCAAATCAACATGCACAACATGCTGGAGCAGTCAACGTTTCGGGCCGAGACCCTTCATCAGGATTGAAGAGGGAGGGTGCAGGGGCCCGATAAAGAAGGTGGGAGGAGGGTGTAAAACCAATCAGAGGAAAGATCAAGGGGTGGGGGAGGGGAAGCAGGAAGGGGATAGGCAGGAAAGGTGAAGAAGGAATGTAAGGGGAAAGCACTGTGTAGTAGAAGAAGGCAGAATCATGGGAGAGGTGATAGGCAGCTGGAGGAGGCAGTGTGAAGCTGGGATGGGGGAAGGGAGAGGGAGGGAATTACTGGAAGTTGGAGAATTCAATGTTCATGCCAAGGGGCCAATGATCTGCACGTCACTGGGATGTGGGAGCCAGAAACCAGGATCATCAGGAGGGAAACCCACATCATCACAGGAAGAGCATGCAGACACCACACAGACAGCTCCGGAGGCTGGGATGGAATCGGAATCACTGGATCTGTGAGGCAGCACTACTAACTGCTCCATCACTGTGTCACACAGTAGTACAGACGACCTGCTCCAATTATATCGGGTCCTGGTGAAGCTTGTGCACAGTTCAGGATTCCTGACCCAAGGAAGGATTACAGCAATGGCTGACTAGACTGATCCGGGGATGGTGGGTTTGACGAATGAAGAGAGATAAGAACAGGAACAGGAACAGAGTGTACGGGAATGTGATGGGAGGCAGCCACAGTGAGACAGCAGGGAAAGTGGTGTTGAACTCCCCAACCAAAATCTGTCACCATGTCACCGTGTGTTGCTCCAGGACTAATCTCTGTCACTGTTATCCTGTGTGTTACTCCAGGACTAATCTCTGCCTCTGTGCCCCCGTGTGCAACTCCAGGACTAATCTCGGTCACTGTGACCCCATGTTTTACTCCAGGTCTAATTTCTGTCACTGCCTCCTGTGAGTTACTCCAGGAATAATCTGTGTCACTCTGCCCCTGCGTGTTACTCCCGGACTAATCTGTCACTGTCCCCCTGGGTCTTACTCCAGGACAAACCTCTGTATTGTGTTACAGTGTACAACTCAGCACTAATGTCTGTCACTGTTTCTATGGGTTACTCCAAGAATAATCTATGTTCAGTCATATTGTGCAACTCCAGGACCAATCTCGGTCACTGTGACACCATGTTTTACTCCAGGTCTAATTTCTGTCACCACCTCCTGTGTGTTACTCCGGGACAAATCTTTCTAACTAAGTCCCCGTGTGTTGCTCTAGGACCAATCTCTATCACTGATTCCTTTTGAATTAATCCAGGACTAAACTCTGCACTGTTCCTGTATGTTACTCCTGGACTAATCACTATCACTGTGTCCATGTGTTTCTCAAGGACTAATCAACAGCTCTGAGTCCCCACATGTTACTCAAGGACTAATCTATGTCTCTGTGTCTCTGTTTGTTACTCCAGGACTAATCTGTGTCACTCTGCCCCTGCGTGTTACTCCCGGGCTAATCTGTCACTGTCCCCCTGGGTCTTACTCCAGGACAAACCTCTGTATTGTGTTACAGTGTACAACTCAGCACTAATGTCTGTCACTGTTTCTATGTGTTACTCCAAGAATAATCTATGTTCAGTCATATTGTGCAACTCCAGGACTAATCTCGGTCACTGTGTCCCTGTGGGTTACTCCAGGACTAATCTCTGTCTCTGTGAAAAATGTGGGTTAATCCAGGACTAATCTCTGTCACTGCATCCCTGTGTCTTAATCCAGGATAAATATCTGTCACCATGTCGCTGTGTGTTACTCCAGGACTAATATCTGTCACTGTGTCCAGTTTGATACTCCGGGACCAATCTTTGTCACAGAGTCAATGTGTGAAGCTCCAGGACTGATCTATTTCACTGTATCCCATGTGTTGCACCAGGATGAATCTTTGTCACAATATCCCCCTGTGTTAATCCAGGTCAAACCTCTGTCAATGAACTCCTCTGTTACAACAGGACGCCACGTGTTACTCCAGGACTAATCTCTGTCACTGTCTCCATGAGTTACTCTAGTACTAATCTCTGTCACTGTGTCCCCGTGTATAACTCCAGGACTAATGTCTGTCACTCTTCCTGTCTGTTTCTCCACAACTAATCTCTGTCACCATGACCCAGTGTCTATCCAGGAGTAATCTCTGTCACTGTATCCTAGTGGGTTACTCTGGGACTAATTCCTGTCACTGTGCTGGTGTATTACTACAAGAAAAATCTCTATTACTATGTCCCAGTGTATTACTCCAGGACTAATCTCTGTCACTGTCCCCGTGTGTTATTCCAGATCCAATCTCTGTCGCTATCCCTGTGTGATACTCCAAATCCAAACTCAGTCACCTTGTCCCAGTGTATTAATTCAGCAAAGATCTCTGTAGTGTACATAAGTGTTACTCCAGTAGTAATCTCTGTCATTGTACCCTTGTGTGTTACTCCATGACTAATTGTTGTCACCGTCTCCCTGTGCCGTACTCCAGGACTCTTCTCTATAACTGTCTCCTTGGGTGTTACTGCATGATTAATCTCTGTCACTGCCACTGTGTGTTACTCCAGGATTAATCTCTATCACTGATTCCCTTTGAATTAATCCAGGACTAATCTCTGCACCATTCCTGTTTGTTACTCCAAGATTAATCTCTGTCACTGTCCGCCTGTGATACTCCAGTAATAAACTCCAGCACTGTATCCCTGTGTGTTTCTCCAGGACTAATTGATGTACAGTCATATTGTGCAACTCCAGGACTAATCACGGTCACTGTGACCCCATGTGTTACGCCAGGTCTAATCGCTGTCACTGCCTCCTGTGTGCTACTCCGGGACAAATCTTACCAACCAAGTCCCTGTGTGTTACTCCAGGACTAATCACTGTCACAGCCACGGTTTGTTACAGCAGCACTAGTCTCCGTCATCATGTCCCTGTGGGTTACACCAGGAATAATAACTGTCACTGTGTCCCTGGGTGTTACTCCAGGACTAATGTCTGTCACCGTGTCACTGTATGTTACACCAGGAATAATCTCTGACACTGTCCCGGTGTGCTAATCTAGGAATAATATTTGTCACCATGTCCCCGCGTGTTAATCCAGAACTAATCTATGTACTGTGTCACATTGTGCAACTCCAGGACGAATCTCAGTCACTGTGTCTCCATGTTTTACTCCAGGGCAAATCTCTGTCACAGTCCCGGTGTGTTACAGCAGGACTAGTCTCCGTCATCGTGTCCCTGGTTGTTACTCCAGAACTAATCGGTCTC
This sequence comes from Hypanus sabinus, assembly GCF_030144855.1. Classification (NCBI taxonomy): domain Eukaryota; kingdom Metazoa; phylum Chordata; class Chondrichthyes; order Myliobatiformes; family Dasyatidae; genus Hypanus; species Hypanus sabinus. Next base: position 52,375,114 of record NC_082706.1, read on the forward strand.
CTTGTCCCAGTGTGTTACTCCAGGGCTAATCTCTCACACTGGGTCCCCATGTGTTATTCCAGGACTGATGTCTGTCACTCTTCTTGTTTGTTACTCCACAACAAAACTCTGTCACCAAGTCCCAGTGTTAATACAGGAGTAAACTCACTCACTGTATCCCAGTGGGTTACTCTAGGACTAATTCCTGTCACTGTGCTGGTGTATTACTCCAAGAAAAATCTCTATTTCTATGTCCCAGTGTGTTACTCCAGGACTAATCTCAGTCACTGTGTCCCAGTGTGTTACTCCAGGACTAATCTCTGTCACTGTGTCCCAGTGTGTTATTCCAGGACTAATCCCTGTAACTGTGTCCCCGTGTGTTATTCCAGGACTAATCTCTGTCACTGTGTCCCTGTGTGTTACTCCAGGACTAATCTCTGTCATTGTGTCCCTGTGTGTTAATCCAGGACTAATCTCTGTCACTGTGTCCCCGTGTGTTACTCCAGAACTAATCTCTGTCACTGTGTCCCCATGTGTTAATCCAGGACTTATCTCTGTCACTGTGTCCCCGTGTGTTACTCCAGGACTAATCTCAGTCACTGTTTCCCTGTGAGTTAATCCAGGACTAATCTCTGTCACAATGTCCCAGTGTATCATCCAGGACTAATCTCCGTTGCTGCCACTGTGTGTTGCTCCAGAAATAATCTCTGTCACTGTGTTCCTGTGTGTTACTCCAGGACTAAACTCTGTCACTGTGTCCCCGTGTGTTACTCCAGGACTAATCTCTGTCACTGTGTCCCCGTGTGTTACTCCACGACTAATCTCTGTCATTGTGTCCCTGTGTGTTACTCCAGGACTAAACTCTGTCACTGTGTCCCCGTGTGTTACTCCTGGACTAATCTCTGTCACTGTGTCCCCATGTGTTAATCCAGGACTAAACTCTGTCAGTGTGTCCCGGTGTGTTACTCCAGGACTAATCACTGTCATTGTGTCCCCGTGTGTTAATCCAGGACTAACAACTGTCACCATGTCACTGTGTGTTACTCCAGAACTAATCTATGTATTGTGTCACATTGTGCAACTCCAGGACTAATCTCAGTCACCGTGACCCAATGTGTTACTCCAGGTCTAATGTCTGTCACTGTGTCCCTGTGTGTTAATCCAGGACTAACAACTGTCACCATGTCACTGGGTGTTACTCCAGAACTAATCTATGTATTGTGTCACATTGTGCAACTCCAGGACTAACCTCAGTCACTGTGACCCAATATGTTACTCCAGGTCTAATGTCTGTCACTGTGTCCCTGTGTGTTAATCCAGGACTAATCTCTGTCACTGTATCCCCGTGTGTTACTCCAGGATTAATCTCTTTCACTGCGTCCCTGTGTGTTATTCCATGACTAATCTCTGTCACTGTGTCCCCGTGTGTTACTCCAGGACTAATCTCTTTCACTGTGTCCCCGTGTGTTACTCCAGGACTAATCTCTGTCACTGTGTCCCCGTGTGTTACTCCAGGACTAATCTCTGTCACTTTGTCCCTGCGTGTTATTCCAGGATAAAGCTCGGTATGGTTTTACAGTGTGCAACTCAGCACTAATCAATGTCACTGTTCCTCTGTGTAACTCCAGGACTTATCGCTGTCACCGTGTCCCCATGTGTTACTCCAGGACTAATATCTGTCACTGTGTCCAGTTTGATACTCCGGGACCAATCTTTGTCACTGAGTCAAAGCGTGAAACTCCAGGACTGATCTATTTCACTGTATCCCATGTGTTGCACCAGGATGAATCTTTGTCACAATATCCCCCTGTGTTAATCCAGGTCAAAACTCTGTCAATGTACTGCTCTGTTACAACAGGACGCCACGTGTTACTCCAGGACTAATCTCTGTCACTGTCTCCATGTGTTACTCTAGTACTAATCTCTGTCACTGTGTCCCCGTGTATAACTCCAGGAGTAATGTCTGTCACTCTTCCTGTCTGTTTCTCCACAACTAATCTCTGTCACCATGACCCAGTGTCTATCCAGGAGTAATCTCTGTCACTGTATCCTAGTGGGTTACTCTGGTACTAATTCCTGTCACTGTGCTGGTGTATTACTCCAAGAAAAATCTCTATTACTATGTCCCAGTGTATTACTAGAGGACTAATCTCTGTCACTGTCCCCGTGTGTTATTCCAGATCTAATCTCTGTCACTATCCCTGTGTGATACTCCAAATCCAAACTCAGTCACCTTGTCCCAGATTATTAATTCAGCAATGATCTCTGTAGTGTACATAAGTGCTACTCCAGTAGTAATCTCTGTCATTGTACCCTTGTGCGTTACTCCATGACTAATTGTTGTCACCGTCTCACTGTGCCGTACTCCAGGACACTTCTCTATAACTGTCTCCTTGGGGGTTTCTGCATGATTAATCTCTGTCACTGCCACTGTGTGTTACTCCAGGATTAATCTCTATCACTGATTCCCTTTGAATTAATCCAGGACTAATCTCTGCACCATTCCTGTTTGTTACTCCAAGATTAATCTCTGTCACTGTCCGCCTGTGATACTCCAGTAATAAACTCCAGCACTGTATCCCTTTGTGTATCTCCAGGACTAATTGATGTACAGTCACATTGTGCAACTCCAGGACTAATCACGGTCATTGTGACCCCATGTGTTACGCCAGGTCTAATCGCTGTCACCGCCTCCTGTGTGTTACTCCGGGACAAATCTTACTAACCAAGTCCCTGTGTGTTACTCCAGGACTAATCTCTGTCACAGCCACGGTTTGTTACAGCAGCACTAGTCTCCGTCATCATGTCCCTGTGGGTTACACCAGGAATAATAACTGTCACTGTGTCCCTGGGTGTTACTCCAGGACTAATGTCTGTCACCGTGTCACTGTATGTTACACCAGGAATAATCTCTGACACTGTCCCGGTGTGCTACTCTAGGAGTAATATTTGTCACCATGTCCCCGTGTGTTAATCCAGAACTAATCTATGTACTGTGTCACATTGTGCAACTCCAGGACTAATCTCAGTCACTGTGTCCCCATGTGTTACTCCAGGGCAAATCTCTGTCACAGACCCGGTGTGTTACAGCAGGACTAGTCCCCGTCATCGAGTCCCTGGATGTTACTCCAGAATTAATCTGTCTCCTTGTCCCAGTGTGTTACTCCAGGGCTAATCTCTCACACTGGGTCCCCATGTGTTATTCCAGGACTAATGTCTGTCACTCTTCTTGTTAGTTACTCCACAACAAAACTCTGTCAACAAGTCCCAGTGTTAATACAGGAGTAAACTCTCTCACTGTATCCCAGTGGGTTACTCTAGGACTAATTCCTGTCACTGTGCTGGTGTATTACTCCAAGAAAAATCTCTATTTCTATGTCCCAGTGTGTTACTCCAGGACTAATCTCTGTCACAGCCACGGTTTGTTACAGCAGCACTAGTCTCCGTCATCATGTCCCTGTGGGTTACACCAGGAATAATAACTGTCACTGTGTCCCTGGGTGTTACTCCAGGACTAATGTCTGTCACCGTGTCACTGTATGTTACACCAGGAATAATCTCTGACACTGTCCCGGTGTGCTACTCTAGGAATAATATTTGTCACCATGTCCCCGTGTGTTAATCCAGAACTAATCTATGTACTGTGTCACATTGTGCAACTCCAGGACGAATCTCAGTCACTGTGTCCCCATGTGTTACTCCAGGGCAAATCTCTGTCACAGTCCCGGTGTGTTACAGCAGGACTAGTCTCCGTCATCGTGTCCCTGGGTGTTACTCCAGAACTAATCGGTCTCCTTGTCCCAGTGTGTTACTCCAGGGCTAATCTCTCACACTGGGTCCCCATGTGTTATTCCAGGACTGATGTCTGTCACTCTTCTTGTTTTTTACTCCACAACAAAACTCTGTCACCAAGTCCCAGTGTTAATACAGGAGTAAACTCTCTCACTGTATCCCAGTGGGTTACTCTAGGACTAAATCCTGTCACTGTGGTGGTGTATTACTCCAAGAAAAATCTCTATTTCTATGTCCCAGTGTGTTACTCCAGGACTAATCTCAGTCACTGTGTCCCTGTGTGTTAATCCAGAACTAATCTCTGTCACTGTATCCCCGTGTGTAACTCCAGGACTAAACCCTGTCAGTGTGTCCCTGTGTGTTACTCCAGGACTAATCTCAGTCACTGTTTCCCTGTGAGTTAATCCAGGACTAATCTCTGTCACAATGTCCCAGTGTGTCATCCAGGACTAATCTCCGTTGCTGCCACTGTGTGTTGCTCCAGAAATAATCTCTGTCACTGTGTTCCTGTGTGTTACCCCAGGACTATACTCTGTCACTGTGTCCCCGTGTGTTACTCCAGGACTAATCTCTGTCACTGTGTCCCCATGTGTTACTCCAGGACTAATATCTGTCACTGTGTCCAGTTTGATACTCCGGGACCAATCTTTGTCACTGAGTCAAAGCGTGAAACTCCAGGACTGATCTATTTCACTGTATCCCATGTGTTGCACCAGGATGAATCTTTGTCACAATATCCCCCTGTGTTAATCCAGGTCAAACCTCTGTCAATTTACTCCTCTGTTACAACAGGACGCCACGTGTTACTCCAGGACTAATCTCTGTCACTGTCTCCATGTGTTACTCTAGTACTAATCTCTGTCACTGTGTCCCCGTGTATAACTCCAGGACTAATGTCTGTCACTCTTCCTGTCTGTTTCTCCACAACTAATCTCTGTCACCATGACCCAGTGTCTATCCAGGAGTAATCTCTGTCACTGTATCCCAGTGGGTTACTCTGGTACTAATTCCTGTCACTGTGCTGGTGTATTACTCCAAGAAAAATCTCTATTACTATGTCCCAGTGTATTACTAGAGGATTAATCTCTGTCACTGTCCCCGTGTGTTATTCCAGAACTAATCTATGTACTGTGTCACATTGTGCAACTCCAGGACGAATCTCAGTCACTGTGTCCCCATGTGTTACTCCAGGGCAAATCTCTGTCACAGTCCCGGTGTGTTACAGCAGGACTAGTCTCCGTCATCGTGTCCCTGGGTGTTACTCCAGAACTAATCGGTCTCCTTGTCCCAGTGTGTTACTCCAGGGCTAATCTCTCACACTGGGTCCCCATGTGTTATTCCAGGACTGATGTCTGTCACTCTTCTTGTTTGTTACTCTACAACAAAACTCTGTCACCAAGTCCCAGTGTTAATACAGGAGTAAACTCTCTTACAGTATCCCAGTGGGTTACTCTAGGACTAATTCCTGTCACTGTGCTGGTGTATTACTCCAAGAAAAATCTCTATTTCTATGTCCCAGTGTGTTACTCCAGGACTAATCTCAGTCACTGTGTCCCAGTGTGTTACTCCAAGACTAATCTCTGTCACTGTGTCCCAGTGTGTTATTACAGAACTAATCCCTGTAACTGTGTCCCCGTGTGTTATTCCAGGACTAATCTCTGTCACTGTGTCCCTGTGTGTTACTCCAGGACTAAACTCTGTCACTGTGTCCCCGTGTGTTACTCCAGGACTAATCTCTGTCACTGTATCCCCGTGTGTAACTCCAGGACTAAACTCTGTCACTGTGTCCCTGTGTGTTTCTCCAGGACTAATTGATGTACAGTCATATTGTGCAACTCCAGGACTAATCACGGTCATTGTGACCCCATGTGTTACGCCAGGTCTAATCGCTGTCACCGCCTCCTGTGTGTTACTCCGGGACAAATCTTACTAACCAAGTCCCTGTGTGTTACTCCAGGACTAATCTCTGTCACAGCCACGGTTTGTTACAGCAGCACTAGTCTCCGTCATCATGTCCCTGTGGGTTACACCAGGAATAATAACTGTCACTGTGTCCCTGGGTGTTACTCCAGGACTAATGTCTGTCACCGTGTCACTGTATGTTACACCAGGAATAATCTCTGACACTGTCCCGGTGTGCTACTCTAGGAATAATATTTGTCACCATGTCCCCGTGTGTTAATCCAGAACTAATCTATGTACTGTGTCACATTGTGCAACTCCAGGACGAATCTCAGTCACTGTGTCCCCATGTGTTACTCCAGGGCAAATCTCTGTCACAGTCCCGGTGTGTTACAGCAGGACTAGTCTCCGTCATCGTGTCCCTGGGTGTTACTCCAGAACTAATCGGTCTCCTTGTCCCAGTGTGTTACTCCAGGGCTAATCTCTCACACTGGGTCCCCATGTGTTATTCCAGGACTGATGTCTGTCACTCTTCTTGTTTTTTACTCCACAACAAAACTCTGTCACCAAGTCCCAGTGTTAATACAGGAGTAAACTCTCTCACTGTATCCCAGTGGGTTACTCTAGGACTAAATCCTGTCACTGTGGTGGTGTATTACTCCAAGAAAAATCTCTATTTCTATGTCCCAGTGTGTTACTCCAGGACTAATCTCAGTCACTGTGTCCCTGTGTGTTAATCCAGGACTAATCTCTGTCACTGTGTCCCCGTGTGTTACTCCAGAACTAATCTCTGTCACTGTATCCCCGTGTGTAACTCCAGGACTAAACCCTGTCAGTGTGTCCCTGTGTGTTACTCCAGGACTAATCTCAGTCACTGTTTCCCTGTGAGTTAATCCAGGACTAATCTCTGTCACAATGTCCCAGTGTGTCATCCAGGACTAATCTCCGTTGCTGCCACTGTGTGTTGCTCCAGAAATAATCTCTGTCACTGTGTTCCTGTGTGTTACCCCAGGACTATACTCTGTCACTGTGTCCCCGTGTGTTACTCCAGGACTAATCTCTGTCACTGTGTCCCCATGTGTTACTCCAGGACTAATATCTGTCACTGTGTCCAGTTTGATACTCCGGGACCAATCTTTGTCACTGAGTCAAAGCGTGAAACTCCAGGACTGATCTATTTCACTGTATCCCATGTGTTGCACCAGGATGAATCTTTGTCACAATATCCCCCTGTGTTAATCCAGGTCAAACCTCTGTCAATTTACTCCTCTGTTACAACAGGACGCCACGTGTTACTCCAGGACTAATCTCTGTCACTGTCTCCATGTGTTACTCTAGTACTAATCTCTGTCACTGTGTCCCCGTGTATAACTCCAGGACTAATGTCTGTCACTCTTCCTGTCTGTTTCTCCACAACTAATCTCTGTCACCATGACCCAGTGTCTATCCAGGAGTAATCTCTGTCACTGTATCCCAGTGGGTTACTCTGGTACTAATTCCTGTCACTGTGCTGGTGTATTACTCCAAGAAAAATCTCTATTACTATGTCCCAGTGTATTACTAGAGGATTAATCTCTGTCACTGTCCCCGTGTGTTATTCCAGAACTAATCTATGTACTGTGTCACATTGTGCAACTCCAGGACGAATCTCAGTCACTGTGTCCCCATGTGTTACTCCAGGGCAAATCTCTGTCACAGTCCCGGTGTGTTACAGCAGGACTAGTCTCCGTCATCGTGTCCCTGGGTGTTACTCCAGAACTAATCGGTCTCCTTGTCCCAGTGTGTTACTCCAGGGCTAATCTCTCACACTGGGTCCCCATGTGTTATTCCAGGACTGATGTCTGTCACTCTTCTTGTTTGTTACTCTACAACAAAACTCTGTCACCAAGTCCCAGTGTTAATACAGGAGTAAACTCTCTTACAGTATCCCAGTGGGTTACTCTAGGACTAATTCCTGTCACTGTGCTGGTGTATTACTCCAAGAAAAATCTCTATTTCTATGTCCCAGTGTGTTACTCCAGGACTAATCTCAGTCACTGTGTCCCAGTGTGTTACTCCAAGACTAATCTCTGTCACTGTGTCCCAGTGTGTTATTACAGAACTAATCCCTGTAACTGTGTCCCCGTGTGTTATTCCAGGACTAATCTCTGTCATTGTGTCCCCGTGTGATACTCCAGGACTAATCTCTGTCACTGTGTCCCCGTGTGTTACTCCAGAACTAATCTCTGTCACTGTATCCCCGTGTGTAACTCCAGGACTAAACCCTGTCACTGTGTCCCTGTGTGTTACTCCAGGACTTATCTCTGTCACAATGTCCCAGTGTGTCATCCAGGACTAATCTCCGTTGCAGCCACTGTGTGTTGCTCCAGAAATAATCTCTGTCACTGTGTTCCTGTGTGTTACTACAGAACTAAACTCTGTCACTGTGTCCCCGTGTGTTACTCCAGGACTAATCTCTGTCACTGTGTCCCCGTGTGTTACTCCAGGACTAATCTCTGTCATTGTGTCCCTGTGTGTTACTCCAGGACTAAACTCTGTCACTGTGTCCCCGTGTGTTACTCCTGGACTAATCTCTGTCACTGTGTCCCCATGTGTTAATCCTGGACTTATCTCTGTCACTGTGTCCCCGTGTGTTACTCCAGGACTAATCCCTGTCACTGTGTCCCCGTGTGTTACTCCAGGACTAAACTCCGTCAGTGTGTCCCGGTGTGTTACTCCAGGACTAATCACTGTCATTGTGTCCCCGTGTGTTAATCCAGGACTAACAACTGTCACCATGTCACTGTGTGTTACTCCAGAACTAATCTATGTATTGTGTCACATTGTGCAACTCCAGGACTAATCTCAGTCACTGTGACACAATATGTTACTCCAGGTCTAATGTCTGTCACTGTGTCCCCGTGTGTTACTCCTGGACTAATCTCTGTCACTGTGTCCCTGTGTGTTATTCCAGGACTAATCTCAGTCACTGTGTCCCCGTGTGTTACTCCAGGACTAAACTCTGTCTCTGTGTCCCTGTTTGTTACTCCAGGACTAATCTCTGTCACATTGTCCCTGCGTGTTATTCCAGGATAAAGCTCCGTATGGTTTTACAGTGTGCAACTCAGCACTAATCAATGTCACTGTTCCTCTGTGTAACTCCAGGACTTATCGCTTTCACCGTGTCCCCATGTGTTACTCCAGGACTAATATCTGTCACTGTGTCCAGTTTGATACTCCGGGACCAATCTTTGTCACTGAGTCAAAGCGTGAAACTCCAGGACTGATCTATTTCACTGTATCCCATGTGTTGCACCAGGATGAATCTTTGTCACAATATCCCCCTGTGTTAATCCAGGTCAAACCTCTGTCAATGTACTCCTCTGTTACAACAGGACGCCACGTGTTACTCCAGGACTAATCTCTGTCACTGTCTCCATGTGTTACTCTAGTACTAATCTCAGTCACTGTGTACCCGTGTATAACTCCAGGACTAATGTCTGTCACTCTTCCTGTCTGTTTCTCCACAACTAATCTCTGTCACCATGACCCAGTGTCTATCCAGGAGTAATCTCTGTCACTGTATCCTAGTGGTTTATTCTGGGACTAATTCCTGTCTCTGTGCTGGTGTATTACTCCAAGAAAAATCTCTATTACTATGTCCCAGTGTATTACTCCAGGACTAATCTCTGTCACTGTCCCCGTGTGTTATTCCAGATCTAATCTCGCTCACTATCGCTGTGTGATACTCCAAATCCAAACTCAGTCACCTTGTCCCAGTTTATTAATTCAGCAATGATCTCTGTAGTGCACATAAGTGTTACTCCAGTAGTAATCTCTGTCATTGTACCCTTGTGCGTTACTCCATGACTAATTGTTGTCACCGTCTCCCTGTGCCGTACTCCAGGACACTTCTCTATAACTGTCTCCTTGGGTGCTACTGCATGATTAATCTCTGTCACTGCCACTGTGTGTTACTCCGGGATTAATCTCTATCACTGATTCCCTTTGAATTAATCCAGACTAATCTCTGCAATATTCCTGTTTGTTACTCCAAGATTAATCTCTGTCACTGTCCGCCTGTGATACTCCAGTAATAAACTCCAGCACTGTATCCCTTTGTGTATCTCCAGGACTAATTGATGTACAGTCACATTGTGCAACTCCAGGACTAATCACGGTCATTGTGACCCCATGTGTTACGCCAGGTCTAATCGCTGTCACCGCCTCCTGTGTGTTACTCCGGGACAAATCTTACTAACCAAGTCCCTGTGTGTTACTCCAGGACTAATCTCTGTCACAGCCACGGTTTGTTACAGCAGCACTAGTCTCCGTCATCATGTCCCTGTGGGTTACACCAGGAATAATAACTGTCACTGTGTCCCTGGGTGTTACTCCAGGACTAATGTCTGTCACCGTGTCACTGTATGTTACACCAGGAATAATCTCTGACACTGTCCCGGTGTGCTACTCTAGGAGTAATATTTGTCACCATGTCCCCGTGTGTTAATCCAGAACTAATCTATGTACTGTGTCACATTGTGCAACTCCAGGACTAATCTCAGTCACTGTGTCCCCATGTGTTACTCCAGGGCAAATCTCTGTCACAGACCCGGTGTGTTACAGCAGGACTAGTCTCCGTCATCGAGTCCCTGGGTGTTACTCCAGAATTAATCTGTCTCCTTGTCCCAGTGTGTTACTCCAGGGCTAATCTCTCACACTGGGTCCCCATGTGTTATTCCAGGACTAATGTCTGTCACTCTTCTTGTTTGTTACTCCACAACAAAACTCTGTCAACAAGTCCCAGTGTTAATACAGGAGTAAACTCTCGCACTGTATCCCAGTGGGTTACTCTAGGACTAATTCCTGTCACTGTGCTGGTGTAATACTCCAAGAAAAATCTCTATTACTATGTCCCAGTGTGTTACTCCAGGACTAATCTCAGTCACTGTGTCATAGTGTGTTACTCCAGGACTAATCTCTGTCACTGTGTCCCAGTGTGTTATTCCAGGACTAATCTCTGTAACTGTGTCCCCGTGTGTTATTTCAGGACTAATCTCTGTCACTGTGTCGCCGTGTGTTACTCCAGGACTAATCTCTGTCAGTGTGTCCCTGTGTGTTAATCCAGGACTAATCTCTGTCACTGTATCCCCGTGTGTAACTCCAGGACTAAACTCTGTCACTGTGTCCCTGTGTGTTACTCCAGGACTAATCTCAGTCCCTGTGTCATAGTGTGTTACTCCAGGACTAATCTCTGTCACTGTGTCCCAGTGTGTTATTCCAGGACTAATCTCTGTAACTGTGTCCCCGTGTGTTATTCCAGGACTAATCTCTGTCACTGTGTCCCCGTGTGTTACTCCAGGACTAATCTCTGTCATTGTGTCCCTGTGTGTTAATCGAGGACTAATCTCTGTCACTGTGTCCCCGTGTGTTACTCCAGGACTAATCTCTGTCACTGTGTCCCCGTGTGTTACTCCAGGACTAATCTCTGTCACTGTATCCCCGTGTGTAACTCCAGGACTAAACGCAGTCACTGTGTCCCCGTGTGTTACTCCAGGACTAATCTCTGTCACTGCAGCCCTGTGTGTTACTCCAGGTTCTAATCATTGTCATTGTGTCCCCGTGTGTTAATCCAGGACTAACAACTGTCACCATGTCACTGTGTTGCTCCAGAACTAATCTATGTATTGTGTCACATTGTGCAACTCCAGGACTAATCTCTGTCACTGTGTCCCCGTGTGTTACTCCAGGACTAATCTGTGTCACTCTGCCCCTGCGTGTTACTCCCGGGCTAATCTGTCACTGTCCCCCAGGGTCTTACTCCAGGACAAACCTCTGTATTGTGTTACAGTGTACAACTCAGCACTAATGTCTGTCACTGTTTCTATGTGTTACTCCAAGAATAATCTATGTTCAGTCATATTGTGCAACTCCAGGTCTAATCTCGGTCACTGTGTCCCTATGGGTTACTCCAGGACTAATCTCTGTCACTGTATCCCCGTGTGTAACTCCAGGACTAAACGCAGTCACTGTGTCCACGTGTGTTACTCCAGGACTAATCTCTGTCACTGCATCCCTGTGTGTTACTCCAGGACTAAACTCTGTCACTGTGTCCCCGTGTGTTACTCCAGGACTAATCTCTGTCACTGTGTCCCCGTGTGTTTCTCCAGGACTAATCCCTGTCACTGTGTCCCGTGTGTTACTCCAGGACTAATCTCCGTCACTGTGTCCCCGTGTGTTACTCCAGGACTAAACTCTGTCACTGTGTCCCTGTGTGTTACTCCAGGTTCTAATCATTGTCATTGTGTCCCCGTGTGTTAATCCAGGACTAACAACTGTCACCATGTCACTGTGTTGCTCCAGAACTAATCTATGTATTGTGTCACATTGTGCAACTCCAGGACTAATCTCTGTCACTGTGTCCCCGTGTGTTACTCCAGCTCTAATGTCTGTCACTGTGTCCCTGTGTGTTAATCCAGGACTAATCTCTGTCACTGTGTCCCTGTGTGTTAATCCAGGACTAATCTCTGTCACTGTGTCCCTGTGTGTTAATCCAGGACTAATCTCTGTCACTGTGACCCCGTGAGTTACTCCAGCTCTAATGACTGTCAATGTGTCCCTGTGTGTTACCCCAGGACTAATCTCTTTCACTGTGTCCCCGTGTGTTTCTCCAGGACTAATCTGTGTCACTCTGCCCCTGCGTGTTACTCCCGGGCTAATCTGTCACTGTCCCCCAGGGTCTTACTCCAGGACAAACCTCTGTATTGTGTTACAGTGTACAACTCAGCACTAATGTCTGTCACTGTTTCTATGTGTTACTCCAAGAATAATCTATGTTCAGTCATATTGTGCAACTCCAGGTCTAATCTCGGTCACTGTGTCCCTATGGGTTACTCCAGGACTAATCTCTGTCTCTGTGAAAAATTTGGGTTAATCCAGGACTAATCTCTGTCACTGTATCCCCGCGTCTTAATCCAGGATAAATATCTGTCACCATGTCGCTGTGTGTTACTCCAAGACAAATCTCTGTCACTGTGCCCCTGTGTGCTACCCCAGGGCTAATCTCAGTCACCTTCTCCCAGTGTGTTGCTCCCAGACTAATTACTGTCACTGTCCTAGTGTGTTACTCCGGGAGTAATCTTTGTCACTGTTCCTCTGTGTTACTGCAGGACAAACCTCTGTCTCTGTGTCCCTGTTTGTTACTCCAGGACTAATCTCTGTCACTTTGTCCCTGCGTGTTATTCCAGGATAAAGCTCGATATGGTTTTAGAGTGTGCAACTCAGCACTAATCACTGTCACTGTTCCTCTGTGTAACTCCAGGACTTATCGCTGTCAGCGTGTCCCCATGTGTTACTCTAGGATTAATCTGTCACTATCGCCATGTGTTACAACGTAACTAATTCTGTCCCACCTGCATATGCTCCTCCCAGTCTGATTTCTGCCACTGTCTTCTTGATGTAGTCCAGCACAAATTTAAGTCACTGTCCCCATGTGTTATTCCAAGACTACACTCTGTCACTGTGACTCTGTCTGTAGTTTAGGGACTAATCACTGTCATTGTCCCCGTGAAGTACCCCAGGACTGAGCACTGTCACTGTCTCCATGTGTTACTCCAGGACTAATATCTGTCACTGTGTCCAGTTTGATACTCCGGGACCAATCTTTGTCACAGAGTCAATGTGTGAAACTCCAGGACTGATCTATTTCACTGTAACCCATGTGTTGCACCAGGATGAATCTTTGTCACAATATCCCCCTGTGTTAATCCAATTCAAACCTCTGTCAATGTACTCCTCTGTTACAACAGGACGCCACGTGTTACTCCAGGACTAATCTCTGTCACTGTCTCCATGTGTTACTCTAGTACTAATCTCAGTCACTGTGTCCCCGTGTATAACTCCAGGACTAATGTCTGTCACTCTTCCTGTCTGTTTCTCCACAACTAATCTCTGTCACCATGACCCAGTGTCTATCCAGGAGTAATCTCTGTCACTGTATCCCAGTGGGTTACTCTGGGTCTAATTCCTGTCACTGTGCTGGTATATTACTACAAGAAAAATCTCTATTACTATGTCCCAGTGTATTACTAGAGGACTAATCTCTGTCACTGTCCCCGTGTGTTATTCCAGATCTAATCTCTCTCACTATCCCTGTGTGATACTCCAAATCCAAACTCAGTCACCTTGTCCCAGTGTATTAATTCAGCAATGATCTCTGTAGTGTACATAATTGTTACTCCAGTAGTAATCTCTATCATTGTACCCTTGTGTGTTACTCCATGACTAATTGTTGTCACCGTCTCCCTGTGCCGTACTCCAGGACTCTTCTCTATAACTGTCTCCTTGGGTGTTACTGCATGATTAATCTCTGTGACTGCCACTGTGTGTTACTCCAGGATTAATCTCTATCACTGATTCCCTTTGAATTAATCCAGGACTAATCTCTGCACCATTCCTGTTTGTTACTCCAAGATTAATCTCTGTCACTGTCCGCCTGTGATACTCCAGTAATAATCTCCAGCACTGTATCCCTGTGTGTTTCTCCAGGACTAATTGATGTACAGTCATATTGTGCAACTCCAGGACTAATCACGGTCACTGTGACCCCATGTGTTACGCCAGGTCTAATCGCTGTCACCGCCTCCTGTGTGTTACTCCGGGACAAATCTTACTAACCAAGTCCCTGTGTGTTACTCCAGGACTAATCTCTGTCACAGCCACGGTTTGTTACAGCAGCACTAGTCTCCGTCATCATGTCCCTGTGGGTTACACCAGGAATAATAACTGTCACTGTGTCACTGGGTGTTACTCCAGGACTAATGTCTGTCACCGTGTCACTGTATGTTACACCAGGAATAATCTCCGACACTGTCCCGGTGTGCTACTCTAGGAATAATATTTGTCACCATGTCCCCGTGTGTTAATCCAGAACTAATCTATGTACTGTGTCACATTGTGCAACTCCAGGACGAATCTCAGTCACTGTGTCCCCATGTGTTACTCCAGGGCAAATCTCTGTCACAGTCCCGGTGTGTTACAGCTGGACTAGTCTCCGTCATCGCGTCCCTGGGTGTTACTCCAGAACTAATCGGTCTCCTTGTCCCAGTGTGTTACTCCAGGGCTAATCTCTCACACTGGGTCCCCATGTGTTATTCCAGGACTAATGTCTGTCACTCTTCTTGTTTGTTACTCCACAACAAAACTCTGTCACCAAGTCTCAGTGTTAATACAGGAGTAAACTCTCACACTGTATCACAGTGGGTTACTCTAGGACTAATTCCTGTCACTGTGCTGGTGTGTTACTGCAAGAAAAATCTCTATTTCTATGTCCCAGTGTGTTACTCCAGGACTAATCTCAGTCACTGTGTCACAGTGTGTTATTCCAGGACTAATCTCTGTAACTGTGTCCCCTTGTGTTAATCCAGGACTAATCTCTGTCACTGTGTCCCAGTGTGTTACTCCAGGACTAATCTCTGTCATTGTGTCCCTGTGTGTTAATAAAGGACTAATCTCTGTCACTGTGTCCCCGTGTGTTACTACAGGACTAATCTCTGTCACTGTATCCCCGTGTGTAACTCCAGGACTAATCTCTGTCACTGTGGCCCTGTGTGTTACTCCAGGGCAAATCTCTGTCACAGTCCCGGTGTGTTACAGCAGGACTAGTCTCCGTCATCGCGTCCCTGGGTGTTACTCCAGAACTAATCGGTCTCCTTGTCCCAGTGTGTTACTCCAGGGCTAATCTCTCACACTGGGTCCCCATGTGTTATTCCAGGACTAATGTCTGTCACTCTTCTTGTTTGTTACTCCACAACAAAACTCTGTCACCAAGTCTCAGTGTTAATACAGGAGTAAACTCTCACACTGTATCACAGTGGGTTACTCTAGGACTAATTCCTGTCACTGTGCTGGTGTGTTACTCCAAGAAAAATCTCTATTTCTATGTCCCAGTGTGTTACTCCAGGACTAATCTCTTTCACTGTGTCCCCGTGTGTTACTCCAGGACTAATCTCTGTCACTGTGTCCCTGTGTGTTATTCCAGGACTAATCTCTGTCACTGTGCCCCTGTGTGCTACCCCAGGGCTAATCTCAGTCACCTTCTCCCAGTGTGTTGCTCCCAGACTAATTACTGTCACTGTCCTAGTGTGTTACTCAGGGAGTAATCTTTGTCACTGTTCCTCTGTGTTACTGCAGGACAAACCTCTGTCTCTGTGTCCCTGTTTGTTACTCCAGGACTAATCTCTGTCACTTTGTCCCTGCGTGTTATTCCAGGATAAAGCTCGATATGGTTTTAGAGTGTGCAACTCAGCACTAATCACTGTCACTGTTCCTCTGTGTAACTCCAGGACTTATCGCTGTCAGCGTGTCCCCATGTGTTACTCCAGGATTAATCTGTCACTATCGCCATGTGTTACAACGTAACTAATTCTGTCCCACCTGCATATGCTCCTCCCAGTCTGATTTCTGCCACTGTCTTCTTGATGTAGTCCAGCACAAATTTAAGTCACTGTCCCCATGTGTTATTCCAAGACTACACTCTGTCACTGTGACTCTGTCTGTAGTTTAGGGACTAATCACTGTCATTGTCCCCGTGAAGTACCCCAGGACTGAGCACTGTCACTGTCTCCATGTGTTACTCCAGGACTAATATCTGTCACTGTGTCCAGTTTGATACTCCGGGACCAATCTTTGTCACAGAGTCAATGTGTGAAACTCCAGGACTGATCTATTTCACTGTAACCCATGTGTTGCACCAGGATGAATCTTTGTCACAATATCCCCCTGTGTTAATCCAATTCAAACCTCTGTCAATGTACTCCTCTGTTACAACAGGACGCCACGTGTTACTCCAGGACTAATCTCTGTCACTGTCTCCATGTGTTACTCTAGTACTAATCTCAGTCACTGTGTCCCCGTGTATAACTCCAGGACTAATGTCTGTCACTCTTCCTGTCTGTTTCTCCACAACTAATCTCTGTCACCATGACCCAGTGTCTATCCAGGAGTAATCTCTGTCACTGTATCCTAGTGGGTTACTCTGGGACTAATTCCTGTCACTGTGCTGGTATATTACTACAAGAAAAATCTCTATTACTATGTCCCAGTGTATTACTAGAGGACTAATCTCTGTCACTGTCCCCGTGTGTTATTCCAGATCTAATCTCTCTCACTATCCCTGTGTGATACTCCAAATCCAAACTCAGTCACCTTGTCCCAGTGTATTAATTCAGCAATGATCTCTGTAGTGTACATAATTGTTACTCCAGTAGTAATCTCTATCATTGTCCCCTTGTGTGTTACTCCATGACTAATTGTTGTCACCGTCTCCCTGTGCCGTACTCCAGGACTCTTCTCTATAACTGTCTCCTTGGGTGTTACTGCATGATTAATCTCTGTGACTGCCACTGTGTGTTACTCCAGGATTAATCTCTATCACTGATTCCCTTTGAATTAATCCAGGACTAATCTCTGCACCATTCCTGTTTGTTACTCCAAGATTAATCTCTGTCACTGTCCGCCTGTGATACTCCAGTAATAATCTCCAGCACTGTATCCCTGTGTGTTTCTCCAGGACTAATTGATGTACAGTCATATTGTGCAACTCCAGGACTAATCACGGTCACTGTGACCCCATGTGTTACGCCAGGTCTAATCGCTGTCACCGCCTCCTGTGTGTTACTCCGGGACAAATCTTACTAACCAAGTCCCTGTGTGTTACTCCAGGACTAATCTCTGTCACAGCCACGGTTTGTTACAGCAGCACTAGTCTCCGTCATCATGTCCCTGTGGGTTACACCAGGAATAATAACTGTCACTGTGTCACTGGGTGTTACTCCAGGACTAATGTCTGTCACCGTGTCACTGTATGTTACACCAGGAATAATCTCCGACACTGTCCCGGTGTGCTACTCTAGGAATAATATTTGTCACCATGTCCCCGTGTGTTAATCCAGAACTAATCTATGTACTGTGTCACATTGTGCAACTCCAGGACGAATCTCAGTCACTGTGTCCCCATGTGTTACTCCAGGGCAAATCTCTGTCACAGTCCCGGTGTGTTACAGCAGGACTAGTCTCCGTCATCGCGTCCCTGGGTGTTACTCCAGAACTAATCGGTCTCCTTGTCCCAGTGTGTTACTCCAGGGCTAATCTCTCACACTGGGTCCCCATGTGTTATTCCAGGACTAATGTCTGTCACTCTTCTTGTTTGTTACTCCACAACAAAACTCTGTCACCAAGTCTCAGTGTTAATACAGGAGTAAACTCTCACACTGTATCACAGTGGGTTACTCTAGGACTAATTCCTGTCACTGTGCTGGTGTGTTACTGCAAGAAAAATCTCTATTTCTATGTCCCAGTGTGTTACTCCAGGACTAATCTCAGTCACTGTGTCCCAGTGTGTTATTCCAGGACTAATCTCTGTAACTGTGTCCACGTGTGTTAATCCAGGACTAATCTCTGTCACTGTGTCCCAGTGTGTTACTCCAGGACTAATCTCTGTCATTGTGTCCCCGTGTGTTACTACAGGACTAATCTCTGTCACTGTATCCCCGTGTGTAAGTCCAGGACTAAACTCTGTCACAGTGTCCCAGTGTGTTACTCCAGGACTAATCTCTGTCATTGTGTCCCCGTGTGTTACTACAGGACTAATCTCTGTCACTGTATCCCCGTGTGTAACTCCAGGACTAAACTCTGTCACTGTGGCCCTGTGTGTTACTCCAGGGCAAATCTCTGTCACAGTCCCGGTGTGTTACAGCAGGACTAGTCTCCGTCATCGCGTCCCTGGGTGTTACTCCAGAACTAATCGGTCTCCTTGTCCCAGTGTGTTACTCCAGGGCTAATCTCTCACACTGGGTCCCCATGTGTTATTCCAGGACTAATGTCTGTCACTCTTCTTGTTTGTTACTCCACAACAAAACTCTGTCACCAAGTCTCAGTGTTAATACAGGAGTAAACTCTCACACTGTATCACAGTGGGTTACTCTAGGACTAATTCCTGTCACTGTGCTGGTGTGTTACTGCAAGAAAAATCTCTATTTCTATGTCCCAGTGTGTTACTCCAGGACTAATCTCTTTCACTGTGTCCCTGTGTGTTACTCCAGGACTAATCTCTGTCACTGTGTCCCTGTGTGTTATTCCAGGACTAATCTCTGTCACTGTGTCCCCGTGTGTTACTCCAGGCCTAAACTCTGTCTCTGTGTCCCTGTTTGTTACTCCAGGACTAATCTCTGTCACTTTGTCCCTGCGTGTTATTCCAGGATAAAGCTCGGTATGGTTTTACAGTGAGCAACTCAGCACTAATCACTGTCACTGTTCCTCTGTGTAACTCCAGGACTTATCGCTGTCAGCGTGTCCCCATGTGTTACTCTAGGATTAATCTGTCACTATCGCCATGTGTTACAACGTAACTAATTCTGTCCCACCTGCATATGCTCCTCCCAGTCTGATTTCTGCCACTGTCTTCTTGATGTAGTCCAGCACAAATTTAAGTCACTGTCCCCATGTGTTATTCCAAGACTACACTCTGTCACTGTGACTCTGTCTGTAGTTTAGGGACTAATCACTGTCATTGTCCCCGTGAAGTACCCCAGGACTGAGCACTGTCACTGTCTCCATGTGTTACTCCAGGACTAATATCTGTCACTGTGTCCAGTTTGATACTCCGGGACCAATCTTTGTCACAGAGTCAATGTGTGAAACTCCAGGACTGATCTATTTCACTGTAACCCATGTGTTGCACCAGGATGAATCTTTGTCACAATATCCCCCTGTGTTAATCCAATTCAAACCTCTGTCAATGTACTCCTCTGTTACAACAGGACGCCACGTGTTACTCCAGGACTAATCTCTGTCACTGTCTCCATGTGTTACTCTAGTACTAATCTCAGTCACTGTGTCCCCGTGTATAACTCCAGGACTAATGTCTGTCACTCTTCCTGTCTGTTTCTCCACAACTAATCTCTGTCACCATGACCCAGTGTCTATCCAGGAGTAATCTCTGTCACTGTATCCTAGTGGGTTACTCTGGGACTAATTCCTGTCACTGTGCTGGTATATTACTACAAGAAAAATCTCTATTACTATGTCCCAGTGTATTACTAGAGGACTAATCTCTGTCACTGTCCCCGTGTGTTATTCCAGATCTAATCTCTCTCACTATCCCTGTGTGATACTCCAAATCCAAACTCAGTCACCTTGTCCCAGTGTATTAATTCAGCAATGATCTCTGTAGTGTACATAATTGTTACTCCAGTAGTAATCTCTATCATTGTACCCTTGTGTGTTACTCCATGACTAATTGTTGTCACCGTCTCCCTGTGCCGTACTCCAGGACTCTTCTCTATAACTGTCTCCTTGGGTGTTACTGCATGATTAATCTCTGTGACTGCCACTGTGTGTTACTCCAGGATTAATCTCTATCACTGATTCCCTTTGAATTAATCCAGGACTAATCTCTGCACCATTCCTGTTTGTTACTCCAAGATTAATCTCTGTCACTGTCCGCCTGTGATACTCCAGTAATAATCTCCAGCACTGTATCCCTGTGTGTTTCTCCAGGACTAATTGATGTACAGTCATATTGTGCAACTCCAGGACTAATCACGGTCACTGTGACCCCATGTGTTACGCCAGGTCTAATCGCTGTCACCGCCTCCTGTGTGTTACTCCGGGACAAATCTTACTAACCAAGTCCCTGTGTGTTACTCCAGGACTAATCTCTGTCACAGCCACGGTTTGTTACAGCAGCACTAGTCTCCGTCATCATGTCCCTGTGGGTTACACCAGGAATAATAACTGTCACTGTGTCACTGGGTGTTACTCCAGGACTAATGTCTGTCACCGTGTCACTGTATGTTACACCAGGAATAATCTCCGACACTGTCCCGGTGTGCTACTCTAGGAATAATATTTGTCACCATGTCCCCGTGTGTTACTCCAGGCCTAAACTCTGTCTCTGTGTCCCTGTTTGTTACTCCAGGACTAATCTCTGTCACTTTGTCCCTGCGTGTTATTCCAGGATAAAGCTCGGTATGGTTTTACAGTGAGCAACTCAGCACTAATCACTGTCACTGTTCCTCTGTGTAACTCCAGGACTTATCGCTGTCACCGTGTCCCATTGTTCTACTCCAGGATTAATCTGTTACTATCGCCATGTGTTACAACGTAACTAATTCTGTCCCACCTGCATATGCTCCTCCTAGACTGATTTCTGCCACTGTCTTCTTGATGTAGTCCAGCACAAATTTAAGTCACTGTCCCCATGTGTTATTTCAAGACTACACTCTGTCACTGTGACTCTGTCTGAAGTTTAGGGACTAATCACCTTCATTGTCCCCGTGAAGTACCCCAGGACTGAGCACTGTCACTGTCCCCATGTGTTACTCCAGGACTAATATCTGTCACTATGTCCAGTTTGATACTCCGGGACCAATCTTTGTCACTGAGTCAATGTGTGAAACTCCAGGACTGATCTATTTCACTGTATCCCATGTGTTGCACCAGGATGAATCATTGTCACAATATCCCCCTGTGTTAATCCAGGTCAAACCTGTCAATGTACTCTTCTGTTACAACAGGACGCCACGTGTTACTCCAGGACTAATCTCTGTCTCTGTCTCCATGTGTTACTCTAGTACTAATCTCAGTCACTGTGTCCCTGTGTATAACTCCAGGACTAATGTCTGTCACTCTTCCTGTCTGTTTCTGCACAACTAATCTCTGACACAATGACCCAGTGTCTATACAGGAGTAATCTCTGTCACTGTATCCTAGAGGGTTACTCTGGGACTAATTCCTGTCACTGTGCTGGTGTATTACTGCAAGAAAAATCTCTATTACTATGTCCCAGTGTATTACTCCAGGACTAATCTCTGTCACTGTCCCCGTGTGTTATTCCAGATCTAATCTCTCTCACTATCCCTCTGTGATACTCCAAATCCAAACTCAGTCACCTTGTCCCAGTTTATTAATTCAGCAATGATCTCTGTAGTGTACATAAGTGTTACTCCAGTAGTAATCTCTGTCATTGTACCCTTGTGCGTTACTCCATGACTAATTGTTGTCACCGTCTCCCTGTGCCGTACTCCAGGACTCTTCTCTATAACTGTCTCCTTGGGTGTTACTGCATGATTAATCTCTGTCACTGCCACTGTGTGTTACTCCAGGATTAATCTCCATCACTGATTCCC
Source organism: Hypanus sabinus (assembly GCF_030144855.1). Taxonomy (NCBI): domain Eukaryota; kingdom Metazoa; phylum Chordata; class Chondrichthyes; order Myliobatiformes; family Dasyatidae; genus Hypanus; species Hypanus sabinus. The sequence goes on from NC_082706.1 coordinate 52,396,953, forward strand.
TTTGAATTAATCCAGGACTAATCTCTGCACCATTCCTGTTTGTTACTCCAAGATTAATCTCTGTCACTGTCCGCCTGTGATACTCCAGTAATAATCTCCAGCACTGTATCCCTGTGTGTTTCTCCAGGACTAATTGATGTACAGTCATATTGTGCAACTCCAGGACTTATCACGGTCATTGTGACCCCATGTGTTACGCCAGGTCTAATCGCTGTCACCGCCTCCTGTGTGTTACTCTGGGACAAATCTTACTAACCAAGTCCCTGTGTGTTACTCCAGGACTAATCTCTGTCACAGCCACGGTTTGTTACAGCAGCACTAGTCTCCGTCATCATGTCCCTGTGGGTTACACCAGGAATAATAACTGTCACTGTGTCCCTGGGTGTTACTCCAGGACTAAGCTCTGTCACTGTGTCCCCGTGTGATACTCCAGGACTAATCTCTGTCACTGTAACGCCGTGAGTTACTCCAGGACTAATCTCTGTCACTGCGTCCCTTTGTGTTACTCCAGGACTAAACTCTGCCACTGTTTCCCCGTGTGTTACTCCAGGACTAATCCCAGTCACTCTGTCCCCGTGTGTTACTCCAGGTTAAATCTCTGTCACTGTGTCCCTGTGTGTTAATCTAGGACTTATCTCTGTCACTGTATCCCGGTGTGTTACTCCAGGACTAATCTCTTTCACTGTGTCCCTGTGTGTTAATCCAGGACTAATCTCTGTCACTGTGTCCCTGTGTGTTAATACAGGACAAATCTCTTTCACAGTGTCGCCGTGTGTTACTCCAGGACTAATCTCTGTCACTATGACTCTGTGTGTTAATACAGGACTAATCTCTGTTACTGTGTCCCTGTGTGTTACTCCAGGACTAAAAACTTTCACTTTGTCCCCGTGTGTTACTCCTGGAGTAATTTCTGTCACTGTGTCCCAGTGTGATACTCCAGGACTAATCTCTGTCACTGTGTCCCCGTGTGTTACTCCAGGACTAAACTCAGTCACTGTCCCCGTGTGTTACTCCCGGACTAATCTCTTTCACTGTGTCCCTGTGTGTTAATCCAGGACTAATCTTTGTCACTGTGTCCCTGTGTGTTACACCAGGACTAATCTCTGTCACTTTGTCCCAGGGTGTTACTCCAGTACTAAGTGACTGTGTCCCCGTGTGTTACTCCAGGACTAATTGCTGTCACTGTGTCCCCGTGTGTTACTCCAAGGATAATCACTTTCACTGTGTCCCTGTGTGTTACTCCAGGACTAATCTCTGTCACTGTTTCCCTGTAGGTTAATCCAGGACTAATCTCTGTCACTGTGTCCCTGTGTGTTAATCCAGGACTAATCTCTGTCAGTGTGACCCCGTGAGTTACTCCAGGACTAATCTCTGTCACTGTGTCCCCGTGTGTTACTCCAGGACTAATCTCTCTCACTGTGTCCCTGTGTGTTAATCCAGGACTAATCTCTGTCACAATGTCCCAGTGTGTCATGCAGGACTAATCTCCGTTGCTGCCCCTGTGTGTTGCTCCTGAAATAATCTCTGTCACTGCGTCCCTATGTGTTACTCCAGGACTAAAGTCTGTCACGGTGTCCCTGCGTGATACACCAGGACTAATCTCTGTCACTTTGTCCCAGGGTGTTACTCCAGGACTATGTGACTGTGTCCCCGTGTGTTAATCCAGGACTAATCTCTGTCACTGTTTCCCTGTAGGTTAATCCAGGACTAATCTCTGTCACTGTGTCCCCGTGTGATACTGCAGGACTAATCTCTGTCACTGTGTCCTCCTGTGTTACTCCAGGACTAAACTCAGTCACTGCCCCCCTGTGTTACTCCCGGACTAATCTCTTTCACTGTGTCCCTGTGTGTTACTCCCGGACTAATCTCTTTCACTGTGTCCCTGTGTGTTAATCCAGGACTAATCTCTGTCACTCTGTCCCTGTGTGTTTCTACAGGACTAATCTCTTTCACTGTGACCCCGTGTGTTACTACAGGACTAATCTCTGTCACTGTTTCTCTGTGTGTTAATCCAGTTCTAATCTCTGTCACTGTGTCCCTGTGTGTTACTCCAGGACTAAGCTCTGTCACTGTGTCCCCGTGTGATACTCCAGGACTAATCTCTGTCACTGTGTCCCCGTGTGTTAGTCCAGGACTAATCTCTGTCACTGTGTCCCTGTGTGTTAGACCAGTACTAATCTCTGTCACTGTGTCTCCGTGTGTTACTCCAGGACTAATCTCTGTTACTGTGTCCCTGTGTGTTAATCCAGGACTAATCTCTGTCACAATGTCCCAGTGTGTCATGCTGGACTAATCTCCGTTGCTGCCTCTGTGTGTTGCTCCAGAAATAATCCCTGTCACTGCGTCCCCGTGTGTTACTCCCGGACTAATCTCTTTCACTGCGTCCCTGTTTTAATCCAGGACTAATCTCTGTCACTGTGTCCCTGTGTGTTACTACAGGACTAATCTCCTTCACTGTGTCCCCGTGTGTTACTCCAGGACTAATCTCTGTCACTGTGTCTCTGTGTGTTAATCCAGCACTAATCTCTGTTACTGTGTCCCTGTGTGTTACTCCAGGACTAAACTCTATCACTGTGTCCCCGTGAGTTACTCCTGCAGTAATCTCTGTCACTGTCCCCGTGTGTTACTCCCGGACTAATCTCTTTCACTGTGTCCCTGTGTGTTAATCCAGGACTAATCTCTGTCAATGTGTCCCTGTGTGTTACTACAGGACTAATCTTTTTCACTGTGACCCCGTGTGTTACTCCAGGACTAATCTCTGTCACTGTTTCTCTGTGTGTTAATCCAGTTCTAATCTCTGTCACTGCGTCCCTGTGTGTTACACCAGGACTAAACTCTGTCACTGTGTCCCCGTGTGATACTCCAGGACTAATCTCTGTCACTGTGTCCCCGTGTGTTAATCCTGGACTAATCTCTGTCACTGTGTCCCTGTGTATTACTACAGGACTAATCTCTTTCACTGTGTCCCCGTGTGCTACTCCAGGACTAATCTCTGTCACTGTGTCCCTGTGTGTTAATCCAGGTCTAATCTCTGTCACTGTATCCCCTGTGTATAACTCCAGGACTAATGTCTGTCACTCTTCCTGTCTGTTTCTGCACAACTAATCTCTGACACAATGACCCAGTGTCTATACAGGAGTAATCTCTGTCACTGTATCCTAGAGGGTTACTCTGGGACTAATTCCTGTCACTGTGCTGGTGTATTACTGCAAGAAAAATCTCTATTACTATGTCCCAGTGTATTACTCCAGGACTAATCTCTGTCACTGTCCCCGTGTGTTATTCCAGATCTAATCTCTCTCACTATCCCTCTGTGATACTCCAAATCCAAACTCAGTCACCTTGTCCCAGTTTATTAATTCAGCAATGATCTCTGTAGTGTACATAAGTGTTACTCCAGTAGTAATCTCTGTCATTGTACCCTTGTGCGTTACTCCATGACTAATTGTTGTCACCGTCTCCCTGTGCCGTACTCCAGGACTCTTCTCTATAACTGTCTCCTTGGGTGTTACTGCATGATTAATCTCTGTCACTGCCACTGTGTGTTACTCCAGGATTAATCTCCATCACTGATTCCCTTTGAATTAATCCAGGACTAATCTCTGCACCATTCCTGTTTGTTACTCCAAGATTAATCTCTGTCACTGTCCGCCTGTGATACTACAGTAATAATCTCCAGCACTGTATCCCTGTGTGTTTCTCCAGGACTAATTGATGTACAGTCATATTGTGCAACTCCAGGACTTATCACGGTCATTGTGACCCCATGTGTTACGCCAGGTCTAATCGCTGTCACCGCCTCCTGTGTGTTACTCTGGGACAAATCTTACTAACCAAGTCCCTGTGTGTTACTCCAGGACTAATCTCTGTCACAGCCACGGTTTGTTACAGCAGCACTAGTCTCCGTCATCATGTCCCTGTGGGTTACACCAGGAATAATAACTGTCACTGTGTCCCTGGGTGTTACTCCAGGACTAAACTCAGTCACTGTCCCCCTGTGGTACTCCCGGACTAATCTCTTTCACTGTGTCCCTGTGTGTTACTCCAGGACTAAGCTCTGTCACTGTGTCCCCGTGTGATACTCCAGGACTAATCTCTGTCACTGTAACGCCGTGAGTTACTCCAGGACTAATCTCTGTCACTGCGTCCCTTTGTGTTACTCCAGGACTAAACTCTGCCACTGTTTCCCCGTGTGTTACTCCAGGACTAATCCCAGTCACTCTGTCCCCGTGTGTTACTCCAGGTTAAATCTCTGTCACTGTGTCCCTGTGTGTTAATCTAGGACTTATCTCTGTCACTGTATCCCGGTGTGTTACTCCAGGACTAATCTCTTTCACTGTGTCCCTGTGTGTTAATCCAGGACTAATCTCTGTCACTGTGTCCCTGTGTGTTAATACAGGACAAATCTCTTTCACAGTGTCGCCGTGTGTTACTCCAGGACTAATCTCTGTCACTATGACTCTGTGTGTTAATACAGGACTAATCTCTGTTACTGTGTCCCTGTGTGTTACTCCAGGACTAAAAACTTTCACTTTGTCCCCGTGTGTTACTCCTGGAGTAATTTCTGTCACTGTGTCCCAGTGTGATACTCCAGGACTAATCTCTGTCACTGTGTACCCGTGTGTTACTCCAGGACTAAACTCAGTCACTGTCCCCGTGTGTTACTCCCGGACTAATCTCTTTCACTGTGTCCCTGTGTGTTAATCCAGGACTAATCTTTGTCACTGTGTCCCTGTGTGTTACACCAGGACTAATCTCTGTCACTTTGTCCCAGGGTGTTACTCCAGTACTAAGTGACTGTGTCCCCGTGTGTTACTCCAGGACTAATTGCTGTCACTGTGTCCCCGTGTGTTACTCCAAGGATAATCACTTTCACTGTGTCCCTGTGTGTTACTCCAGGACTAATCTCTGTCACTGTTTCCCTGTAGGTTAATCCAGGACTAATCTCTGTCACTGTGTCCCGGTGTGTTAATCCAGGACTAATCTCTGTCAGTGTGACCCCGTGAGTTACTCCAGGACTAATCTCTGTCACTGTGTCCCCGTGTGTTACTCCAGGACTAATCTCTCTCACTGTGTCCCTGTGTGTTAATCCAGGACTAATCTCTGTCACAATGTCCCAGTGTGTCATGCAGGACTAATCTCCGTTGCTGCCCCTGTGTGTTGCTCCTGAAATAATCTCTGTCACTGCGTCCCTATGTGTTACTCCAGGACTAAACTCTGTCACGGTGTCCCTGCGTGATACACCAGGACTAATCTCTGTCACTTTGTCCCAGGGTGTTACTCCAGGACTATGTGACTGTGTCCCCGTGTGTTAATCCAGGACTAATCTCTGTCACTGTTTCCCTGTAGGTTAATCCAGGACTAATCTCTGTCACTGTGTCCCCGTGTGATACTGCAGGACTAATCTCTGTCACTGTGTCCTCCTGTGTTACTCCAGGACTAAACTCAGTCACTGCCCCCCTGTGTTACTCCCGGACTAATCTCTTTCACTGTGTCCCTGTGTGTTACTCCCGGACTAATCTCTTTCACTGTGTCCCTGTGTGTTAATCCAGGACTAATCTCTGTCACTCTGTCCCTGTGTGTTTCTACAGGACTAATCTCTTTCACTGTGACCCCGTGTGTTACCTCAGGACTAATCTCTGTCACTGTTTCTCTGTGTGTTAATCCAGTTCTAATCTCTGTCACTGTGTCCCTGTGTGTTACTCCAGGACTAAGCTCTGTCACTGTGTCCCCGTGTGATACTCCAGGACTAATCTCTGTCACTGTGTCCCCGTGTGTTAATCCAGGACTAATCTCTGTCACTGTGTCCCTGTGTGTTAGACCAGTACTAATCTCTGTCACTGTGTCTCCGTGTGTTACTCCAGGACTAATCTCTGTTACTGTGTCCCTGTGTGTTAATCCAGGACTAATCTCTGTCACAATGTCCCAGTGTGTCATGCTGGACTAATCTCCGTTGCTGCCTCTGTGTGTTGCTCCAGAAATAATCCCTGTCACTGCGTCCCCGTGTGTTACTCCCGGACTAATCTCTTTCACTGCGTCCCTGTTTTAATCCAGGACTAATCTCTGTCACTGTGTCCCTGTGTGTTACTACAGGACTAATCTCCTTCACTGTGTCCCCGTGTGTTACTCCAGGACTAATCTCTGTCACTGTGTCTCTGTGTGTTAATCCAGCACTAATCTCTGTTACTGTGTCCCTGTGTGTTACTCCAGGACTAAACTCTATCACTGTGTCCCCGTGAGTTACTCCTGCAGTAATCTCTGTCACTGTCCCCGTGTGTTACTCCCGGACTAATCTCTTTCACTGTGTCCCTGTGTGTTAATCCAGGACTAATCTCTGTCAATGTGTCCCTGTGTGTTACTACAGGACTAATCTTTTTCTCTGTGACCCCGTGTGTTACTCCAGGACTAATCTCTGTCACTGTTTCTCTGTGTGTTAATCCAGTTCTAATCTCTGTCACTGCGTCCCTGTGTGTTACACCAGGACTAAACTCTGTCACTGTGTCCCCGTGTGATACTCCAGGACTAATCTCTGTCACTGTGTCCCCGTGTGTTAATCCTGGACTAATCTCTGTCACTGTGTCCCTGTGTATTACTACAGGACTAATCTCTTTCACTGTGTCCCCGTGTAATACTCCAGGACTAATCTCTGTCACTGTGTCCCTGTGTGTTAATCCAGGTCTAATCTCTGTCACAATGCCCCAGTGTGTCATGCAGGACTAATATCCGTTGCTGCCCCTGTGCGTTGCTCCAGAAATAATCTCTGTCACTGCGTCCCTTTGTGTTACTCCAGGACTAAACTCTGCCACTGTTTCCCCGTGTGTTACTCCAGGACTAATCTCTGTCACTTTGTCCCAGGGTGTTACTTCAGGACTATGTGACTGTGTCCCCGTGTGTTAATCCAGGACTAATCTCTGTCACTGTTTCCCTGTAGGTTAATACAGGACTAATCTCTGTCACTGCGTCCCTGCGTGTTAGTCCAGTACTAATCTCTGTCACTGTGTCCCCGTGTGATACTCCAAGACTAATCTCTGTCACTGTGTCCTCCTGTGTTAGTCCAGGACTAAACTCAGTCACTGTCCCCCTGTGTTACTCCCGGACTAATCTCTTTCACTGTGTCCCTGTGTGTTAATCCAGGACTAATCTCTGTCACTGTGTCCCTGTGTGTTACTACAGGACTAATCTCTTTCACTGTGACCCCGTGTGTTACTACAGGACTAATCTCTGTCACTGTTTCTCTGTGTGTTAATCCAGTTCTAATCTCTGTCACTGTGTCCCTGTGTGTTACTCCAGGACTAAGCTCTGTCACTGTGTCCCCGTGTGATACTCCAGGACTAATCTCTGTCACTGTGTCCCCGTGTGTTAATCCAGGACTAATCTCTGTCACTATGACTCTGTGTGTAAATCCAGGACTAATCTCTGTCACTGCATCCCGGTGTGTTACTCCAGGACTAATCTCTTTCACTGTGTCCTTGTGTGTTAATCCCGGACTAATCTCTTTCACTGTGTCGCTGTGTGTTAATCCAGGACTAATCTTTTTCACTGTGTCCCTGTGTGTTACACCCGGACTAATCTCTGTCACTTTGTCCCAGGGTGTTACTCCAGGACTAAGTGACTGTGTCCCCGTGTGTTACTCCAGGACAAATTGCTGTCACTGTGTCCCCGTGTGTTACTCCAGGAATAATCTCTTTCACTGTGTCCCTGTGTGTTACTCCAGTACTAATCTCTGTCACTGTTTCCCTGTAGGTTAATCCAGGACTAATCTCTGTCACTGTGTCCTTGTGTGTTAATCCAGGACTAATCTCTGTCACTGTGTCCCCATGTGTTACTCCAGGTCTAATCTCTGTCACTGTGTCCCTGTGTGTTAATCTAGGACTAATCTCTGTCACTGTATTCCCGTGTGTTACTACAGGACTAAACTCTGTCACTGTGTCCCTGCGTGATACACCAGGACTAATCTCTGTCACTTTGTCCCAGGGTGTTACTCCAGGACTATGTGACTGTGTCCCCGTGTGTTAATCCAGGACTAATCTCTGTCACTGTTTCCCTGTAGGTTAATCCAGGACTAATCTCTGTCACTGCGTCCCTGCGTGTTAGTCCAGTACTAATCTCTGTCACTGTGTCCCCGTGTGATACTCCAAGACTAATCTCTGTCACTGTGTCCTCCTGTGTTAGTCCAGGACTAAACTCAGTCACTGTCCCCCTGTGTTACTCCCGGACTAATCTCTTTCACTGTGTCCCTGTGTGTTAATCCAGGACTAATCTCTGTCACTGTGTCCCTGTGTGTTAATACAGGACAAATCTCTTTCACTGTGTCGCCGTGTGTTACTCCAGGACTAATCTCTGTCACTATGACTCTGTGTGTTAATCCAGGACTAATCTCTTTTACTGTGTCCCTGTGTGTTACTCCAGGACTAAAAACTTTCACTGTGTCCCCGTGTGTTACTCCTGGAGTAATCTCTGTCACTGTGTCCCAGTGTGATACTCCAGGACTAATCTCTGTCACTGTGTCCCCGTGTGTTACTCCAGGACTAAACTCAGACACTGTCCCCGTGTGTTACTCCCGGACGAATCTCTTTCACTGTGTCCCTGTGTGTTAATCCAGGACTAATATTTGTCGCTGTGTCCCTGTGTGTTACACCAGGACTAATCTCTGGCACTTTGTCCCAGGGTGTTACTCCAGGACTAAGTGACTGTGTCTCCGTGTGTTACTCCAGGACTAATCTCTGTCACTGTGTCCCTGTGTGTTAATCCAGGGCTAATCTCTGTCACAATGTCCCAGTGTGTCATGCTGGACTAATCTCCTTTGCTGCCCCTGTGTGTTGCTCCAGAAATAATCCCTGTCACTGCGTCCCCGTGTGTTACTCCAGGACTAAACTCTGTCACTGTGTCCCTGTGTGTTAATCTAGGACTAATCTCTGTCACTGTATCCCGGTGTGTTACTCCAGGACTAATCTCTTTCACTGTGTCCCTGTGTGTTAATCCAGGACTAATCTCTGTCACTGTGTCCCTGTGTGTTAATACAGGACAAATCTCTTTCACTGTGTCGCCGTGTGTTACTCCAGGACTAATCTCTGTCACTACGACTCTGTGTGTTAATCCAGGACTAATCTCTTTTACTGTGTCCCTGTGTGTTACTCCAGGACTAAAAACTTTCACTGTGTCCCCGTGTGTTACTCCTGGAGTAATCTCTGTCACTGTGTCCCAGTGTGATACTCCAGGACTAATCTCTGTCACTGTGTCCCCGTGTGTTACTCCAGGACTAAACTCAGACACTGTCCCCGTGTGTTACTCCCGGACGAATCTCTTTCACTGTGTCCCTGTGTGTTAATCCAGGACTAATATTTGTCGCTGTGTCCCTGTGTGTTACACCAGGACTAATCGCTGGCACTTTGTCCCAGGGTGTTACTCCAGGACTAAGTGACTGTGTCCCCGTGTGTTACTCCAGGACTAATTGCTGTCACTGTGTCCCCGTGTGTTACTCCAGGAATAATCTCTTTCACTGTGTCCCCGTGTGTTACTCCAGGACTAATCTCTGTCACTGTTTCCCTGTAGGTTAATCCAGGACTAATCTCTGTCACTGTGTCCCTGTGTGTTAATCCAGGACTAATCTCTGTCACTGTGACCCCGTGAATTACTCCAGGACTAATCTCTGTCACTGTCACCCCGTGCGTTACTCCAGGACTAATCTCTGTCACTGTGTCCCCGTGTGTTACTCCAGGACTAATCTCTCACACTGTGTCCCTGTATGTTAATCAAGGACTAATCTCTGTCACAATGTCCCAGTGTGTCATGCAGGACTAATCTCCGTTGCTGCCCCTGTGTGTTGCTCCAGAAATAATCTCTGTCACTGCGTCCCTATGTGTTACTCCAGGACTAAACTCTGCCACTGTTTCCCCGTGTGTTACTCCAGGACTAATCACAGTCACTGTGTCCCCGTGTGTTACTCCAGGTCTAATCTCTGTCACTGTGTCCCTGTGTGTTAATCTAGGACTAATCTCTGTCGCTGTATCCCCGTGTGTTACTCCAGGACTAATCTCTTTCACTGCGTCCCTGTGTGTTAATCCAGGACTAATCTATTTGACTGTGTCCCCGTGTGTTACTCCAGGACTAATCTCTGTCACTGTGTCTCTGTGTGTTAATCCTGCACTAATCTCTGTTACTGTGTCCCTGTGTGTTACTCCAGGACTAAACTCTTCACTGTGTCCCCGTGTGTTACTCCTGCAGTAATCTCTGTCACTGTGTCCCCGTGTGATACTCCAGGACTAACCTCTGTCATTGTGTCCCTGTGTGTTACTACAGGACTAATCTCCGTCACTGTCACCAGGACTAATCTCTGTCACTTTGTCCCAGGGTGTTACTCCAGGACTATGTGACTGTGGCCCCGTGTGTTACTCCAGGACTAAGCTCTGTCACTGTGTCCCCGTGTGTTACTCCAGGACTAATATCTATCACTGTGTCCCTGTGTGTCACTCCAGGACTAATCTCTGTCACGGTGTCCCTGTGTGTTACTACAGGACTAATCATTTTCACTGTGACCCCGTGTGTTACTCCAGGACTAATCTCTGTCACTGTTTCTCTGTGTGTTAATCCAGTTCTAATCTCTGTCACTGTGTCCCTGTGTGTTACTCCAGGACTAAACTCTGTCACTGTGTCCCCGTGTGATACTCCAGGACTAAACTCTATCACTGTGTCCCCGTGTGTTACTCCTGCAGTAATCTCTGTCACTGTCCCCGTGTGTTACTCCCGGACTAATCTCTTTCACTGTGTCCCTGTGTGTTAATCCAGGACTAATCTCTGTCACTGTGTCCCTGTGTGTTACTACAGGACTAATCATTTTCACTGTGACCCCGTGTGTTACTCCAGGACTAATCTCTGTCACTGTTTCTCTGTGTGTTAATCCAGTTCTAATCTCTGTCACTGTGTCCCTGTGTGTTACTCCAGGACTAAACTCTGTCACTGTGTCCCCGTGTGATACTCCAGGACTAATCTCTGTCACTGTGTCCCCGTGTGTTAATCCTGGACTAATCTCTGTCACTGTGTCCCTGTGTATTACTACAGGACTAATCTCTTTCACTGTGTCCCCGTGTGCTACTCCAGGACTAAACTCTGTCACTGTTTCCCTGTGTGTTAATCCAGGACTAATCTCTGTCACTGTGACCCCGTGAATTACTCCAGGACTAATCTCTGTCACTGTGTCCCCGTGCGTTACTCCAGGGCTAATCTCTGTCACTGTGTCCCCGTGTGTTACTCCAGGACTAATCTCTCTCACTGTGTCCGTGTGTGTTAATCCAGGAATAATCTCTGTCACAATGTCCCAGTGTGTCATGCAGGACTAATCTCCGTTGCTGCCCCTGTGTGTTGCTCCAGAAATAATCTTTGTCACTGCGTCCCTATGTGTTACTCCAGGACTAAACTCTGCCACTGTTTCCCCGTGTGTTACTTCAGGACTAATCACAGTCACTGTGTCCCCGTGTGTTACTCCAGGTCTAATCTCTGTCACTGTGTCCCTGTGTGTTAATCTAGGACTAATCTCTGTCACTGTATCCCCGTGTGTTACTACAGGACTAAACTCTGTCACTGTGTCCCTGCGTGATACACCAGGACTAATCTCTGTCACTTTGTCCCAGGGTGTTACTCCAGGACTAAGTGACTGTGTCCCCGTGTGTTACTCCAGGACAAATTGCTGTCACTGTGTCCCCGTGTGTTACTCCAGGAATAATCTCTTTCACTGTATCCCTGTAGGTTAATCCAGGACTAATCTCTGTCACTGTGTCCCTGTGTGTTAATCCAGGACTAATCTCTGTCACTGTCACCCCGTGCGTTACTCCAGGACTAAACTCTGTCACTGTGTCCCCGTGTGTTACTCCAGGACTAATCTCTCTCACTGTGTCCCTGTGTGTTAATCCCGGACTAATCTCTGTCACAATGCCCCAGTGTGTCATGCAGGACTAATATCCGTTGCTGCCCCTGTGCGTTGCTCCAGAAATAATCTCTGTCACTGCGTCCCTTTGTGTTACTCCAGGACTAAACTCTGCCACTGTTTCCCCGTGTGTTACTCCAGGACTAATCCCAGTCACTGTGTCCCCGTGTGTTACTCCAGGTCAAATCTCTGTCACTGTGTCCCTGTGTGTTAATCTAGGACTAATCTCTGTCACTGTATCCCGGTGTGTTACTCCAGGACTAATCTCTTTCACTGTGTCCCTGTGTGTTAATCCAGGACTAATCTCTGTCACTGTGTCCCTGTGTGTTAATACAGGATAAATCTCTTTCACTGTGTCGCCGTGTGTTACTCCAGGACTAATCTCTGTCTCTATGACTCTGTGTGTAAATCCAGGACTAATCTCTGTTACTGTGTCCCTGTTTGTTACTCTAGGACTAAAAACTTTCACTGTGTCCCCGTGTGTTACTCCTGGAGTAATCTCTGTCACTGTGTCCCAGTGTGATACTCCAGGACTAATCCCAGTCACTGTGTCCCCGTGTGTTACTCCAGGTCAAATCTCTGTCACTGTGTCCCTGTGTGTTAATCTAGGACTAATCTCTGTCACTGCATCCCGGTGTGTTACTCCAGGACTAATCTCTTTCACTGTGTCCCTGTGTGTTAATCCCGGACTAATCTCTTTCACTGTGTCGCTGTGTGTTAATCCAGGACTAATCTTTGTCACTGTGTCCCTGTGTGTTACACCAGGACTAATCTCTGTCACTTTGTCCCAGGGTGTTACTCCAGGACTAAGTGACTGTGTCCCCGTGTGTTACTCCAGGACAAATTGCTGTCACTGTGTCCCCGTGTGTTACTCTAGGAATAATCTCTTTCACTGTATCCCTGTAGGTTAATCCAGGACTAATCTCTGTCACTGTGTCCCTGTGTGTTAATCCAGGACTAAACTCTGTCACTGTGTCCCCGTGTGTTACTCCAGGACTAATCTCTCTCACTGTGTCCCTGTGTGTTAATCCCGGACTAATCTCTGTCACTGTCACCCCGTGCGTTACTCCAGGACTAAACTCTGCCACTGTTTCCCCGTGTGTTACTTCAGGACTAATCACAGTCACTGTGTCCCCGTGTGTTACTCCAGGTCTAATCTCTGTCACTGTGTCCCTGTGTGTTAATCTAGGACTAATCTCTGTCACTGTATCCCCGTGTGTTACTACAGGACTAAACTCTGTCACTGTGTCCCTGCGTGATACACCAGGACTAATCTCTGTCACTTTGTCCCAGGGTGTTACTCCAGGACTAAGTGACTGTGTCCCCGTGTGTTACTCCAGGACAAATTGCTGTCACTGTGTCCCCGTGTGTTACTCCAGGAATAATCTCTTTCACTGTATCCCTGTAGGTTAATCCAGGACTAATCTCTGTCACTGTGTCCCTGTGTGTTAATCCAGGACTAATCTCTGTCACTGTCACCCCGTGCGTTACTCCAGGACTAAACTCTGTCACTGTGTCCCCGTGTGTTACTCCAGGACTAATCTCTCTCACTGTGTCCCTGTGTGTTAATCCCGGACTAATCTCTGTCACAATGCCCCAGTGTGTCATGCAGGACTAATATCCGTTGCTGCCCCTGTGCGTTGCTCCAGAAATAATCTCTGTCACTGCGTCCCTTTGTGTTACTCCAGGACTAAACTCTGCCACTGTTTCCCCGTGTGTTACTCCAGGACTAATCCCAGTCACTGTGTCCCCGTGTGTTACTCCAGGTCAAATCTCTGTCACTGTGTCCCTGTGTGTTAATCTAGGACTAATCTCTGTCACTGTATCCCGGTGTGTTACTCCAGGACTAATCTCTTTCACTGTGTCCCTGTGTGTTAATCCAGGACTAATCTCTGTCACTGTGTCCCTGTGTGTTAATACAGGATAAATCTCTTTCACTGTGTCGCCGTGTGTTACTCCAGGACTAATCTCTGTCTCTATGACTCTGTGTGTAAATCCAGGACTAATCTCTGTTACTGTGTCCCTGTTTGTTACTCTAGGACTAAAAACTTTCACTGTGTCCCCGTGTGTTACTCCTGGAGTAATCTCTGTCACTGTGTCCCAGTGTGATACTCCAGGACTAATCCCAGTCACTGTGTCCCCGTGTGTTACTCCAGGTCAAATCTCTGTCACTGTGTCCCTGTGTGTTAATCTAGGACTAATCTCTGTCACTGCATCCCGGTGTGTTACTCCAGGACTAATCTCTTTCACTGTGTCCCTGTGTGTTAATCCCGGACTAATCTCTTTCACTGTGTCGCTGTGTGTTAATCCAGGACTAATCTTTGTCACTGTGTCCCTGTGTGTTACACCAGGACTAATCTCTGTCACTTTGTCCCAGGGTGTTACTCCAGGACTAAGTGACTGTGTCCCCGTGTGTTACTCCAGGACAAATTGCTGTCACTGTGTCCCCGTGTGTTACTCCAGGAATAATCTCTTTCACTGTATCCCTGTAGGTTAATCCAGGACTAATCTCTGTCACTGTGTCCCTGTGTGTTAATCCAGGACTAAACTCTGTCACTGTGTCCCCGTGTGTTACTCCAGGACTAATCTCTCTCACTGTGTCCCTGTGTGTTAATCCCGGACTAATCTCTGTCACTGTCACCCCGTGCGTTACTCCAGGACTAAACTCTGTCACTGTGTCCCCGTGTGTTACTCCAGGACTAATCTCTCTCACTGTGTCCCTGTGTGTTAATCCCGGACTAATCTCTGTCACAATGTCCCAGTGTGTCATCCAGGACTAATCTCCGTTGCTGCCCCTGTGTGTTGCTCCAGAAATAATCTCTGTCACTGCGTCCCTATGTGTTACTCCAGGACTAAACTCTGCCACTGTTTCCCCGTGTGTTACTCAAGGACTAATCACAGTCACTGTGTCCCCATGTGTTACTCCAGGTCTAATCTCTGTCACTGTGTCCCTGTGTGTTAATCTAGGACTAATCTCTGTCACTGTATACCCGTGTGTTACTACAGGACTAAACTCTGTCACTGTGTCCCTGCGTGATACACCAGGACTAATCTCTGTCACTTTGTCCCAGGGTGTTACTCCAGGACTATGTGACTGTGTCCCCGTGTGTTAATCCAGGACTAATCTCTGTCACTGTTTCCCTGTAGGTTAATCCAGGACTAATCTCTGTCACTGCGTCCCTGCGTGTTAGTCCAGTACTAATCTCTGTCACTGTGTCCCCGTGTGATACTCCAAGACTAATCTCTGTCACTGTGTCCTCCTGTGTTAGTCCAGGACTAAACTCAGTCACTGTCCCCCTGTGTTACACCCGGACTAATCTCTTTCACTGTGTCCCTGTGTGTTAATCCAGGACTAATCTCTGTCACTGTGTCCCTGTGTGTTACTACAGGACTAATCTCTTTCACTGTGACCCCGTGTGTTACTACAGGACTAATCTCTGTCACTGTTTCTCTGTGTGTTAATCCAGTTCTAATCTCTGTCACTGTGTCCCTGTGTGTTACTCCAGGACTAAGCTCTGTCACTGTGTCCCCGTGTGATACTCCAGGACTAATCTCTGTCACTGTGTCCCCGTGTGTTAATCCAGGACTAATCTCTGTCACTATGACTCTGTGTGTAAATCCAGGACTAATCTCTGTCACTGCATCCCGGTGTGTTACTCCAGGACTAATCTCTTTCTCTGTGTCCTTGTGTGTTAATCCCGGACTAATCTCTTTCACTGTGTCGCTGTGTGTTAATCCAGGACTAATCTTTGTCACTGTGTCCCTGTGTGTTACACCCGGACTAATCTCTGTCACTTTGTCCCAGGGTGTTACTCCAGGACTAAGTGACTGTGTCCCCGTGTGTTACTCCAGGACAAATTGCTGTCACTGTGTCCCCGTGTGTTACTCCAGGAATAATCTCTTTCACTGTGTCCCTGTGTGTTACTCCAGTACTAATCTCTGTCACTGTTTCCCTGTAGGTTAATCCAGGACTAATCTCTGTCACTGTGTCCCTGTGTGTTAATCCAGGACTAATCTCTGTCACTGTGTCCCCGTGTGATACTCCAAGACTAATCTCTGTCACTGTGTCCTCCTGTGTTAGTCCAGGACTAAACTCAGTCACTGTCCCCCTGTGTTACTCCCGGACTAATCTCTTTCACTGTGTCCCTGTGTGTTAATCCAGCACTAATCTCTGTCACTGTGTCCCTGTGTGTTACTACAGGACTAATCTCTTTCACTGTGACCCCGTGTGTTACTACAGGACTAATCTCTGTCACTGTTTCTCTGTGTGTTAATCCAGTTCTAATCTCTGTCACTGTGTCCCTGTGTGTTACTCCAGGACTAAGCTCTGTCACTGTGTCCCCGTGTGATACTCCAGGACTAATCTCTGTCACTGTGTCCCTGTGTGTTAATCCAGGGCTAATCTCTGTCACAATGTCCCAGTGTGTCATGCTGGACTAATCTCCTTTGCTGCCCCTGTGTGTTGCTCCAGAAATAATCCCTGTCACTGCGTCCCCGTGTGTTACTCCAGGACTAATCTCTTTCACTGCGTCCCTGTGTGTTAATCCAGGACTAATCTCTGTCACTGTGTCTTTGTGTGTTACTACAGGACTAATCTCCTTCACTGTGTCCCCGTGTGTTACTCCAGGACTAATCTCAGTCACTGTGGCTCTGTGTGTTAATCCAGCACTAATCTCTGTTACTGTGTCCCTGTGTGTTAATCCAGGACTAATCTCTGTCACAATGTCCCAGTGTGTCATGCTGGACTAATCTCCTTTGCTGACCCTGTGTGTTGCTCCAGAAATAATCCCTGTCACTGCGTCCCCGTGTGTTACTCCAGGACTAATCTCTTTCACTGCGTCCCTGTGTGTTAATCCAGGACTAATCTCTGTCACTGTGTCCCTGTGTGTTACTACAGGACTAATCATTTTCACTGTGACCCCGTGTGTTACTCCAGGACTAATCTCTGTCACTGTTTCTCTGTGTGTTAATCCAGTTCTAATCTCTGTCACTGTGTCCCTGTGTGTTACTCCAGGACTAAGCTCTGTCACTGTGTCCCCGTGTGATACTCCAGGACTAATCTCTGTCACTGTGTCCCCGTGTGTTAATCCAGGACTAATCTCTGTCACTGTGTCCCTGTGTGTTAATCCAGGTCTAATCTCTGTCACAATGCCCCAGTGTGTCATGCAGGACTAATATCCGTTGCTGCCCCTGTGCGTTGCTCCAGAAATAATCTCTGTCACTGCGTCCCTTTGTGTTACACCAGGACTATACTCTGCCACTGTTTCCCCGTGTGTTACTCCAGGACTAATCCCAGTCACTGTGTCCCCGTGTGTTACTCCAGGTCAAATCTCTGTCACTGTGTCCCTGTGTGTTAATCTAGGACTAATCTCTGTCACTGCATCCCGGTGTGTTACTCCAGGACTAATCTCTTTCACTGTGTCCCTGTGTGTTAATCCCGGACTAATCTCTTTCACTGTGTCGCTGTGTGTTAATCCAGGACTAATCTTTGTCACTGTGTCCCTGTGTGTTACACCAGGACTAATCTCTGTCACTTTGTCCCAGGGTGTTACTCCAGGACTAAGTGACTGTGTCCCCGTGTGTTACTCCAGGACAAATTGCTGTCACTGTGTCCCCGTGTGTTACTCCAGGAATAATCTCTTTCACTGTATCCCTGTAGGTTAATCCAGGACTAATCTCTGTCACTGTGTCCTTGTGTGTTAATCCAGGACTAATCTCTGTCACTGTGACCCCGTAAATTACTCCAGGACTAATCTCTGTCACTGTCACCCCGTGCGTTACTCCAGGACTAAACTCTGTCACTGTGTCCCCGTGTGTTACTCCAGGACTAATCTCTCTCACTGTGTCCCTGTGTGTTAATCCCGGACTAATCTCTGTCACAATGTCCCAGTGTGTCATGCAGGACTAATCTCCGTTGCTGCCCCTGTGTGTTGCTCCAGAAATAATCTCTGTCACTGCGTCCCTATGTGTTACTCCAGGACTAAACTCTGCCACTGTTTCCCCGTGTGTTACTCCAGGACTAATCACAGTCACTGTGTCCCCATGTGTTACTCCAGGTCTAATCTCTGTCACTGTGTCCCTGTGTGTTAATCTAGGACTAATCTCTGTCACTGTATCCCCGTGTGTTACTACAGGACTAAACTCTGTCACTGTGTCCCTGCGTGATACACCAGGACTAATCTCTGTCACTTTGTCCCAGGGTGTTACTCCAGGACTATGTGACTGTGTCCCCGTGTGTTAATCCAGGACTAATCTCTGTCACTGTTTCCCTGTAGGTTAATCCAGGACTAATCTCTGTCACTGCGTCCCTGCGTGTTAGTCCAGTACTAATCTCTGTCACTGTGTCCCCGTGTGATACTCCAAGACTAATCTCTGTCACTGTGTCCTCCTGTGTTAGTCCAGGACTAAACTCAGTCATTGTCCCCCTGTGTTACACCCGGACTAATCTCTTTCACTGTGTCCCTGTGTGTTAATCCAGGACTAATCTCTGTCACTGTGTCCCTGTGTGTTACTACAGGACTAATCTCTTTCACTGTGACCCCGTGTGTTACTACAGGACTAATCTCTGTCACTGTTTCTCTGTGTGTTAATCCAGTTCTAATCTCTGTCACTGTGTCCCTGTGTGTTACTCCAGGACTAAGCTCTGTCACTGTGTCCCCGTGTGATACTCCAGGACTAATCTCTGTCACTGTGTCCCCGTGTGTTAATCCAGGACTAATCTCTGTCACTATGACTCTGTGTGTAAATCCAGGACTAATCTCTGTCACTGCATCCCGGTGTGTTACTCCAGGACTAATCTCTTTCACTGTGTCCTTGTGTGTTAATCCCGGACTAATCTCTTTCACTGTGTCGCTGTGTGTTAATCCAGGACTAATCTTTGTCACTGTGTCCCTGTGTGTTACACCCGGACTAATCTCTGTCACTTTGTCCCAGGGTGTTACTCCAGGACTAAGTGACTGTGTCCCCGAGTGTTACTCCAGGACAAATTGCTGTCACTGTGGCCCCGTGTGTTACTCCAGGAATAATCTCTTTCACTGTGTCCCTGTGTGTTACTCCAGTACTAATCTCTGTCACTGTTTCCCTGTAGGTTAATCCAGGACTAATCTCTGTCACTGTGTCCCTGTGTGTTAATCCAGGACTAATCTCTGTCACTGTGTCCCCGTGTGATACTCCAAGACTAATCTCTGTCACTGTGTCCTCCTGTGTTAGTCCAGGACTAAACTCAGTCACTGTCCCCCTGTGTTACTCCCGGACTAATCTCTTTCACTGTGTCCCTGTGTGTTAATCCAGGACTAATCTCTGTCACTGTGTCCCTGTGTGTTACTACAGGACTAATCTCTTTCACTGTGACCCCGTGTGTTACTACAGGACTAATCTCTGTCACTGTTTCTCTGTGTGTTAATCCAGTTCTAATCTCTGTCACTGTGTCCCTGTGTGTTACTCCAGGACTAAGCTCTGTCACTGTGTCCCCGTGTGATACTCCAGGACTAATCTCTGTCACTGTGTCCCCGTGTGTTAATCCAGGACTAATCTCTGTCACTGTGTCCCTGTGTGTTAGTCCAGTACTAATCTCTGTCACTGTGTCTCCGTGTGTTACTCCAGGACTAATCTCTGTCACTGTGTCCCTGTGTGTTAATCCAGGGCTAATCTCTGTCACAATGTCCCAGTGTGTCATGCTGGACTAATCTCCTTTGCTGCCCCTGTGTGTTGCTCCAGAAATAATCCCTGTCACTGCGTCCCCGTGTGTTACTCCAGGACTAAACTCTGTCACTGTGTCCCTGTGTGTTAATCTAGGACTAATCTCTGTCACTGTATCCCGGTGTGTTACTCCAGGACTAATCTCTTTCACTGTGTCCCTGTGTGTTAATCCAGGACTAATTTCTGTCACTGTGTCCCTGTGTGTTAATACAGGACAAATCTCTTTCACTGTGTCGCCGTGTGTTACTCCAGGACTAATCTCTGTCACTATGACTCTGTGTGTTAATCCAGGACTAATCTCTTTTACTGTGTCCCTGTGTGTTACTCCAGGACTAAAAACTTTCACTGTGTCCCCGTGTGTTACTCCTGGAGTAATCTCTGTCACTGTGTCCCAGTGTGATACTCCAGCACTAATCTCTGTCACTGTGTCCCCGTGTGTTACTCCCGGACGAATCTCTTTCACTGTGTCCCTGTGTGTTAATCCAGGACTAATATTTGTCGCTGTGTCCCTGTGTGTTACACCAGGACTAATCTCTGGCACTTTGTCCCAGGGTGTTACTCCAGGACTAAGTGACTGTGTCCCCGTGTGTTACTCCAGGACTAATTGCTGTCACTGTGTCCCCGTGTGTTACTCCAGGAATAATCTCTTTCACTGTGTCCCCGTGTGTTACTCCAGGACTAATCTCTGTCACTGTTTCCCTGTAGGTTAATCCAGGACTAATCTCTGTCACTGTGTCCCTGTGTGTTAATCCAGGACTAATCTCTGTCACTGTGACCCCGTGAATTACTCCAGGACTAATCTCTGTCACTGTCACCCCGTGCGTTACTCCAGGACTAATCTCTGTCACTGTGTCCCCGTGTGTTACTCCAGGACTAATCTCTCTCACTGTGTCCCTGTATGTTAATCCAGGACTAATCTCTGTCACAATGTCCCAGTGTGTCATGCAGGACTAATCTCCGTTGCTGCCCCTGTGTGATGCTCCAGAAATAATCTCTGTCACTGCGTCCCTATGTGTTACTCCAGGACTAAACTCTGCCACTGTTTCCCCGTGTGTTACTCCAGGACTAATCACAGTCACTGTGTCCCCGTGTGTTACTCCTGGTCTAATCTCTGTCACTGTGTCCCTGTGTGTTAATCTAGGACTAATCTCTGTCGCTGTATCCCCGTGTGTTACTCCAGGAATAATCTCTTTCACTGTGTCCCTGTGTGTTACTCCAGTACTAATCTCTGTCACTGTTTCCCTGTAGGTTAATCCAGTTCTAATCTCTGTCACTGTGTCCCTGTGTGTTACTCCAGGACTAAGCTCTGTCACTGTGTCCCCGTGTGATACTCCAGGACTAATCTCTGTCACTGTGTCCCCGTGTGTTAATCCAGGACTAATCTCTGTCACTATGACTCTGTGTGTAAATCCAGGACTAATCTCTGTCACTGCATCCCGGTGTGTTACTCCAGGACTAATCTCTTTCACTGTGTCCTTGTGTGTTAATCCCGGACTAATCTCTTTCACTGTGTCGCTGTGTGTTAATCCAGGACTAATCTTTGTCACTGTGTCCCTGTGTGTTACACCCGGACTAATCTCTGTCACTTTGTCCCAGGGTGTTACTCCAGGACTAAGTGACTGTGTCCCCGAGTGTTACTCCAGGACAAATTGCTGTCACTGTGGCCCCGTGTGTTACTCCAGGAATAATCTCTTTCACTGTGTCCCTGTGTGTTACTCCAGTACTAATCTCTGTCACTGTTTCCCTGTAGGTTAATCCAGGATTAATCTCTGTCACTGTGTCCCTGTGTGTTAATCCAGGACTAATCTCTGTCACTGTGTCCCCGTGTGATACTCCAAGACTAATCTCTGTCACTGTGTCCTCCTGTGTTAGTCCAGGACTAAACTCAGTCACTGTCCCCCTGTGTTACTCCCGGACTAATCTCTTTCACTGTGTCCCTGTGTGTTAATCCAGGACTAATCTCTGTCACTGTGTCCCTGTGTGTTACTACAGGACTAATCTCTTTCACTGTGACCCCGTGTGTTACTACAGGACTAATCTCTGTCACTGTTTCTCTGTGTGTTAATCCAGTTCTAATCTCTGTCACTGTGTCCCTGTGTGTTACTCCAGGACTAAGCTCTGTCACTGTGTCCCCGTGTGATACTCCAGGACTAATCTCTGTCACTGTGTCCCCGTGTGTTAATCCAGGACTAATCTCTGTCACTGTGTCCCTGTGTGTTAGTCCAGTACTAATCTCTGTCACTGTGTCTCCGTGTGTTACTCCAGGACTAATCTCTGTCACTGTGTCCCTGTGTGTTAATCCAGGGCTAATCTCTGTCACAATGTCCCAGTGTGTCATGCTGGACTAATCTCCTTTGCTGCCCCTGTGTGTTGCTCCAGAAATAATCCCTGTCACTGCGTCCCCGTGTGTTACTCCAGGACTAAACTCTGTCACTGTGTCCCTGTGTGTTAATCTAGGACTAATCTCTGTCACTGTATCCCGGTGTGTTACTCCAGGACTAATCTCTTTCACTGTGTCCCTGTGTGTTAATCCAGGACTAATTTCTGTCACTGTGTCCCTGTGTGTTAATACAGGACAAATCTCTTTCACTGTGTCGCCGTGTGTTACTCCAGGACTAATCTCTGTCACTATGACTCTGTGTGTTAATCCAGGACTAATCTCTTTTACTGTGTCCCTGTGTGTTACTCCAGGACTAAAAACTCTCACTGTGTCCCCGTGTGTTACTCCTGGAGTAATGTCTGTCACTGTGTCCCAGTGTGATACTCCAGGACTAATCTCTGTCACTGTGTCCCCGTGTGTTACTCCAGGACTAAACTCAGACACTGTCCCCGTGTGTTACTCCCGGACGAATCTCTTTCACTGTGTCCCTGTGTGTTAATCCAGGACTAATATTTGTCGCTGTGTCCCTGTGTGTTACACCAGGACTAATCTCTGGCACTTTGTCCCAGGTTGTTACTCCAGGACTAAGTGACTGTGTCCCCGTGTGTTACTCCAGGACTAATTGCTGTCACTGTGTCCCCGTGTGTTACTCCAGGAATAATCTCTTTCACTGTGTCCCCGTGTGTTACTCCAGGACTAATCTCTGTCACTGTTTCCCTGTAGGTTAATCCAGGACTAATCTCTGTCACTGTGTCCCTGTGTTAATCCAGGACTAATCTCTGTCACTGTGACCCCGTGAATTACTTCAGGACTAATCTCTGTCACTGTCACCCCGTGCGTTACTCCAGGACTAATCTCTGTCACTGTGTCCCCGTGTGTTACTCCAGGACTAATCTCTCTCACTGTGTCCCTGTATGTTAATCCAGGACTAATCTCTGTCACAATGTCCCAGTGTGTCATGCAGGACTAATCTCCGTTGCTGCCCCTGTGTGTTGCTCCAGAAATAATCTCTGTCACTGCGTCCCTATGTGTTACTCCAGGACTAAACTCTGCCACTGTTTCCCCGTGTGTTACTCCAGGACTAATCACAGTCACTGTGTCCCCGTGTGTTACTCCTGGTCTAATCTCTGTCACTGTGTCCCTGTGTGTTAATCTAGGACTAATCTCTGTCGCTGTATCCCCGTGTGTTACTCCAGGACTAATCTCTTTCACTGCGTCCCTGTGTGTTAATCCAGGACTAATCTATTTGACTGTGTCCCCGTGTGTTACTCCAGGACTAATCTCTGTCACTGTGTCTCTGTGTGTTAATCCTGCACTAATCTCTGTTACTGTGTCCCTGTGTGTTACTCCAGGACTAAACTCTATCACTGTGTCCCCGTGTGTTACTCCTGCAGTAATCTCTGTCACTGTGTCCCCGTGTGATACTCCAGGACTAACCTCTGTCATTGTGTCCCTGTGTGTTACTACAGGACTAATCTCCGTCACTGTCACCAGGACTAATCTCTGTCACTTTGTCCCAGGGTGTTACTCCAGGACTATGTGACTGTGGCCCCGTGTGTTACTCCAGGACTAAGCTCTGTCACTGTGTCCCCGTGTGTTACTCCAGGACTAATATCTATCACTGTGTCCCTGTGTGTTACTCCAGGACTAATCTCTGTCACTGTGTCCCCGTGTGTTAATCCAGGACTAATCTCTGTCACTGTGTCCCTGTGTGTTAGTCCAGTACTAATCTCAGTCACTGTGTCTCCGTGTGTTACTCCAGGACTAATCTCTGTCACTGTGTCCCTGTGTGTTAATCCAGGGCTAATCTCTGTCACAATGTCCCAGTGTGTCATGCTGGACTAATCTCCTTTGCTGCCCCTGTGTGTTGCTCCAGAAATAATCCCTGTCACTGCGTCCCCGTGTGTTACTCCAGGACTAAACTCTGTCACTGTGTCCCTGTGTGTTAATCTAGGACTAATCTCTGTCACTGTATCCTGGTGTGTTACTCCAGGACTAATCTCTTTCACTGTGTCCCTGTGTGTTAATCCAGGACTAATTTCTGTCACTGTGTCCCTGTGTGTTAATGCAGGACAAATCTCTTTCACTGTGTCGCCGTGTGTTACTCCAGGACTAATCTCTGTCACTATGACTCTGTGTGTTAATCCAGGACTAATCTCTTTTACTGTGTCCCTGTGTGTTACTCCAAACTAAAAACTTTCACTGTGTCCCCGTGTGTTACTCCTGGAGTAATCTCTGTCACTGTGTCCCAGTGTGATACTCCAGGACTAATCTCTGTCACTGTGTCCCCGTGTGTTACTCCAGGACTAAACTCAGACACTGTCCCCGTGTGTTACTCCCGGACGAATCTCTTTCACTGTGTCCCTGTGTGTTAATCCAGGACTAATATTTGTCGCTGTGTCCCTGTGTGTTACACCAGGACTAATCTCTGGCACTTTGTCCCAGGGTGTTACTCCAGGACTAAGTGACTGTGTCCCCGTGTGTTACTCCAGGACTAATTGCTGTCACTGTGTCCCCGTGTGTTACTCCAGGAATAATCTCTTTCACTGTGTCCCCGTGTGTTACTCCAGGACTAATCTCTGTCACTGTTTCCCTGTAGGTTAATCCAGGACTAATCTCTGTCACTGTGTCCCTGTGTGTTAATCCAGGACTAATCTCTGTCACTGTGACCCCGTGAATTACTCCAGGACTAATCTCTGTCACTGTCACCCCGTGCGTTACTCCAGGACTAATCTCTGTCACTGAGTCCCCGTGTGTTACTCCAGGACTAATCTCTCTCACTGTGTCCCTGTATGTTAATCCAGGACTAATCTCTGTCACAATGTCCCAGTGTGTCATGCAGGACTAATCTCCGTTGCTGCCCCTGTGTGTTGCTCCAGAAATAATCTCTGTCACTGCGTCCCTATGTGTTACTCCAGGACTAAACTCTGCCACTGTTTCCCCGTGTGTTACTCCAGGACTAATCACAGTCACTGTGTCCCCGTGTGTTACTCCTGGTCTAATCTCTGTCACTGTGTCCCTGTGTGTTAATCTAGGACTAATCTCTGTCGCTGTATCCCCGTGTGTTACTCCAGGACTAATCTCTTTCACTGCGTCCCTGTGTGTTAATCCAGGACTAATCTATTTGACTGTGTCCCCGTGTGTTACTCCAGGACTAATCTCTGTCACTGTGTCTCTGTGTGTTAATCCTGCACTAATCTCTGTTACTGTGTCCCTGTGTGTTACTCCAGGACTAAACTCTATCACTGTGTCCCCGTGTGTTACTCCTGCAGTAATCTCTGTCACTGTGTCCCCGTGTGATACTCCAGGACTAACCTCTGTCATTGTGTCCCTGTGTGTTACTACAGGACTAATCTCCGTCACTGTCACCAGGACTAATCTCTGTCACTTTGTCCCAGGGTGTTACTCCAGGACTATGTGACTGTGGCCCCGTGTGTTACTCCAGGACTAAGCTCTGTCACTGTGTCCCCGTGTGTTACTCCAGGACTAATATCTATCACTGTGTCCCTGTGTGTTACTCCAGGACTAATCTCTGTCACGGTGTCCCTGTGTGTTACTACAGGACTAATCATTTTCACTGTGACCCCGTGTGTTACTCCAGGACTAATCTCTGTCACTGTTTCTCTGTGTGTTAATCCAGTTCTAATCTCTGTCACTGTGTCCCTGTGTGTTACTCCAGGACTAAACTCTGTCACTGTGTCCCCGTGTGATACTCCAGGACTAAACTCTATCACTGTGTCCCCGTGTGTTACTCCTGCAGTAATCTCTGTCACTGTCCCCGTGTGTTACTCCCGGACTAATCTCTTTCACTGTGTCCCTGTGTGTTAATCCAGGACTAATCTCTGTCACTGTGTCCCTGTGTGTTACTACAGGACTAATCATTTTCACTGTGACCCCGTGTGTTACTCCAGGACTAATCTCTGTCACTGTTTCTCTGTGTGTTAATCCAGTTCTAATCTCTGTCACTGTGTCCCTGTGTGTTACTCCAGGACTAAGCTCTGTCACTGTGTCCCCGTGTGATACTCCAGGACTAATCTCTGTCACTGTGTCCCCGTGTGTTAATCCTGGACTAATCTCTGTCACTGTGTCCCTGTGTATTACTACAGGACTAATCTCTTTCACTGTGTCCCCGTGTGCTACTCCAGGACTAAACTCTGTCACTGTTTCCCTGTGTGTTAATCCAGGACTAATCTCTGTCACTGTGACCCCGTGAATTACTACAGGACTAATCTCTGTCACTGTCACCCCGTGCGTTACTCCAGGGCTAATCTCTGTCACTGTGTCCCCGTGTGTTACTCCAGGACTAATCTCTCTCACTGTGTCCCTGTGTGTTAATCCAGGACTAATCTCTGTCACAATGTCCCAGTGTGTCATGCAGGACTAATCTCCGTTGCTGCCCCTGTGTGTTGCTCCAGAAATAATCTTTGTCACTGCGTCCCTATGTGTTACTCCAGGACTAAACTCTGCCACTGTTTCCCCGTGTGTTACTTCAGGACTAATCACAGTCACTGTGTCCCCGTGTGTTACTACAGGACTAAACTCTGTCACTGTGTCCCTGCGTGATACACCAGGACTAATCTCTGTCACTTTGTCCCAGGGTGTTACTCCAGGACTATGTGACTGTGTCCCCGTGTGTTAATCCAGGACAAATCTCTGTCACTGTTTCCCTGTAGGTTAATCCAGGACTAATCTCTGTCACTGCGTCCCTGCGTGTTAGTCCAGTACTAATTTCTGTCACTGTGTCCCCGTGTGATACTCCAAGACTAATCTCTGTCACTGTGTCCCAGTGTGTCATGCTGGACTAATCTCCTTTGCTGCCCCTGTGTGTTGCTCCAGAAATAATCCCTGTCACTGCGTCCCCGTGTGTTACTCCAGGACTAATCTCTTTCACTGCGTCCCTGTGTGTTAATCCAGGACTAATCTCTGTCACTGTGTCCCTTTGTGTTACTACAGGACTAATCTCCTTCACTGTGTCCACGTGTGTTACTCCAGGACTAATCTCTGTCACTGTGTCTCTGTGTGTTAATCCAGCACTAATCTCTGTTACTGTGTCCCTGTGTGTTAATCCAGGACTAATCTCTGTCACAATGTCCCAGTGTGTCATGCTGGACTAATCTCCTTTGCTGACCCTGTGTGTTGCTCCAGAAATAATCCCTGTCACTGCGTCCCCGTGTGTTACTCCAGGACTAATCTCTTTCACTGCCTCCCTGTGTGTTAATCCAGGACTAATCTCAGTCACTGTGTCCCTGTGTGTTACTACAGGACTAATCATTTTCACTGTGACCCCGTGTGTTACTCCAGGACTAATCTCTGTCACTGTTTCTCTGTGTGTTAATCCAGTTCTAATCTCTGTCACTGTGTCCCTGTGTGTTACTCCAGGACTAAGCTCTGTCACTGTGTCCCCGTGTGATACTCCAGGACTAATCTCTGTCACTGTGTCCCCGTGTGTTAATCCAGGACTAATCTCTGTCACTGTGTCCCTGTGTGTTAATCCAGGTCTAATCTCTGTCACAATGCCCCAGTGTGTCATGCAGGACTAATATCCGTTGCTGCCCCTGTGCGTTGCTCCAGAAATAATCTCTGTCACTGCGTCCCTTTGTGTTACTCCAGGACTAAACTCTGCCACTGTTTCCCCGTGTGTTACTCCAGGAGTAATCCCAGTCACTGTGTCCCCGTGTGTTACTCCAGGTCAAATCTCTGTCACTGTGTCCCTGTGTGTTAATCTAGGACTAATCTCTGTCACTGTATCCCGGTGTGTTACTCCAGGACTAATCTCTTTCACTGTGTCCCTGTGTGTTAATCCAGGACTAATCTCTGTCACTGTGTCCCTGTGTGTTAATACAGGACAAATCTCTTTCACTGTGTCGCCGTGTGTTACTCCAGGACTAATCTCTGTCACTATGACTCTGTGTGTAAATCCAGGACTAATCTCTGTTACTGTGTCCCTGTTTGTTACTCCAGGACTAAAAACTTTCACTGTGTCCCCGTGTGTTACTCCTGGAGTAATCTCTGTCACTGTGTCCCAGTGTGATACTCCAGGACTAATCCCAGTCACTGTGTCCCCGTGTGTTACTCCAGGTCAAATCTCTGTCACTGTGTCCCTGTGTGTTAATCTAGGACTAATCTCTGTCACTGCATCCCGGTGTGTTACTCCAGGACTAATCTCTTTCACTGTGTCCCTGTGTGTTAATCCCGGACTAATCTCTTTCACTGTGTCGCTGTGTGTTAATCCAGGACTAATCTTTGTCACTGTGTCCCTGTGTGTTACACCAGGACTAATCTCTGTCACTTTGTCCCAGGGTGTTACTCCAGGACTAAGTGACTGTTTCCCCGTGTGTTACTCCAGGACAAATTGCTGTCACTGTGTCCCCGTGTGTTACTCCAGGAATAATCTCTTTCACTGTATCCCTGTAGGTTAATCCAGGACTAATCTCTGTCACTGTGTCCCTGTGTGTTAATCCAGGACTAATCTCTGTCACTGTGACCCCGTGAATTACTCCAGGACTAATCTCTGTCACTGTCACCCCGTGCGTTACTCCAGGACTAAACTCTGTCACTGTGTCCCCGTGTGTTACTCCAGGACTAATCTCTCTCACTGTGTCCCTGTGTGTTAATCCAGGACTAATCTCTGTCACAATGTCCCAGTGTGTCATGCAGGACTAATCTCCGTTGCTGCCCCTGTGTGTTGCTCCAGAAATAATCTCTGTCACTGCGTCCCTATGTGTTACTCCAGGACTAAACTCTGCCACTGTTTCCCCGTGTGTTACTCCAGGACTAATCACAGTCACTGTGTCCCCATGTGTTACTCCAGGTCTAATCTCTGTCACTGTGTCCCTGTGTGTTAATCTAGGACTAATCTCTGTCACTGTATCCCCGTGTGTTACTACAGGACTAAACTCTGTCACTGTGTCCCTGCGTGATACACCAGGACTAATCTCTGTCACTTTGTCCCAGGGTGTTACTCCAGGACTATGTGACAGTGTCCCCGTGTGTTAATCCAGGACTAATCTCTGTCACTGTTTCCCTGTAGGTTAATCCAGGACTAATCTCTGTCACTGCGTCCCTGCGTGTTAGTCCAGTACTAATCTCTGTCACTGTGTCCCCGTGTGATACTCCAAGACTAATCTCCTTCACTGTGTCCTCCTGTGTTACTCCCGGACTAATCTCTTTCACTGTGTCCCTGTGTGTTAATCCAGGACTAATCTCTGTCACTGTGTCCCTGTGTGTTACTACAGGACTAATCTCTTTCACTGTGACCACGTGTGTTACTACAGGACTAATCTCTGTCACTGTTTCTCTGTGTGTTAATCCAGTTCTAATCTCTGTCACTGTGTCCCTGTGTGTTACTCCAGGACTAAGCTCTGTCACTGTGTCCCCGTTTGATACTCCAGGACTAATCTCTGTCACTGTGTCCCCGTGTGTTAATCCAGGACTAATCTCTGTCACTATGACTCTGTGTGTAAATCCAGGACTAATCTCTGTCACTGCATCCCGGTGTGTTACTCCAGGACTAATCTCTTTCACTGTGTCCTTGTGTGTTAATCCCGGACTAATCTCTTTCACTGTGTCGCTGTGTGTTAATCCAGGACTAATCTTTGTCACTGTGTCCCTGTGTGTTAGTCCAGTACTAATCTCTGTCACTGTGTCCCCGTGTGATACTCCAAGACTAATCTCCTTCACTGTGTCCTCCTGTGTTAGTCCAGGACTAAACTCAGTCACTGTCCCCCTGTGTTACTCCCGGACTAATCTCTTTCACTGTGTCCCTGTGTGTTAATCCAGGACTAATCTCTGTCACTGTGTCCCTGTGTGTTACTACAGGACTAATCTCTTTCACTGTGACCCCGTGTGTTACTACAGGACTAATCTCTGTCACTGTTTCTCTGTGTGTTAATCCAGTTCTAATCTCTGTCACTGTGTCCCTGTGTGTTACTCCAGGACTAAGCTCTGTCACTGTGTCCCCGTGTGATACTCCAGGACTAATCTCTGTCACTGTGTTCCCGTGTGTTAATCCAGGACTAATCTCTGTCACTGTGTCCCTGTGTGTTAGTCCAGTGCTAATCTCTGTCACTGTGTCTCCGTGTGTTACTCCAGGACTAATCTCTGTCACTGTGTCCCTGTGTGTTAATCCAGGGCTAATCTCTGTCACAATGTCCCAGTGTGTCATGCTGGACTAATCTCCTTTGCTGCCCCTGTGTGTTGCTCCAGAAATAATCCCTGTCACTGCGTCCCCGTGTGTTACTCCAGGACTAATCTCTTTCACTGCGTCCCTGTGTGTTAATCCAGGACTAATCTCTGTCACTGTGTCCCTTTGTGTTACTACAGGACTAATCTCCTTCACTGTGTCCACGTGTGTTACTCCAGGACTAATCTCTGTCACTGTGTCTCTGTGTGTTAATCCAGCACTAATCTCTGTTACTGTGTCCCTGTGTGTTACTCCAGGACTAAACTCTATCACTGTGTCCCTGTGTGTTACTACAGGACTAATCATTTTCACTGTGACCCCGTGTGTTACTCCAGGACTAATCTCTGTCACTGTTTCTCTGTGTGTTAATCCAGTTCTAATCTCTGTCACTGTGTCCCTGTGTGTTACTCCAGGACTAAACTCTGTCACTGTGTCCCCGTGTGTTACTCCAGGACTAATCTCTGTCACTGTGTCCCTGTGTATTACTACAGGACTAATCTCTTTCACTGTGACCCCGTGTGTTACTACAGGACTAATCTCTGTCACTGTTTCTCTGTGTGTTAATCCAGTTCTAATCTCTGTCACTTTGTCCCAGGGTGTGACTCCAGGACTAAGTGACTGTGTCCCCGTGTGTTACTCCAGGACAAATTGCTGTCACTGTGTCCCCGTGTGTTACTCCAGGAATAATCTCTTTCACTGTGTCCCTGTGTGTTACTCCAGTACTAATCTCTGTCACTGTTTCCCTGTAGGTTAATCCAGGACTAATCTCTGTCACTGTGTCCCTGTGTGTTAATCCAGGACTAATCTCTGTCACTGTGTCCCCGTGTGATACTCCAAGACTAATCTCTGTCACTGTGTCCTCCTGTGTTAGTCCAGGACTAATCTCCGTCACTGTGTCCCTGTGTGTTACTACAGGACTAATCTCTTTCACTGTGACCCCGTGTGTTACTACAGGACTAATCTCTGTCACTGTGTCCCCGTGTGATACTCCAAGACTAATCTCTGTCACTCTGTCCTCCTGTGTTAGTCCAGGACTAAACTCAGTCACTGTCCCCCTGTGTTACTCCCGGACTAATCTCTTTCACTGTGTCCCTGTGTGTTAATCCAGGACTAATCTCTGTCACTGTGTCCCTGTGTGTTACTACAGGACTAATCTCTTTCACTGTGACCCCGTGTGTTACTACAGGACTAATCTCTGTCACTGTTTCTCTGTGTGTTAATCCAGTTCTAATCTCTGTCACTGTGTCCCTGTGTGTTACTCCAGGACTAAGCTCTGTCACTGTGTCCCCGTGTGATACTCCAGGACTAACCTCTGTCACTGTGTTCCCGTGTGTTAATCCAGGACTAATCTCTGTCACTGTGTCCCTGTGTGTTAGTCCAGTGCTAATCTCTGTCACTGTGTCTCCGTGTGTTACTCCAGGACTAATCTCTGTCACTGTGTCCCTGTGTGTTAATCCAGGGCTAATCTCTGTCACAATGTCCCAGTGTGTCATGCTGGACTAATCTCCTTTGCTGCCCCTGTGTGTTGCTCCAGAAATAATCCCTGTCACTGCGTCCCCGTGTGTTACTCCAGGACTAAACTCTGTCAATGTGTCCCTGTGTGTTAATCTAGGACTAATCTCTGTCACTGAATCCCGGTGTGTTACTCCAGGACTAATCTCTTTCACTGTGTCCCTGTGTGTTAATCCAGGACTAATCTCTGTCACTGTGTCCCTGTGTGTTAATACAGGACAAATCTCTTTCACTGTGTCGCCGTGTGTTACTCCAGGACTAATCTCTGTCACTATGACTCTGTGTGTTAATCCAGGACTAATCTCTTTTACTGTGTCCCTGTGTGTTACTCCAGGACTAAAAACTTTCACTGTGTCCCCGTGTGTTACTCCAGGAGTAATCTCTGTCACTGTGTCCCAGTGTGATACTCCAGGACTAATCTCTGTCACTGTGTCCCCGTGTGTTACTCCAGGACTAAACTCAGACACTGTCCCCGTGTGTTACTCCCGGACGAATCTCTTTCACTGTGTCCCTGTGTGTTAATCCAGGACTAATATTTGTCGCTGTGTCCCTGTGTGTTACACCAGGACTAATCTCTGGCACTTTGTCCCAGGGTGTTACTCCAGGACTAAGTGACTGTGTCCCCGTGTGTTACTCCAGGACTAATTGCTGTCACTGTGTCCCCGTGTGTTACTCCAGGAATAATCTCTTTCACTGTGTCCCCGTGTGTTACTCCAGGACTAATCTCTGTCACTGTTTCCCTGTAGGTTAATCCAGGACTAATCTCTGTCACTGTGTCCCTGTGTGTTAATCCAGGACTAATCTCTGTCACTGTGACCCCGTGAATTACTCAAGGACTAATCTCTGTCACTGTCACGCCGAGCGTTACTCCAGGACTAATCTCTGTCACTGTGTCCCCGTGTGTTACTCCAGGACTAATCTCTCTCACTGTGTCCCTGTATGTTAATCCAGGACTAATCTCTGTCACAATGTCCCAGTGTGTCATGCAGGACTAATCTCCGTTGCTGTCCCTGTGTGTTGCTCCAGAAATAATCTCTGTCACTGCGTCCCTATGTGTTACTCCAGGACTAAACTCTGCCACTGTTTCCCCGTGTGTTACTCCAGGACTAATCACAGTCACTGTGTCCCCGTGTGTTACTCCTGGTCTAATCCCTGTCACTGTGTCCCTGTGTGTTAATCTAGGACTAATCTCTGTCGCTGTATCCCCGTGTGTTACTCCAGGACTAATCTCTTTCACTGCGTCCCTGTGTGTTAATCCAGGACTAATCTATTTGACTGTGTCCCCGTGTGCTACTCCAGGACTAATCTCTGTCACTCTGTCTCTGTGTGTTAATCCTGCACTAATCTCTGTTACTGTGTCCCTGTGTGTTACTCCAGGACTAAACTCTATCACTGTGTCCCCGTGTGTTACTCCTGCAGTAATCTCTGTCACTGTGTCCCCGTGTGATACTCCAGGACTAACCTCTGTCATTGTGTCCCTGTGTGTTACTACAGGACTAATCTCCGTCACTGTCACCAGGACTAATCTCTGTCACTTTGTCCCAGGGTGTTACTCCAGGACTATGTGACTGTGGCCCCGTGTGTTACTCCAGGACTAAGCTCTGTCACTGTGTCCCCGTGTGTTACTCCAGGACTAATCTCTATCACTGTGTCCCTGTGTGTTACTCCAGGACTAATCTCTGTCACGGTGTCCCTGTGTGTTACTACAGGACTAATCATTTTCACTGTGACCCCGTGTGTTACTCCAGGACTAATCTCTGTCACTGTTTCTCTGTGTGTTAATCCAGTTCTAATCTCTGTCACTGTGTCCCTGTGTGTTACTCCAGGACTAAACTCTGTCACTGTGTCCCCGTGTGATACTCCAGGACTAAACTCTATCACTGTGTCCCCGTGTGTTACTCCTGCAGTAATCTCTGTCACTGTCCCCGTGTGTTACTCCCGGACTAATCTCTTTCACTGTGTCCCTGTGTGTTAATCCAGGACTAATCTCTGTCACTGTGTCCCTGTGTGTTACTACAGGACTAATCATTTTCACTGTGACCCCGTGTGTTACTCCAGGACTAATCTCTGTCACTGTTTCTCTGTGTGTTAATCCAGTTCTAATCTCTGTCACTGTGTCCCTGTGTGTTACTCCAGGACTAAACTCTGTCACTGTGTCCCCGTGTGATACTCCAGGACTAATCTCTGTCACTGTGTCCCCGTGTGTTAATCCTGGACTAATCTCTGTCACTGTGTCCCTGTGTATTACTACAGGACTAATCTCTTTCACTGTGTCCCCGTGTGCTACTCCAGGACTAAACTCTGTCACTGTTTCCCTGTGTGTTAATCCAGGACTAATCTCTGTCACTGTGACCCGTGAATTACTCCAGGACTAATCTCTGTCACTGTCACCCCGTGCGTTACTCCAGGGCTAATCTCTGTCACTGTGTCCCCGTGTGTTACTCCAGGACTAATCTCTCTCACTGTGTCCCTGTGTGTTAATCCAGGACTAATCTCTGTCACAATGTCCCAGTGTGTCATGCAGGACTAATCTCCGTTGCTGCCCCTGTGTGTTGCTCCAGAAATAATCTTTGTCACTGCGTCCCTATGTGTTACTCCAGGACTAATCTCTGTCACTGTGTCCCCGTGTGTTAATCCAGGACTAATCTCTGTCACTGTGTCCCTGTGTGTTAGTCTAGTACTAATCTCTGTCACTGTGTCTCCGTGTGTTACTCCAGGACTAATCTCTTTCACTGCGTCCCTGTGTGTTAATCCAGGACTAATCTCTGTCACTGTGCCCCTGTGTGTTACTACAGGACTAATCTCCTTCACTGTGTCCCCGTGTGTTACTCCAGGACTAATCTCTGTCACTGTGTCTCTGTGTGTTAATCCAGCACTAATCTCTGTTACTGTGTCCCTGTGTGTTACTCCAGGACTAAACTCTATCACTGTGTCCCTGTGTGTTACTACAGGACTAATCATTTTCACTGTGACCCCGTGTGTTACTCCAGGACTAATCTCTGTCACTGTTTCTCTGTGTGTTAATCCAGTTCTAATCTCTGTCACTGTGTCCCTGTGTGTTACTCCAGGACTAAGCTCTGTCACTGTGTCCCCGTGTGATACTCCAGGACTAATCTCTGTCACTGTGTCCCTGTGTATTACTACAGGACTAATCTCTTTCACTGTGTCCCCGTGTGCTACTCCAGGACTAATCTCTGTCACTGTGTCTCTGTGTTTTAATCCAGGACTAATCTCTGTCACTGTTTCCCCGTGTGTTACTTCAGGACTAATCACAGTCACTGTGTCCCCGTGTGTTACTCCAGGTATAATCTCTGTCACTGTGTCCCTGTGTGTTAATCTAGGACTAATCTCTGTCACTGTATCCCCGTGTGTTACTACAGGACTAAACTCTGTCACTGTGTCCCTGCGTGATACACCAGGACTAATCTCTGTCACTTTGTCCCAGTGTGTTACTCCAGGACTATGTGACTGTGTCCCCGTGTGTTAATCCAGGACTAATCTCTGTCACTGTTTCCCTGTAGGTTAATCCAGGACTAATCTCTGTCACTGCGTCTCTGTGTTTTAATCCAGGACTAATCTCTGTCACTGTTTCCCCGTGTGTTACTTCAGGACTAATCACAGTCACTGTGTCCCCGTGTGTTACTCCAGGTCTAATCTCTGTCACTGTGTCCCTGTGTGTTAATCTAGGACTAATCTCTGTCACTGTATCCCCGTGTGTTACTACAGGACTAAACTCTGTCACTGTGTCCCTGTGTGTTACTCCAGGACTAAACTCTGTCACTGTGTCCCCGTGTGATACTCCAGGACTAATCTCTGTCACTGTGTCCCTGTGTATTACTACAGGACTAATCTCTTTCACTGTGTCCCCGTGTGCTACTCCAGGACTAATCTCTGTCACTGTGTCTCTGTGTTTTAATCCAGGACTAATCTCTGTCACTGTTTCCCCGTGTGATACTTCAGGACTAATCACAGTCACTGTGTCCCCGTGTGTTACTCCAGGTCTAATCTCTGTCACTGTGTCCCTGTGTGTTAATCTAGGACTAATCTCTGTCACTGTATCCCCGTGTGTTACTACAGGACTAAACTCTGTCACTGTGTCCCTGCGAGATACACCAGGACTAATCTCTGTCACTTTGTCCCAGGGTGTTACTCCAGGACTATGTGACTGTGTCCCCGTGTGTTAATCCAGGACTAATCTCTGTCACTGTTTCCCTGTAGGTTAATCCAGGACTAAACTCTGTCACTGCGTCCCTGCGTGTTAGTCCAGTACTAATCTCTGTCACTGTGTCCCCGTGTGATACTCCAAGACTAATCTCTGTCACTGTGTCCTCCTGTGTTAGTCCAGGACTAAACTCAGTCACTGTCCCCCTGTGTTACTCCCGGACTAATCTCTTTCACTGTGTCCCTGTGTGTTACTCCAGGACTAAGCTCTGTCACTGTGTCCCCGTGTGATACTCCAGGACTAATCTCTGTCACTGTAACGCCGTGAATTACTCAAGGACTAATCTCTGTCACTGTCACGCCGAGCGTTACTCCAGGACTAATCTCTGTCACTGTGTCCCCGTGTGTTACTCCAGGACTAATCTCTCTCACTGTGTCCCTGTATGTTAATCCAGGACTAATCTCTGTCACAATGTCCCAGTGTGTCATGCAGGACTAATCTCCGTTGCTGTCCCTGTGTGTTGCTCCAGAAATAATCTCTGTCACTGCGTCCCTATGTGTTACTCCAGGACTAAACTCTGCCACTGTTTCCCCGTGTGTTACTCCAGGACTAATCACAGTCACTGTGTCCCCGTGTGTTACTCCTGGTCTAATCCCTGTCACTGTGTCCCTGTGTGTTAATCTAGGACTAATCTCTGTCGCTGTATCCCCGTGTGTTACTCCAGGACTAATCTCTTTCACTGCGTC
Organism: Hypanus sabinus; assembly: GCF_030144855.1. Classification (NCBI taxonomy): domain Eukaryota; kingdom Metazoa; phylum Chordata; class Chondrichthyes; order Myliobatiformes; family Dasyatidae; genus Hypanus; species Hypanus sabinus. The sequence continues at coordinate 52,433,553 of NC_082706.1, forward strand.
CCTGTGTGTTAATCCAGGACTAATCTATTTGACTGTGTCCCCGTGTGCTACTCCAGGACTAATCTCTGTCACTCTGTCTCTGTGTGTTAATCCTGCACTAATCTCTGTTACTGTGTCCCTGTGTGTTACTCCAGGACTAAACTCTATCACTGTGTCCCCGTGTGTTACTCCTGCAGTAATCTCTGTCACTGTGTCCCCGTGTGATACTCCAGGACTAACCTCTGTCATTGTGTCCCTGTGTGTTACTACAGGACTAATCTCCGTCACTGTCACCAGGACTAATCTCTGTCACTTTGTCCCAGGGTGTTACTCCAGGACTATGTGACTGTGGCCCCGTGTGTTACTCCAGGACTAAGCTCTGTCACTGTGTCCCCGTGTGTTACTCCAGGACTAATCTCTATCACTGTGTCCCTGTGTGTTACTCCAGGACTAATCTCTGTCACGGTGTCCCTGTGTGTTACTACAGGACTAATCATTTTCACTGTGACCCCGTGTGTTACTCCAGGACTAATCTCTGTCACTGTTTCTCTGTGTGTTAATCCAGTTCTAATCTCTGTCACTGTGTCCCTGTGTGTTACTCCAGGACTAAACTCTGTCACTGTGTCCCCGTGTGATACTCCAGGACTAAACTCTATCACTGTGTCCCCGTGTGTTACTCCTGCAGTAATCTCTGTCACTGTCCCCGTGTGTTACTCCCGGACTAATCTCTTTCACTGTGTCCCTGTGTGTTAATCCAGGACTAATCTCTGTCACTGTGTCCCTGTGTGTTACTACAGGACTAATCATTTTCACTGTGACCCCGTGTGTTACTCCAGGACTAATCTCTGTCACTGTTTCTCTGTGTGTTAATCCAGTTCTAATCTCTGTCACTGTGTCCCTGTGTGTTACTCCAGGACTAAACTCTGTCACTGTGTCCCCGTGTGATACTCCAGGACTAATCTCTGTCACTGTGTCCCCGTGTGTTAATCCTGGACTAATCTCTGTCACTGTGTCCCTGTGTATTACTACAGGACTAATCTCTTTCACTGTGTCCCCGTGTGCTACTCCAGGACTAAACTCTGTCACTGTTTCCCTGTGTGTTAATCCAGGACTAATCTCTGTCACTGTGACCCGTGAATTACTCCAGGACTAATCTCTGTCACTGTCACCCCGTGCGTTACTCCAGGGCTAATCTCTGTCACTGTGTCCCCGTGTGTTACTCCAGGACTAATCTCTCTCACTGTGTCCCTGTGTGTTAATCCAGGACTAATCTCTGTCACAATGTCCCAGTGTGTCATGCAGGACTAATCTCCGTTGCTGCCCCTGTGTGTTGCTCCAGAAATAATCTTTGTCACTGCGTCCCTATGTGTTACTCCAGGACTAATCTCTGTCACTGTGTCCCCGTGTGTTAATCCAGGACTAATCTCTGTCACTGTGTCCCTGTGTGTTAGTCTAGTACTAATCTCTGTCACTGTGTCTCCGTGTGTTACTCCAGGACTAATCTCTTTCACTGCGTCCCTGTGTGTTAATCCAGGACTAATCTCTGTCACTGTGTCCCTGTGTGTTACTACAGGACTAATCTCCTTCACTGTGTCCCCGTGTGTTACTCCAGGACTAATCTCTGTCACTGTGTCTCTGTGTGTTAATCCAGCACTAATCTCTGTTACTGTGTCCCTGTGTGTTACTCCAGGACTAAACTCTATCACTGTGTCCCTGTGTGTTACTACAGGACTAATCATTTTCACTGTGACCCCGTGTGTTACTCCAGGACTAATCTCTGTCACTGTTTCTCTGTGTGTTAATCCAGTTCTAATCTCTGTCACTGTGTCCCTGTGTGTTACTCCAGGACTAAGCTCTGTCACTGTGTCCCCGTGTGATACTCCAGGACTAATCTCTGTCACTGTGTCCCTGTGTATTACTACAGGACTAATCTCTTTCACTGTGTCCCCGTGTGCTACTCCAGGACTAATCTCTGTCACTGTGTCTCTGTGTTTTAATCCAGGACTAATCTCTGTCACTGTTTCCCCGTGTGTTACTTCAGGACTAATCACAGTCACTGTGTCCCCGTGTGTTACTCCAGGTCTAATCTCTGTCACTGTGTCCCTGTGTGTTAATCTAGGACTAATCTCTGTCACTGTATACCCGTGTGTTACTACAGGACTAAACTCTGTCACTGTGTCCCTGCGTGATACACCAGGACTAATCTCTGTCACTTTGTCCCAGTGTGTTACTCCAGGACTATGTGACTGTGTCCCCGTGTGTTAATCCAGGACTAATCTCTGTCACTGTTTCCCTGTAGGTTAATCCAGGACTAATCTCTGTCACTGCGTCTCTGTGTTTTAATCCAGGACTAATCTCTGTCACTGTTTCCCCGTGTGTTACTTCAGGACTAATCACAGTCACTGTGTCCCCGTGTGTTACTCCAGGTCTAATCTCTGTCACTGTGTCCCTGTGTGTTAATCTAGGACTAATCTCTGTCACTGTATCCCCGTGTGTTACTACAGGACTAAACTCTGTCACTGTGTCCCTGTGTGTTACTCCAGGACTAAACTCTGTCACTGTGTCCCCGTGTGATACTCCAGGACTAATCTCTGTCACTGTGTCCCTGTGTATTACTACAGGACTAATCTCTTTCACTGTGTCCCCGTGTGCTACTCCAGGACTAATCTCTGTCACTGTGTCTCTGTGTTTTAATCCAGGACTAATCTCTGTCACTGTTTCCCCGTGTGATACTTCAGGACTAATCACAGTCACTGTGTCCCCGTGTGTTACTCCAGGTCTAATCTCTGTCACTGTGTCCCTGTGTGTTAATCTAGGACTAATCTCTGTCACTGTATCCCCGTGTGTTACTACAGGACTAAACTCTGTCACTGTGTCCCTGCGAGATACACCAGGACTAATCTCTGTCACTTTGTCCCAGGGTGTTACTCCAGGACTATGTGACTGTGTCCCCGTGTGTTAATCCAGGACTAATCTCTGTCACTGTTTCCCTGTAGGTTAATCCAGGACTAAACTCTGTCACTGCGTCCCTGCGTGTTAGTCCAGTACTAATCTCTGTCACTGTGTCCCCGTGTGATACTCCAAGACTAATCTCTGTCACTGTGTCCTCCTGTGTTAGTCCAGGACTAAACTCAGTCACTGTCCCCCTGTGTTACTCCCGGACTAATCTCTTTCACTGTGTCCCTGTGTGTTAATCCAGGACTAATCTCTGTCACTGTGTCCCTGTGTGTTACTACAGGACTAATCTCTTTCTCTGTGACCCCGTGTGTTACTACAGGACTAATCTCTGTCACTGTGACTCTGTGTGTTAATACAGGACTAATCTCTGTCACTGTGTCCCCGTGTGTTAATCCAGGACTAATCTCTGTCACTGTGTCCCTGTGTGTTAGTCCAGTACTAATCTCTCTCACTGTGTCTCCGTGTGTTACTCCAGGACTAATCTCTGTCACTGTGACCCCGTGTGTTACTACAGGACTAATCTCTGTCACTGTGTCCCTGTGTGTTACTGCAGGACTAAGCTCTGTCACTGTGTCCCCGTGTGATACTCCAGGACTAATCTCTGTCACTGTGTCCCCGTGTGTTAATCCAGGACTAATCTCTGTCACTGTGTCCCTGTGTGTTAGTCCAGTACTAATCTCTGTCACTGTGTCTCCGTGTGTTACTCCAGGACTAATCTCTTTCACTGCGTCCCTGTGTGTTAATCCAGGACTAATCTCTGTCACTGTGTCCCTGTGTGTTACTACAGGACTAATCTCCTTCACTGTGTCCCCGTGTGTTACTCCAGGACTAATCTCTGTCACTGTTTCTCTGTGTGTTAATCCAGTTCTAATCTCTGTCACTGTGTCCCTGTGTGTTACCCCAGGACTAAACTCTGTCACTGTGTCTCCGTGTGATACTCCAGGACTAATCTCTGTCACTGTGTCCCTGTGTATTACTACAGGACTAATCTCTTTCACTGTGTCCCCGTGTGCTACTCCAGGACTAATCTCTGTCACTGTGTCTCTGTGTTTTAATCAGGGCTAATCTCTGTCACTGTTTCCCCGTGTGTTACTTCAGGACTAATCACAGTCACTGTGTCCCCGTGTGTTACTCCAGGTCTAATCTCTGTCACTGTGTCCCTGTGTGTTAATCTAGGACTAATCTCTGTCACTGTATCCCCGTGTGTTAATACAGGACTAAACTCTGTCACTGTGTCCCTGCGTGATACACCAGGACTAATCTCTGTCACTTTGTCCCAGGGTGTTACTCCAGGACTATGTGACTGTGTCCCCGTGTGTTAATCCAGGACTAATCTCTGTCACTGTTTCCCTGTAGGTTAATCCAGGACTAATCTCTGTCACTGCGTCCCTGCGTGTTAGTCCAGTACTAATCTCTGTCACTGTGTCCCCGTGTGATACTCCAAGACTAATCTCTGTCACTGTGTCCTCCTGTGTTACTCCCGGACTAATCTCTTTCACTGTGTCCCTGTGTGTTAATCCAGGACTAATCTCTGTCACTGTGTCCCTGTGTGTTACTACAGGACTAATCTCTTTCACTGTGACCCCGTGTGTTACTACAGGACTAATCTCTGTCACTGTTTCTCTGTGTGTTAATCCAGTTCTAATCTCTGTCACTGTGTCCCTGTGTGTTACTCCAGGACTAAGCTCTGTCACTGTGTCCCCGTGTGATACTCCAGGACTAATCTCTGTCACTGTGTCCCCGTGTGTTAATCCAGGACTAATCTCTGTCACTGTGTCCCTGTGTGTTAGTCCAGTACTAATCTCTGTCACTGTGTCTCCGTGTGTTACTCCAGGACTAATCTCTGTCACTGTGTCCCTGTGTGTTAATCCAGGGCTAATCTCTGTCACAATGTCGCAGTGTGTCATGCTGGACTAATCTCCTTTGCTGCCCCTGTGTGTTGCTCCAGAAATAATCCCTGTCACTGCGTCCCCGTGTGTTACTCCAGGACTAATCTCTTTCACTGCGTCCCTGTGTGTTAATCCAGGACTAATCTCTGTCACTGTGTCCCTTTGTGTTACTACAGGACTAATCTCCTTCACTGTGTCCCCGTGTGTTACTCCAGGACTAATCTCTGTCACTGTGTCTCTGTGTGTTAATCCAGCACTAATCTCTGTTACTGTGTCCCTGTGTGTTACTCCAGGACTAAACTCTATCACTGTGTCCCTGTGTGTTACTACAGGACTAATCATTTTCACTGTGACCCCGTGTGTTACTCCAGGACTAATCTCTGTCACTGTTTCTCTGTGTGTTAATCCAGTTCTAATCTCTGTCACTGTGTCCCTGTGTGTTACTCCAGGACTAAACTCTGTCACTGTGTCCCCGTGTGTTACTCCAGGACTAATCTCTGTCACTGTGTCCCTGTGTATTACTACAGGACTAATCTCTTTCACTGTGTCCCCGTGTGCTACTCCAGGACTAATCTCTGTCACTGTGTCTCTGTGTTTTAATCCAGGACTAATCTCTGTCACTGTGTCTCTGTGTTTTAATGCAGGACTAATCTCTGTCACTGTAACCCCGTGAGTTACTCCAGGACTAATCTCCGTCACTGTGTCCCCGTGTGTTACTCCAGGTCTAATCTCTGTCACTGTGTCCCTGTGTGTTAATCCAGGTCTAATCTCTGTCACAATGCCCCAGTGTATCATGCAGGACTAATATCCGTTGCTGCCCCTGTGCGTTGCTCCAGAAATAATCTCTGTCACTGCGTCCCTTTGTGTTACTCCAGGAATAAACTCTGCCACTGTTTCCCCGTGTGTTACTCCAGGACTAATCCCTGTCACTGTGTCCCTGTGTGTTACTTCAGGACTAATCTCTTTCTCTGTGACCCCGTGTGTTACTACAGGACTAATCTCTGTCACTGTTTCTCTGTGTGTTAATCCAGTTCTAATCTCTGTCACTGTGTCCCTGTGTGTTACTCCAGGACTAAGCTCTGTCACTGTGTCCCCGTGTGATACTCCAGGACTAATCTCTGTCACTGTGTCCCCGTGTGTTAATCCAGGACTAATCTCTGTCACTGTGTCCCTGTGTGTTAGTCTAGTACTAATCTCTGTCACTGTGTCTCCGTGTGTTACTCCAGGACTAATCTCTTTCACTGCGTCCCTGTGTGTTAATCCAGGACTACTCTCTGTCACTGTGTCCCTGTGTGTTACTACAGGACTAATCTCCTTCACTGTGTCCCCGTGTGTTACTCCAGGACTAATCTCTGTCACTGTGTCTCTGTGTGTTAATCCAGCACTAATCTCTGTTACTGTGTCCCTGTGTGTTACTCCAGGACTAAACTCTATCACTGTGTCCCTGTGTGTTACTACAGGACTAATCATTTTCACTGTGACCCCGTGTGTTACTCCAGGACTAATCTCTGTCACTGTTTCTCTGTGTGTTAATCCAGTTCTAATCTCTGTCACTGTGTCCCTGTGTGTTACTCCAGGACTAAGCTCTGTCACTGTGTCCCCGTGTGATACTCCAGGACTAATCTCTGTCACTGTGTCCCTGTGTATTACTACAGGACTAATCTCTTTCACTGTGCCCCCGTGTGCTACTCCAGGACTAATCTCTGTCACTGTGTCTCTGTGTTTTAATCCAGGACTAATCTCTGTCACTGTTTCCCCGTGTGTTACTTCAGGACTAATCACAGTCACTGTGTCCCCGTGTGTTACTCCAGGTCTAATCTCTGTCACTGTGTCCCTGTGTGTTAATCTAGGACTAATCTCTGTCACTGTATCCCCGTGTGTTACTACAGGACTAAACTCTGTCACTGTGTCCCTGCGTGATACACCAGGACTAATCTCTGTCACTTTGTCCCAGGGTGTTACTCCAGGACTATGTGACTGTGTCCCCGTGTGTTAATCCAGGACTAATCTCTGTCACTGTTTCCCTGTAGGTTAATCCAGGACTAATCTCTGTCACTGCGTCTCTGTGTTTTAATCCAGGACTAATCTCTGTCACTGTTTCCCCGTGTGTTACTTCAGGACTAATCACAGTCACTGTGTCCCCGTGTGTTACTCCAGGTCTAATCTCTGTCACTGTGTCCCTGTGTGTTAATCTAGGACTAATCTCTGTCACTGTATCCCCGTGTGTTACTACAGGACTAAACTCTGTCACTGTGTCCCTGTGTGTTACTCCAGGACTAAACTCTGTCACTGTGTCCCCGTGTGATACTCCAGGACTAATCTCTGTCACTGTGTCCCTGTGTATTACTACAGGACTAATCTCTTTCACTGTGTCCCCGTGTGCTACTCCAGGACTAATCTCTTTCACTGTGTCTCTGTGTTTTAATCCAGGACTAATCTCTGTCACTGTTTCCCCGTGTGATACTTCAGGACTAATCACAGTCACTGTGTCCCCGTGTGTTACTCCAGGTCTAATCTCTGTCACTGTGTCCCTGTGTGTTAATCTAGGACTAATCTCTGTCACTGTATCCCCGTGTGTTACTACAGGACTAAACTCTGTCACTGTGTCCCTGCGAGATACACCAGGACTAATCTCTGTCACTTTGTCCCAGGGTGTTACTCCAGGACTATGTGACTGTGTCCCCGTGTGTTAATCCAGGACTAATCTCTGTCACTGTTTCCCTGTAGGTTAATCCAGGACTAAACTCTGTCACTGCGTCCCTGCGTGTTAGTCCAGTACTAATCTCTGTCACTGTGTCCCCGTGTGATACTCCAAGACTAATCTCTGTCACTGTGTCCTCCTGTGTTAGTCCAGGACTAAACTCAGTCACTGTCCCCCTGTGTTACTCCAGGACTAATCTCTGTCTCTGTGTCCCTGTGTGTTAATCCAGGGCTAATCTCTGTCACAATGTCGCAGTGTGTCATGCTGGACTAATCTCCTTTGCTGCCCCTGTGTGTTGCTCCAGAAATAATCCCTGTCACTGCGTCCCCGTGTGTTACTCCAGGACTAATCTCTTTCACTGCGTCCCTGTGTGTTAATCCAGGACTAATCTCTGTCACTGTGTCCCTTTGTGTTACTACAGGACTAATCTCCTTCACTGTGTCCCCGTGTGTTACTCCAGGACTAATCTCTGTCACTGTGTCTCTGTGTGTTAATCCAGCACTAATCTCTGTTACTGTGTCCCTGTGTGTTACTCCAGGACTAAACTCTATCACTGTGTCCCTGTGTGTTACTACAGGACTAATCATTTTCACTGTGACCCCGTGTGTTACTCCAGGACTAATCTCTGTCACTGTTTCTCTGTGTGTTAATCCAGTTCTAATCTCTGTCACTGTGTCCCTGTGTGTTACTCCAGGACTAAACTCTGTCACTGTGTCCCCGTGTGTTACTCCAGGACTAATCTCTGTCACTGTGTCCCTGTGTATTACTACAGGACTAATCTCTTTCACTGTGTCCCCGTGTGCTACTCCAGGACTAATCTCTGTCACTGTGTCTCTGTGTTTTAATCCAGGACTAATCTCTGTCACTGTGTCTCTGTGTTTTAATCCAGGACTAATCTCTGTCACTGTAACCCCGTGAGTTACTCCAGGACTAATCTCCGTCACTGTGTCCCCGTGTGTTACTCCAGGTCTAATCTCTGTCACTGTGTCCCTGTGTGTTAATCCAGGTCTAATCTCTGTCACAATGCCCCAGTGTATCATGCAGGACTAATATCCGTTGCTGCCCCTGTGCGTTGCTCCAGAAATAATCTCTGTCACTGCGTCCCTTTGTGTTACTCCAGGACTAAACTCTGCCACTGTTTCCCCGTGTGTTACTCCAGGACTAATCCCTGTCACTGTGTCCCTGTGTGTTACTTCAGGACTAATCTCTTTCACTGTGACCCCGTGTGTTACTACAGGACTAATCTCTGTCACTGTTTCTCTGTGTGTTAATCCAGTTCTAATCTCTGTCACTGTGTCCCTGTGTGTTACTCCAGGACTAAGCTCTGTCACTGTGTCCCCGTGTGATACTCCAGGACTAATCTCTGTCACTGTGTCCCCGTGTGTTAATCCAGGACTAATCTCTGTCACTGTGTCCCTGTGTGTTAGTCTAGTACTAATCTCTGTCACTGTGTCTCCGTGTGTTACTCCAGGACTAATCTCTTTCACTGCGTCCCTGTGTGTTAATCCAGGACTACTCTCTGTCACTGTGTCCCTGTGTGTTACTACAGGACTAATCTCCTTCACTGTGTCCCCGTGTGTTACTCCAGGACTAATCTCTGTCACTGTGTCTCTGTGTGTTAATCCAGCACTAATCTCTGTTACTGTGTCCCTGTGTGTTACTCCAGGACTAAACTCTATCACTGTGTCCCTGTGTGTTACTACAGGACTAATCATTTTCACTGTGACCCCGTGTGTTACTCCAGGACTAATCTCTGTCACTGTTTCCCTGTGTGTTAATCCAGTTCTAATCTCTGTCACTGTGTCCCTGTGTGTTACTCCAGGACTAAGCTCTGTCACTGTGTCCCCGTGTGATACTCCAGGACTAATCTCTGTCACTGTGTCCCTGTGTATTACTACAGGACTAATCTCTTTCACTGTGTCCCCGTGTGCTACTCCAGGACTAATCTCTGTCACTGTGTCTCTGTGTTTTAATCCAGGACTAATCTCTGTCACTGTTTCCCCGTGTGTTACTTCAGGACTAATCACAGTCACTGTGTCCCCGTGTGTTACTCCAGGTCTAATCTCTGTCACTGTGTCCCTGTGTGTTAATCTAGGACTAATCTCTGTCACTGTATCCCCGTGTGTTACTACAGGACTAAACTCTGTCACTGTGTCCCTGCGTGATACACCAGGACTAATCTCTGTCACTTTGTCCCAGGGTGTTACTCCAGGACTATGTGACTGTGTCCCCGTGTGTTAATCCAGGACTAATCTCTGTCACTGTTTCCCTGTAGGTTAATCCAGGACTAATCTCTGTCACTGCGTCTCTGTGTTTTAATCCAGGACTAATCTCTGTCACTGTTTCCCCGTGTGTTACTTCAGGACTAATCACAGTCACTGTGTCCCCGTGTGTTACTCCAGGTCTAATCTCTGTCACTGTGTCCCTGTGTGTTAATCTAGGACTAATCTCTGTCACTGTATCCCCGTGTGTTACTACAGGACTAAACTCTGTCACTGTGTCCCTGTGTGTTACTCCAGGACTAAACTCTGTCACTGTGTCCCCGTGTGATACTCCAGGACTAATCTCTGTCACTGTGTCCCTGTGTATTACTACAGGACTAATCTCTTTCACTGTGTCCCCGTGTGCTACTCCAGGACTAATCTCTGTCACTGTGTCTCTGTGTTTTAATCCAGGACTAATCTCTGTCACTGTTTCCCCGTGTGATACTTCAGGACTAATCACAGTCACTGTGTCCCCGTGTGTTACTCCAGGTCTAATCTCTGTCACTGTGTCCCTGTGTGTTAATCTAGGACTAATCTCTGTCACTGTATCCCCGTGTGTTACTACAGGACTAAACTCTGTCACTGTGTCCCTGCGAGATACACCAGGACTAATCTCTGTCACTTTGTCCCAGGGTGTTACTCCAGGACTATGTGACTGTGTCCCCGTGTGTTAATCCAGGACTAATCTCTGTCACTGTTTCCCTGTAGGTTAATCCAGGACTAAACTCTGTCACTGCGTCCCTGCGTGTTAGTCCAGTACTAATCTCTGTCACTGTGTCCCCGTGTGATACTCCAAGACTAATCTCTGTCACTGTGTCCTCGTGTGTTAGTCCAGGACTAAACTCAGTCACTGTCCCCCTGTGTTACTCCCGGACTAATCTCTTTCACTGTGTCCCTGTGTGTTAATCCAGGACTAATCTCTGTCACTGTGTCCCTGTGTGTTACTACAGGACTAATCTCTTTCTCTGTTACCCCGTGTGTTACTACAGGACTAATCTCTGTCACTGTTTCTCTGTGTGTTAATCCAGTTCTAATCTCTGTCACTGTGTCCCTGTGTGTTACTGCAGGACTAAGCTCTGTCACTGTGTCCCCGTGTGATACTCCAGGACTAATCTCTGTCACTGTGTCCCCGTGTGTTAATCCAGGACTAATCTCTGTCACTGTGTCCCTGTGTGTTAGTCCAGTACTAATCTCTGTCACTGTGTCTCCGTGTGTTACTCCAGGACTAATCTCTTTCACTGCGTCCCTGTGTGTTAATCCAGGACTAATCTCTGTCACTGTGTCCCTGTGTGTTACTACAGGACTAATCTCCTTCACTGTGTCCCCGTGTGTTACTCCAGGACTAATCTCTGTCACTGTTTCTCTGTGTGTTAATCCAGTTCTAATCTCTGTCACTGTGTCCCTGTGTGTTACTCCAGGACTAAACTCTGTCACTGTGTCCCCGTGTGATACTCCAGGACTAATCTCTGTCACTGTGTCCCTGTGTATTACTACAGGACTAATCTCTTTCACTGTGTCCCCGTGTGCTACTCCAGGACTAATCTCTGTCACTGTGTCTCTGTGTTTTAATCAGGGCTAATCTCTGTCACTGTTTCCCCGTGTGTTACTTCAGGACTAATCACAGTCACTGTGTCCCCGTGTGTTACTCCAGGTCTAATCTCTGTCACTGTGTCCCTGTGTGTTAATCTAGGACTAATCTCTGTCACTGTATCCCCGTGTGTTACTACAGGACTAAACTCTGTCACTGTGTCCCTGCGTGATACACCAGGACTAATCTCTGTCACTTTGTCCCAGGGTGTTACTCCAGGACTATGTGACTGTGTCCCCGTGTGTTAATCCAGGACTAATCTCTGTCACTGTTTCCCTGTAGGTTAATCCAGGACTAATCTCTGTCACTGCGTCCCTGCGTGCTAGTCCAGTACTAATCTCTGTCACTGTGTCCCCGTGTGATACTCCAAGACTAATCTCTGTCACTGTGTCCTCCTGTGTTACTCCCGGACTAATCTCTTTCACTGTGTCCCTGTGTGTTAATCCAGGACTAATCTCTGTCACTCTGTCCCTGTGTGTTACTACAGGACTAATCTCTTTCACTGTGACCCCGTGTGTTACTACAGGACTAATCTCTGTCACTGTTTCTCTGTGTGTTAATCCAGTTCTAATCTCTGTCACTGTGTCCCTGTGTGTTACTCCAGGACTAAGCTCTGTCACTGTGTCCCCGTGTGATACTCCAGGACTAATCTCTGTCACTGTGTCCCCGTGTGTTAATCCAGGACTAATCTCTGTCACTGTGTCCCTGTGTGTTAGTCCAGTACTAATCTCTGTCACTGTGTCTCCGTGTGTTACTCCAGGACTAATCTCTGTCACTGTGTCCCTGTGTGTTAATCCAGGGCTAATCTCTGTCACAATGTCGCAGTGTGTCATGCTGGACTAATCTCCTTTGCTGCCCCTGTGTGTTGCTCCAGAAATAATCCCTGTCACTGCGTCCCCGTGTGTTACTCCAGGACTAATCTCTTTCACTGCGTCCCTGTGTGTTAATCCAGGACTAATCTCTGTCACTGTGTCCCTTTGTGTTACTACAGGACTAATCTCCTTCACTGTGTCCACGTGTGTTACTCCAGGACTAATCTCTGTCACTGTGTCTCTGTGTGTTAATCCAGCACTAATCTCTGTTACTGTGTCCCTGTGTGTTACTCCAGGACTAAACTCTATCACTGTGTCCCTGTGTGTTACTACAGGACTAATCATTTTCACTGTGACCCCGTGTGTTACTCCAGGACTAATCTCTGTCACTGTTTCTCTGTGTGTTAATCCAGTTCTAATCTCTGTCACTGTGTCCCTGTGTGTTACTCCAGGACTAAACTCTGTCACTGTGTCCCCGTGTGTTACTCCAGGACTAATCTCTGTCACTGTGTCCCTGTGTATTACTACAGGACTAATCTCTTTCACTGTGTCCCCGTGTGCTACTCCAGGACTAATCTCTGTCACTGTGTCTCTGTGTTTTAATCCAGGACTAATCTCTGTCACTGTGTCTCTGTGTTTTAATCCAGGACTAATCTCTGTCACTGTAACCCCGTGAGTTACTCCAGGACTAATCTCCGTCACTGTGTCCCCGTGTGTTACTCCAGGTCTAATCTCTGTCACTGTGTCCCTGTGTGTTAATCCAGGTCTAATCTCTGTCACAATGCCCCAGTGTATCATGCAGGACTAATATCCGTTGCTGCCCCTGTGCGTTGCTCCAGAAATAACCTCTGTCACTGCGTCCCTTTGTGTTACTCCAGGACTAAACTCTGCCACTGTTTCCCCGTGTGTTACTCCAGGACTAATCCCTGTCACTGTGTCCCCGTGTGTTATTCCAGGTCAAATCTCTGTCACTGTGTCCCTGTGTGTTAAGCTAGGACTAATCTCTGTCACTGTATCCCGGTGTGTTACTCCAGGACTAATCTCTTTCACTGTGTCCCTGTGTGTTAATCCAGGACTAATCTCTGTCACTGTGTCCCTGTGTGTTAATACAGGAGAAATCTCTTTCACTGTGTCGCCGTGTGTTACTCCAGGACTAATCTCTGTCACTATGACTCTATGTGTTAATCCAGGACTAATCTCTTTTACTGTGTCCCTGTGTGTTACTCCAGGACTAAAAACTTTCACTGTGTCCCCGTGTGTTACTCCTGGAGTAATCTCTGTCACTGTGTCCCACTGTGATACTCCAGGACTAATCTCTGTCACTGTGTCCCCGTGTGTTACTCCAGGACTAAACTCAGACACTGTCCCCGTGTGTTACTCCCGGACGAATCTCTTTCACTGTGTCCCTGTGTGTTAATCCAGGACTAATATTTGTCACTGTGTCCCTGTGTGTTACACCAGGACTAATCTCTGTCACTTTGTCCCAGGGTGTTACTCCAGGACTAAGTGACTGTGTCCCCGTGTGTTACTCCAGGACTAATTGCTGTCACTGTGTCCCCGTGTGTTACTCCAGGAATAATCTCTTTCACTGTGTCCCCGTGTGTTACTCCAGGACTAATCTCTGTCACTGTTTCCCTGTAGGTTAATCCAGGACTAATCTCTGTCACTGTGTCCCTGTGTGTTAATCCAGGACTAATCTCTGTCACTGTGACCCCGTGAATTACTCCAGGACTAATCTCTGTCACTGTCACCCCGTGCGTTACTCCAGGACTAATCTCTGTCACTGTGTCCCCGTGTGTTACTCCAGGACTAATCTCTCTCACTGTGTCCCTGTATGTTAATCCAGGACTAATCTCTGTCACAATGTCCCAGTGTGTCATGCAGGACTAATCTCCGTTGCTGCCACTGTGTGTTGCTCCAGAAATAATCTCTGTCACTGCGTCCCTATGTGTTACTCCAGGACTAAACTCTGCCACTGTTTCCCCGTGTGTTACTCCAGGACTAATCACAGTCACTGTGTCCCGGTGTGTTACTCCAGGTCTAATCTCTGTCACTGTATCCCGGTGTGTTACTCCAGGAATAATCTCTTTCACTGTGTCCCCGTGTGTTACTCCAGGACTAATCTCTGTCACTGTTTCCCTGTAGGTTAATCCAGGACTAATCTCTGTCACTGTGTCCCGGTGTGTTAATCCAGGACTAATCTCTGTCACTGTGACCCCGTGAATTACTCCAGGACTAATCTCTGTCACTGTCACCCCGTGCGTTACTCCAGGACTAATCTCTGTCACTGTGTCCCCGTGTGATACTCCAGGACTAATCTCTCTCACTGTGTCCCTGCATGTTAATCCAGGACTAATCTCTGTCACAATGTCCCAGTGTGTCATGCAGGACTAATCTCCGTTGCTGCCCCTGTGTGTTGCTCCAGAAATAATCTCTGTCACTGCGTCCCTATGTGTTACTCCAGGACTAAACTCTGCCACTGTTTCCCTGTGTGTTACTCGAGGACTAATCACAGTCACTGTGTCCCCGTGTGTTACTCTAGGTCTAATCTCTGTCACTGTGTCCCTGTGCGTTGCTCCAGAAATAATCTCTGTCACTGTATCCCGGTGTGTTACTCCAGGACTAATCTCTTTCACTGTGTCCCTGTGTGTTAATCCAGGACTAATCTCTGTCACTGTGTCCCTGTGTGTTAATACAGGACAAATCTCTTTCACTGTGTCGCCGTGTGTTACTCCAGGACTAATCTCTGTCACTATGACTCTGTGTGTTAATCCAGGACTAATCTCTTTTACTGTGTCCCTGTGTGTTACTCCAGGACTAAAAACTTTCACTGTGTCCCCGTGTGTTACTCCTGGAGTAATCTCTGTCACTGTGTCGCAGTGTGATACACCAGGACTAATCTCTGTCACTGTGTCCCCGTGTGTTACTCCAGGACTAAACTCAGACACTGTCCCCGTGTGTTACTCCCGGACGAATCTCTTTCACTGTGTCCCTGTGTGTTAATCCAGGACTAATATTTGTCACTGTGTCCCTCTGTGTTACACCAGGACTAATCTCTGTCACTTTGTCCCAGGGTGTTACTCCAGGACTAAGTGACTGTGTCCTCGTGTGTTACTCCAGGACTAATTGCTGTCACTGTGTCCCCGTGTGTTACTCCAGGAATAATCTCTTTCACTGTGTCCCCGTGTGTTACTCCTGGACTAATCTCTGTCACTGTTTCCCTGTAGGTTAATCCAGGACTAATCTCTGTCACTGTGTCCCTGTGTGTTAATCCAGGACTAATCTCTGTCACTGTGACCCCGTGAATTACTCCAGGACTAATCTCTGTCACTGTCACCCCGTGCGTTACTCCAGTACTAATCTCTGTCACTGTGTCCCCGTGTGTTACTCCAGGACTAATCTCTCACACTGTGTCCCTGTATGTTAATCCAGGACTAATCTCTGTCACAATGTCCCAGTGTGTCATGCAGGACTAATCTCCGTTGCTGCCCCTGTGTGTTGCTCCAGAAATAATCTCTGTCACTGCGTCCCTATGTGTTACTCCAGGACTAAACTCTGCCACTGTTTCCCCGTGTGTTACTCCAGGACTAATCACAGTCACTGTGTCCCCGTGTGTTACTCCAGGTCTAATCTCTGTCACTGTGTCCCTGTGTGTTAATCTAGGACTAATCTCTGTCGCTGTATCCCCGTGTGTTACTCCAGGACTAATCTCTTTCACTGCGTCCCTGTGTGTTAATCCAGGACTAATCTATTTGACTGTGTCCCCGTGTGTTACTCCAGGACTAATCTCTGTCACTGTGTCTCTGTGTGTTAATCCAGGACTAATCTCTGTCATTGTGTCCCTGTGTGTTACTACAGGACTAATCTCCGTCACTGTCACCAGGACTAATCTCTGTCACTTTGTCCCAGGGTGTTACTCCAGGACTATGTGACTGTGGCCCCGTGTGTTACTCCAGGACTAAGCTCTGTCACTGTGTCCCCGTGTGTTACTCCAGGATGAATCTCTATCACTGTGTCCCTGTGTGTTACTCCAGGAATAATCTCTGTCACTGTTTCCCTGTAGGTTAATCCAGGAGTGATCTCTGTCACAATGTCCCAGTGTGTCATGCAGGACCAATCTCCGTTGCTGCCCCTGTGTGTTGCTCCAGAAATAATCTCTGTCACTGCGTCCCTGTGTGTTACTCCAGGAATAAAATCTGCCACTGTTTCCCCGTGTGTTACTCCAGGACTCATCACAGTCACTGTGTCCCCGTGTGTTACTCCAGGTCTAATCTCTGTCACTGTGTCCCTGTGTGTTAATCTAGGACTAATCTCTGTCGCTGTATCCCCGTGTGTTACTCCAGGACTAATCTCTTTCACTGCGTCCCTGTGTGTTAATCCAGGACTAATCTATTTGACTGTGTCCCCGTGTGTTACTCCAGGACTAATCTCTGTCACTGTGTCTCTGTGTGTTAATCCAGGACTAATCTTTGTCATTGTGTCCCTGTGTGTTACTACAGGACTAATCTCCGTCACTGTCACCAGGACTAATCTCTGTCACTTTGTCCCAGGGTGTTACTCCAGGACTATGTGACTGTGGCCCCGTGTGTTACTCCAGGACTAAGCTCTGTCACTGTGTCCCCGTGTGTTACTCCAGGATTAATCTCTATCACTGTGTCCCTGTGTGTTACTCCAGGAATAATCTCTGTCACTGTGTCCCTGTGTGTTACTACAGGACTAATCTCTGTCACAGTGTCCCCGTGTGTTACTCCAGGACTAATCCCTGTCACTGTGTCCCGTGTGTTAATACAGGACAAATCTCTTTCACTGTGTCGCCGTGTGTTACTCCAGGACTAATCTCTGTCACTATGACTCTGTGTGTTAATCCAGGACTAATCTCTTTTACTGTGTCCCTGTGTGTTACTCCAGGACTAAAAACTTTCACTGTGTCCCCGTATGTTACTCCTGGAGTAATCTCTGTCACTGTGTCCCAGTGTGATACTCCAGGAATAATCTCTGTCACTGTGTCCCCGTGTGTTACTCCAGGACTAAACTCAGACACTGTCCCCGTGTGTTACTCCCGGACGAATCTCTTTCACTGTGTCCCTGTGTGTTAATCCAGGACTAATATTTGTCACTGTGTCCCTGTGTGTTACACCAGGACTAATCTCTGTCACTTTGTCCCAGGGTGTTACTCCAGGACTAAGTGACTGTGTCCCCGTGTGTTACTCCAGGACTAATTGCGGTCACTTTGTCCCCGTGTGTTACTCCAGGAATAATCTCTGTCACTGTGTCCCTGTGCGTTGCTCCAGAAATAATCTCTGTCACTGTATCCCGGTGTGTTACTCCAGGAATAATCTCTTTCACTGTGTCCCCGTGTGTTACTCCAGAACTAATCTCTGTCACTGTTTCCCTGTAGGTTAATCCAGGACTAATCTCTGTCACTGTGTCCCTGTGTGTTAATCCAGGACTAATCTCTGTCACTGTGACCCCGTGAATTACTCCAGGACTAATCTCTGTCACTGTCACCCCGTGCGTTACTCCAGGACTAATCTCTGTCACTGTGTCCCCGTGTGATACTCCAGGACTAATCTCTCTCACTGTGTCCCTGCATGTTAATCCAGGACTAATCTCTGTCACAATGTCCCAGTGTGTCATGCAGGACTAATCTCCGTTGCTGCCCCTGTGTGTTGCTCCAGAAATAATCTCTGTCACTGCGTCCCTATGTGTTACTCCAGGACTAAACTCTACCACTGTTTCCCCGTGTGTTACTCGAGGACTAATCACAGTCACTGTGTCCCCGTGTGTTACTCCAGGTCTAATCTCTGTCACTGTGTCACTGTGCGTTGCTCCAGAAATAATCTCTGTCACTGTATCCCGGTGTGTTACTCCAGGACTAATCTCTTTCACTGTGTCCCTGTGTGTTAATCCAGGACTAATCTCTGTCACTGTGTCCCTGTGTGTTAATACAGGACAAATCTCTTTCACTGTGTCGCCGTGTGTTACTCCAGGACTAATCTCTGTCACTATGACTCTGTGTGTTAATCCAGGACTAATCTCTTTTACTGTGTCCCTGTGTGTTACTCCAGGACTAAATACTTTCACTGTGTCCCCGTGTGTTACTCCTGGAGTAATCTCTGTCACTGTGTCGCAGTGTGATACTCCAGGACTAATCTCTGTCACTGTGTCCCCGTGTGTTACTCCAGGACTAAACTCAGACACTGTCCCCGTGTGTTACTCCCGGACGAATCTCTTTCACTGTGTCCCTGTGTGTTAATCCAGGACTAATATTTGTCACTGTGTCCCTGTGTGTTACACCAGGACTAATCTCTGTCACTTTGTCCCAGGGTGTTACTCCAGGACTAAGTGACTGTGTCCACGTGTGTTACTCCAGGACTAAGCTCTGTCACTGTGTCCCCGTGTGTTACTCCAGGATGAATCTCTATCACTGTGTCCCTGTGTGTTACTCCAGGAATAATCTCTGTCACTGTTTCCCTGTAGGTTAATCCAGGAGTGATCTCTGTCACAATGTCCCAGTGTGTCATGCAGGACCAATCTCCGTTGCTGCCCCTGTGTGTTGCTCCAGAAATAATCTCTGTCACTGCGTCCCTGTGTGTTACTCCAGGAATAAAATCTGCCACTGTTTCCCCGTGTGTTACTCCAGGACTCATCACAGTCACTGTGTCCCCGTGTGTTACTCCAGGTCTAATCTCTGTCACTGTGTCCCTGTGTGTTAATCTAGGACTAATCTCTGTCGCTGTATCCCCGTGTGTTACTCCAGGACTAATCTCTTTCACTGCGTCCCTGTGTGTTAATCCAGGACTAATCTATTTGACTGTGTCCCCGTGTGTTACTCCAGGACTAATCTCTGTCACTGTGTCTCTGTGTGTTAATCCAGGACTAATCTTTGTCATTGTGTCCCTGTGTGTTACTACAGGACTAATCTCCGTCACTGTCACCAGGACTAATCTCTGTCACTTTGTCCCAGGGTGTTACTCCAGGACTATGTGACTGTGGCCCCGTGTGTTACTCCAGGACTAAGCTCTGTCACTGTGTCCCCGTGTGTTACTCCAGGATTAATCTCTATCACTGTGTCCCTGTGTGTTACTCCAGGAATAATCTCTGTCACTGTGTCCCTGTGTGTTACTACAGGACTAATCTCTGTCACAGTGTCCCCGTGTGTTACTCCAGGACTAATCCCTGTCACTGTGTCCCGTGTGTTAATACAGGACAAATCTCTTTCACTGTGTCGCCGTGTGTTACTCCAGGACTAATCTCTGTCACTATGACTCTGTGTGTTAATCCAGGACTAATCTCTTTTACTGTGTCCCTGTGTGTTACTCCAGGACTAAAAACTTTCACTGTGTCCCCGTATGTTACTCCTGGAGTAATCTCTGTCACTGTGTCCCAGTGTGATACTCCAGGAATAATCTCTGTCACTGTGTCCCCGTGTGTTACTCCAGGACTAAACTCAGACACTGTCCCCGTGTGTTACTCCCGGACGAATCTCTTTCACTGTGTCCCTGTGTGTTAATCCAGGACTAATATTTGTCACTGTGTCCCTGTGTGTTACACCAGGACTAATCTCTGTCACTTTGTCCCAGGGTGTTACTCCAGGACTAAGTGACTGTGTCCCCGTGTGTTACTCCAGGACTAATTGCGGTCACTTTGTCCCCGTGTGTTACTCCAGGAATAATCTCTGTCACTGTGTCCCTGTGCGTTGCTCCAGAAATAATCTCTGTCACTGTATCCCGGTGTGTTACTCCAGGAATAATCTCTTTCACTGTGTCCCCGTGTGTTACTCCAGAACTAATCTCTGTCACTGTTTCCCTGTAGGTTAATCCAGGACTAATCTCTGTCACTGTGTCCCTGTGTGTTAATCCAGGACTAATCTCTGTCACTGTGACCCCGTGAATTACTCCAGGACTAATCTCTGTCACTGTCACCCCGTGCGTTACTCCAGGACTAATCTCTGTCACTGTGTCCCCGTGTGATACTCCAGGACTAATCTCTCTCACTGTGTCCCTGCATGTTAATCCAGGACTAATCTCTGTCACAATGTCCCAGTGTGTCATGCAGGACTAATCTCCGTTGCTGCCCCTGTGTGTTGCTCCAGAAATAATCTCTGTCACTGCGTCCCTATGTGTTACTCCAGGACTAAACTCTGCCACTGTTTCCCCGTGTGTTACTCGAGGACTAATCACAGTCACTGTGTCCCCGTGTGTTACTCCAGGTCTAATCTCTGTCACTGTGTCACTGTGCGTTGCTCCAGAAATAATCTCTGTCACTGTATCCCGGTGTGTTACTCCAGGACTAATCTCTTTCACTGTGTCCCTGTGTGTTAATCCAGGACTAATCTCTGTCACTGTGTCCCTGTGTGTTAATACAGGACAAATCTCTTTCACTGTGTCGCCGTGTGTTACTCCAGGACTAATCTCTGTCACTATGACTCTGTGTGTTAATCCAGGACTAATCTCTTTTACTGTGTCCCTGTGTGTTACTCCAGGACTAAATACTTTCACTGTGTCCCCGTGTGTTACTCCTGGAGTAATCTCTGTCACTGTGTCGCAGTGTGATACTCTAGGACTAATCTCTGTCACTGTGTCCCCGTGTGTTACTCCAGGACTAAACTCAGACACTGTCCCCGTGTGTTACTCCCGGACGAATCTCTTTCACTGTGTCCCTGTGTGTTAATCCAGGACTAATATTTGTCACTGTGTCCCTGTGTGTTACACCAGGACTAATCTCTGTCACTTTGTCCCAGGGTGTTACTCCAGGACTAAGTGACTGTGTCCACGTGTGTTACTCCAGGACTAATTGCTGTCACTGTGTCCCCGTGTGTTACTCCAGGAATAATCTCTTTCACTGTGTCCCCGTGTGTTACTCCTGGACTAATCTCTGTCACTGTTTCCCTGTAGGTTAATCCAGGACTAATCTCTGTCACTGTGTCCCTGTGTGTTAATCCAGGACTAATCTCTGTCACTGTGACCCCGTGAATTACTCCAGGACTAATCTCTGTCACTGTCACCCCGTGTGTTACTCCAGGTCTAATCTCTGTCACTGTGTCCCTGTGTGTTAATCTAGGACTAATCTCTGTCGCTGTATCCCCGTGTGTTACTCCAGGACTAATCTCTTTCACTGCGTCCCTGTGTGTTAATCCAGGACTAATCTATTTGACTGTGTCCCCATGTGTTACTCCAGGACTAATCTCTGTCACTGTGTCTCTGTGTGTTAATCCAGGACTAATCTCTGTCATTGTGTCCCTGTGTGTTACTACAGGACTAATCTCCGTCACTGTCACCAGGACTAATCTCTGTCACTTTGTCCCAGGGTGTTACTCCAGGACTATGTGACTGTGGCCCCGTGTGTTACTCCAGGACTAAGCTCTGTCACTGTGTCCCCGTGTGTTACTCCAGGATTAATCTCTATCACTGTGTCCCTGTGTGTTACTCCAGGAATAATCTCTGTCACTGTTTCCCTGTAGGTTAATCCAGGAGTGATCTCTGTCACAATGTCCCAGTGTGTCATGCAGGACCAATCTCCGTTGCTGCCCCTTTGTGTTGCTCCAGAAATAATCTCTGTCACTGCGTCCCTATGTGTTACTCCAGGACTAAACTCTGCCACTGTTTCCCCGTGTGTTACTCCAGGACTAATCACAGTCAGTGTGTCCCCGTGTGTTAATCTAGGACTAATCTCTGTCACTGTATCCCCGTGTGTTACTCCATGACTAATCTCTTTCACTGTGTCCCTGTGTGTTAATCCAGCACTAATCTCTGTTACTGTTTCCCTGTGTGTTACTCCA
Organism: Hypanus sabinus; assembly: GCF_030144855.1. Taxonomy (NCBI): domain Eukaryota; kingdom Metazoa; phylum Chordata; class Chondrichthyes; order Myliobatiformes; family Dasyatidae; genus Hypanus; species Hypanus sabinus. Next base: position 52,455,525 of record NC_082706.1, read on the forward strand.
GGACTAAACTCTGTCACTGTGTCGCCGTGTGTTACTCCTGCAGTAATCTCTGTCACTGTGTCCCCGTGTGATACTCCAGGACTAACCTCAGTCACTGTCCCCCTGTGTTACTCCCGGACTAATCTCTTTCACTGTGTCCCTGTGTGTTAATCCAGGACTAATCTCTTTCACTGTGTCCCCGTGTGTTACCCCAGGACTAATCTCTGTCACAATGTCCCAGTGAGTCATCCAGGACTAATCTCCGTTGCTGCCACTGTGTGTTGCTCCAGAAATAAACTCAGTCACTGTCCCCCTGTGTTACTCCCGGACTAATCTCTGTCTCTGTATCCCAGTGTGTTACTCCAGGACTAATCTCTTTCACTGTGTCCCTGTGTGTTAATGAAGGACTAATCTCTCTCACTGTGTCCCTGTGTGTTACTACAGGACTAATCTTGGTCACTGTGTCTCTGTGTGTTAATCCAGGACTAATCTCTTTTGCTGTGTCCCTGTGTGTTACTCCAGGACTAATCACTGTCATGTGTCCCCGTGTGTTACTCCATGACTAATCTCTGTCACTGTGTCCCCATATGTTACTCCAGGACTAATCTCTGTCACTGTGTCCCTGTGTATTACACCAGGAATAATCTCTGTCTCTGTGTCCCAGTGTGTTACTCCAGGACTATGTCACTGTGTCCCCGTGTGTTACTCCAGGACTAATCTCTTTCACTGTGTCCCTGTGTGTTAATGAAGGACTAATCTCTCTCACTGTGTCCCTGTGTGTTACTACAGGACTAATCTTGGTCACTGTGTCTCTGTGTGTTAATCCAGGACTAATCTCTTTTGCTGTGTCCCTGTGTGTTACTCCAGGACTAATCACTGTCATGTGTCCCCGTGTGTTACTCCATGACTAATCTCTGTCACTGTGTCCCCATATGTTACTCCAGGACTAATCTCTGTCACTGTGTCCCTGTGTATTACACCAGGAATAATCTCTGTCTCTGTGTCCCAGTGTGTTACTCCAGGACTATGTCACTGTGTCCCCGTGTGTTACTCCAGGACTAATCTCTGTCACTGTTTCCCTGTGAGTTAATCCAGAACTAATTTCTGTCACAATGTCCCAGTGTGTCATGCAGGACTAATCTCCGTTGCTGCCACTGAGTGTTGCTACAGGACTAATCTCTGTCACTGTGTCCCCGTGTGTCAGAAACACACTGAGTCTCAGCAATTTGCTGAACGGTAAACTTTATTTTTCGAGTCTGCAGAGTCGGACCCAACCAGCTCCTGCTAGATTGAGTGCCGAATTACACTTTGCACAGTTTTTTAAACCCTACTTGTTTACGACTTTGTCAATTGCACCCATGTGAGGTGCAGACATTCTTCCTTAATCTCATTACAAAATTACAAATGTGATTACCCTTTGGCCCACTTATCAGCCTCAGCGCATTAACACCGTTATTGTTCAACCGTTAAGCATGTCTTCCCGTTACCCGTATCGTTTCTTTAATCAGCAAGCTATTGTTTCATCCTGATTTTGCAAATTGGTTTATACGTTGCCCTGCAAGTTGCTTTGCACGTTGTTTATGTGTCAGCACATTCTAAATGGACTCCTTAAGAACCGTCTTTAATTTAATCATTTCTCTGAATCCACCCTTTTTCTTTTTAGAATGTGCTATCAGTTGGGCTTTTGCCACGGGTTTACATAGGCTTCTTCCTCTAGCTCTATTTCCCTTTGTAGGAGTACCTGAACAGGATCAGCTGGGGCCCCAGGTTGCATGACTTGTCTTGCCACCCGAGCTACTAGCTCCCGCAAGAAGGGGATCAGACATGGTAGCAGAAGGAGGACCATCAATCCCCCTCCTATAACCCCTAAAGCCGTTCGCCACCAGCCTCCTTTCAACCATCCGTCCAGCCAGTCCCAATACCCTTGCGGCTTCCAGGTCTGTACCGGCACGTGGGACAGTTTCCTTATTTTATCTGATATTTTTTGAACCACCTTTCCGTTGTCATCTATCTTTAAGCAGCAGTTGGTTAGATTAAACTTTCCACATACTCCTCCTTTTTGTTGTAGTCATAACATTTCTCGTTTACATGCGAGTGTGATACAAAGGACCCTGGAAAAACCGTCATGCCCACCCTTACCGTCGTCCTGCACTTATCACATCCCCCTTCAGCGCTTCTCAACAATAGCAGTATATACATTACAGTCCCAAAGTTCATTCTGTCCGTCTTTTGAGCTTTAGCACCATCGGGTCTTCTCCCTGGACGCAAGTCCATTCTGCACCTTCTTCGGGCTTTACGGGTCCCTTGATTCTCGCGGCGTGTGTCCACCCTTTTTCTTTTGTCCTTACTGCGGCTTCGGTGGTCAGTAGCACCTGGAATGGGCCTTCCCACTGCGGCTGTAACTTCTCTGGCTTCCAAGTCTTAATCAGGACCCAGTCACCGGGCTGAGTTCGGTGGAGTGCGAAGTCCAGAGGTGGGGTTTGTGCGAGTAACCCCTTCCTGCGCTATTCTGCAAAAGAACGAGACAGTGCCTGTAAATAGTCCCTTACAAAGACATCTCCCCCTTGCAGGGAAGGATAGCCCTCCACCTTGTTCCAATATGGAAGGCCAAACAACATTTCATAAGGGGATACTCCTATATCTTTTCGAGGAGCCGTGCGGATTCTTAGTAGGGTCAGGGGTAGACACTTGGTCCAGGGTAGCTTGGTTTCCATCATTAGTTTTGTCAATTGCGTCTTCAAAGTACTGTTCATCCTCTCAACTCTTCCTGAGCTCTGAGGGTGCCAGGGGGTGTGCAGCTTCCACTGGATTCCTAAGGCGTCACAGATTAGCTGGTGTGTTTTTGAGGCAAAATGTGTTCCCCTATCTGAATCAATAGACCCCATTATTCCATATCTCGGGACTATATTTTCTAATAGGATCCGTGCCACTGTAGGGGCGTCCGCTTTAGTGGTTGGGAATGCTTCCACCCACCGAGTGAAGTGATCCACAATTACTAACAGGTACTTCCATCTCTGAACTTGTGGTAGTTCCGTAAAGTCTATTTGGATCCGATGGAACGGTCGGACGGCTAGTGTTTGTCCCCCCTTATGGGTGGCACGCATCATTTTCTTGTTTACCTTTTGGCAGGTGTAACAGCCCCACACCTCCTGTTGAGCTAGTGTGAATATCCCTTTACAAACATAGTCCCTTAGGATAGTGTCGCAGATAGCTTGCACTCCCCAATGGCTTTGTTGGTGTAGTTGTTGCAGTATATGACGAGTTACTTCCTTATTCAGTACTTGCCATCCGTCGGGGGTCTTCCACTCGCCTTCTGATGTTTGTCGGGCTCCCAGCTGGCTCATAGCGTCTATTTCTACTTGGGTGAAGACTGGTAGTTTGTTAAGCCCTTCCCTGATTGGTATCAGGGTTAGAAGTCGGACCGATTTTTCCATTGCTGCCCGCTTGGCTTCTTCATCTGCGAGCCGGTTTCCTATTACTTCCGGGGCTGTTCCTCGTTGATGTCCTGGAACGTGAACCACTGCAATTTCTTGAGGTAATGTTAGGGCTTCCAGAGTCATGTTTATCATTTGTTCGTGAGCTAATTCCCTTCCCCTGGCTGTTATCAACCCCCGTTCTTTCCAAATCTTTCCGAAGGTGTGTACCACTCCATAGGCATACTTAGAATCGGTGTATATAGTGCCTATTTTGTTTCTTAACAGTTGCAGTCCCCTCTGCAAGGCATATAGTTCACAAGACTGGGCTGACCAATTACCCGGGAGCCGGCCGGACTCCACCGTCTCCCTAGTCCTCCCGTTTATAATAGCATATCCACTGTGTCGTACCCCATTGATGCATCTGGAGGAGCCGTCGATATATAGTTCCTCGCCTTCAATTAGGGGAACTTCTTGTAGATCTTCCCTACTTTTTGTCTGAAGGTCTGTTAGCTCCACGCAGTTATGCTCGGTTTCCTCCCCTGTTGATTCCCCGTATAAGAACTGTGCCGGGTTACAACTATTGTTCCTTTCAAAGCTTAAATCATCCCCGACCATCAGAATGGTTTCGTATTTCAGTATGCAAGAGTCCGTCAACCACCGCTGAGCTTTTTGGGCTAAGAGGGTGCTAACGGAGTGCGGGGTATACACCGTCATTCTTCCCCCAAAGGTTAATTTCCGTGCTTCATCTACTAGTACGGCTGCTGCCGCTACGGCTTGTATGCACGTCGACCATCCCCGGGATACCGGGTCTAACATTTTTGATAAAAAGGCCACAGGTTGCCGCTTTCCTCCTTTTTCTTGGGTTAGTACTCCTAACGCAGTTCCTTCATTGTTTGTTGCATACAGCTGAAAGGGCTTTTCCAGTGCTGGCAGTGTTAATACCGGGGCCCGAATTAGTTGCCCTTTTATTTTCCTGAACTTCTGTTCTTCTTCTTCGGTCCAGCTGATTATTCCCCGGTCTTCCTTTGCCAATTTGTCGTAAATAACTTCACCAGGGGGGTATAATTCTCTATCCAAATCCGGCAATAGCCCACTAAGCCCAGAAATTGTCTTATTTCCTTCTTTGTCCTGGGAAGCGGTATTTTAGTTATTCCCGCTATTCTTTCTGGGGTTATTTGGCGGTGCCCTTTACTGACTCTGTGTCCGAGATATGTTATTTCCTTCTCGACAAATTGCAGTATCTTCTTGGACACCCGCAATCCTTTTTCTCCTAGGTAATTCAGGAGTCTTATAGTATCGTCTCGCACTACCTCCTCTGCTGGTCCCGATAGTAGTAGGTCATCGACATACTGTAATAGTTGGTTCTTTTCGGTACAATGGAATCCAGCCAATACTTGCTCCAGTACCTGTTCGAATAGGTTTGGGGACTCCGTGAACCCTTGGGGCAAGACGGTCCACCGGAGTTGCTTCTTCCGCCCAGTGAAGGGATTTTCCCATTCAAATGCGAACATATCTCGGCTACCTTCCTCCAACGGGCAACTCCAAAAGGCATCTTTTAGATCTATCACACTGAACCATTCATGTTCAGGAGGTATTTTGCTCATTAATGTATAGGGGTTAGGCACTACCGGGTATCGTATTTGGACTACCGCATTTAAGCCTCTCAGATCTTGAACCATTCGATACGTGCCGTCGGGCTTTCGGACCGGTAGGATGGGGGTATTAAAGGGTGACATACATTCTTCCAGGAGTCCATCTGATACTAATGTCTCAATTACAGGTTGTAATCCCCTCCTCCCTTCCATGGCAATGGGATATTGCCGTCTTCTCTCTTCTGCTTGTTTGTCCCACTGTGGGTCGTTTACTGGAAATTTCTGGTCCCCCGGTAACTCATTCGGCTGTTCCCTTCCCCAAATTGATATTGCAGCTTGTCGTATCATTTGCCTCTCTTGTGCAGAAAATAGCGTTCCCATAATCGCATGCATTTCTTCCCAAGTGTAAACATTAGGTCCTAAGAATTGATCCAACTGTTCTGCCAGTCCCATTGGATCTTCTAATAAAGTTTTCATATCTTTCTTAAATCCTCGTACTTCGGTACTTGTCAGAGGGACGTTTACAAATCCTGTTCCTCCCCGTTCTCCTCCCATTGGAACCTCTCGAAGGGGACACAGCTGTACCTCTTCCTTTTTTAATTCGTCTTTCTTTTTCTTATCTGCTCCTGTCACACTCCTTGTTTCGATCCTTGCTTTTGCTTTTTCCCTAACATCCCTCTCTTCCCTCTCTGGGTCTATTTCTTCTGTTTTTTTTCACTTTCTTCGCGTCCTCCCTCTGCTCCCGCAAGGGGCGCAGAAGGCTGGACATAGGGAGGGGGTAAATGATCGAGTGGGTCCCACTTCCGCTCCCCTTTAATGCCCAATTTAAAACTCTTTGTTGTTACTCCTGGCCAGGGAGCCCAACAAAAAGCATAAGCAATTTCTTCCGGTTTTACATTTGGTTTTGAATTAACGTAAATTACAAAATTACAAATGTGATTACCCTTTCGCCCACTTATCAGCCTCAGCGCATTAACACCGTTATTGTTCAACCGTTAAGCATGTCTTCCCGTTACCCGTAACGCTTCTTTAATCAGCAAGCTATTGTTTCATCCTGATTTTGCAAATTGGTTTCTACGTTGCCCTGCAAGTTGCTTTGCACGTTCTTTCTGTGACAGAACAATCTAAATGGACTCCTTAAGAACCGTCTTTAATTTAATCATTTCTCTCACCGTGTGTTACTGCAGGACTAATCACTGTCACTGTGTCCCCGTGTGTTACTCCAGGACTAATCTCTATCACTGTGTCCCCGTGTGTTACTCCAGGATTAATCACTGTCACTGTGTCCCCGTGTGTTACTCCAGGACTAATCTCTGTCACTGTGTCCCCATGTGTTACTCCAGGACTAATCTCTGTCCCTGTTTCCCTGTGTGTTACACCAGGAGTAATCTCCGTCACTGTGTCTAAGTGTGTTACTCCAGGACAATGTCACGGTGTCTCCGGGTGTTACTCCAGGACGAATCTCTGTCACTGTGTCCCTGTGTGTTAATCCAGGACTAATCTCTGTCACTGTGACCCCGTGTATTACTCCAGGACTAATCTCTGTCACTGTGTCCCCGTGTGTTACTCCAGGACTAAACTCTGTCACTGTGTCCCCGTGTGTTACTCCACGACTAATCTCTATCACTGAGTCCCTTGAGTGTTAATCAAGGACTAATCTCTGTCACTGTGTCCCTGTGAGATACTCCAGGACTAAACTCTTTGACTATGTCCCCGTGTGTTACACCAGGATTAATCTCTGTCACTGAGTCCCTGTGTGTTACTCCAGGACTAATCTCTGTCACAATGTCAAGTGTGTCATGCAGGACTAATATCCATAGCTGCCCCTGTGTGTTGCTCCAGAAATAATCTCTGTCACTGTGTCCCTGTGTGTTACTCCAGGACTAATCTCTGTCACTGTGTCCCCGTGCGTTAATCCTGGACTAATCTCTGTCACTGTAACCCCGTGAGTTACTCCAGGACTAATCTCTGTCACTGTGTCCCCGTGTGTTACTCCAGGACTAATCTCTGTCACTGTGTCCCTGTGTGTTAATCCAGGTCTAATCTCTGTCACAATGCCCCAGTGTGTCATGCAGGACTAATATCCGTTGCTGCCCCTGTGCGTTGCTCCAGAAATAATCTCTGTCACTGTGTCCCTTTGTGTTACTCCAGGACTAAACTCTGCCACTGCTTCCCCGTGTGTTACTCCAGGACTAATCCCAGTCACTGTGTCCCTGTGTGTTAATCTAGGACTAATCTCTGTCACTGTATCCCGGTGTGATACTACAGGACTAATCTCTTTCACTGTGTCCCTGTGTGTTAATCCAGGACTAATCTCTGTCACTGTGTCCCTGTTTGTTAATACAGGACAAATCTCTTTCACTGTGTCAACGTGTGTTACTCCAGGACTAAACTCAGTCACTGTCCCCGTGTGTTAGTCCCGGACTAATCTCTTTCACTGTGTCCCTGTGTGTTAATCCAGGACTAATCTTTGTCACTGTGTCCCTGTGTGTTACACCAGGACTAATCTCTTTCACTTTGTCCCAGAGTGTTACTCCAGGACTAAGTGACTGTGTCCCCGTGTGTTACTCCAGGACTAATTGCTGTCACTGTGTCCCCGTGTGTTACTCCAGGAATAATCTCTTTCACTGTGTCCCTGTGTGTTACTTCAGGACTAATCTCTGTCACTGTTTCCCTGCAGGTTAATCCAGGACTAATCTCTGACACTGTGTCCCTGTGTGTTAATGCAGGACTAATCTCTGTCACTGTGACCCCGTGAGTTACTCCAGGACTAATCTCTGTCACTGTCACCCCGTGAGTTACTCCAGGACTAATCTCTGTCACTGTGTCCCGGTGTGTTACTCCAGAACTAATCTCTCTCACTGTGTCCCTGTGTGTTAATCCAGGACTAATCTCTGTCACAATGTCCCAGCGTGTCATGCAGGACTAATCTCCGTTGCTGCCCCTGTGTGTTGCTCCAGAAATAATATCTGTCACTGCGTCTCTATGTGATACTCCAGGACTAATCACAGTCACTGTGTCCCCGTGTGTTACTCCAGGTCTAATCTCTGTCACTGTGTCCCTGTGTGTTAATATAGGACTAATCTCTGTCACTGTATCCCAGTGTGTTACTCCAGGACTAATCTCTTTCAATGTGTCCCCGTGTGTTACTCCAGGACTAATCTCTATTACTGTGTCCCTGTGTGTTACTCCAGGACTAATCTCTGTCACTGTGTCCCCGTGTGTTACTCTAGGACTCATCTCTATCACTGTGTCCCTGTGTGATAATCCAGGTCTAATCTCTGTCACTGGGTCCCCGTGAGATACTCCAGGACTAATATCTTTCTCTGTGACCCCGTGCGTTAATCCAGGACTAATCTCTGTCACTGTGTCCCCATGTGTTAATCCCGGATTTATCTCTGTCACTATGACCCGTGTGTTACTCCAGGACTAATCTCTGTCACTGTGTCCCTGTGTGTTAATCCAGGTCTAATCTCTGTCACAATGCCCCAGTGTGTCATGCAGGACTAATATCCGTTGCTGCCCCTGTGCGTTGCTCCAGAAATAATCTCTGTCACTGCGTCCCTTTGTGTTACTCCAGGACTAAACTCTGCCACTGTTTCCCCGTGTGTTACTCCAGGACTAATCCCAGTCACTGTGTCCCCGTGTTTTTCTCCAGGTCTAATCTCTGTCACTGTGTCCCTGTGTGTTAATCTAGGACTAATCTCTGTCACTGTATCCCGGTGTGTTACTCCAGGACTAATCTCTTTCACTGTGTCCCTGTGTGTTAATCCAGGACTAATCTCTGTCACTGTGTCCCTGTGTGTTAATACAGGACAAATCTCTTTCACTGCTTCCCCGTGTGTTACTCCAGGACTAATCCCAGTCACTGTGTCCCCGTGTGTTACTCCAGGTCTAATCTCTTTCACTGTGTCCCTGTGTGTTAATCTAGGACTAATCTCTGTCACTGTATCCCGGTGTGATACTACAGGACTAATCTCTTTCACTGTGTCCCTGTGTGTTAATCCAGGACTAATCTCTGTCACTGTGTCCCTGTGTGTGAATACAGGACAAATCTCTTTCACTGTGTCAACGTGTGTTACTCCAGGACTAAACTTAGTCACTGTCCCCGTGTGTTAGTCCCGGACTAATCTCTTTCACTGTGTCCCTGTGTGTTTATCCAGGACTAATCTTTGTCACTGTGTCCCTGTGTGTTACACCAGGACTAATCTCTGTCACTGTGTCCCTGTGTGTTACTCCAGGAATAAGTGACTGTGTCCCCGTGTGTTACTCCAGGACTAATTGCTGTCACTGTGTCCCCGTGTGTTACTCCAGGAATAATCTCATTCACTGTGTCCCTGTGTGTTACTCCAGGACTAATCTCTGTCACTGTTTCCCTGCAGGTTAATCCAGGACTAATCTCTGTCATTGTGACCCCGTGAGTTACTCCAGGACTAATCTCTGTCACTGTCACCCCGTGAGTTACTCCAGGACTAATCTCTGTCACTGTGTCCCCGTGTGTTACTCCAGGACTAATCTCTCTCACTGTGTCCCTGTGTGTTAATCCAGGACTAATCTCTGTCACAATGTCCCAGCGTGTCATGCAGGACTAATCTCCGTTGCTGCCACTGTGTGTTGCTCCAGAAATAATCTCTGTCACTGCGTCCCTATGTGTTACTCCAGGACTAAACTCTGCCACTGTTTCCCCGTGTGTTACTCCAGGACTAATCACAGTCACTGTGTCCCCGTGTGTTACTCCAGGTCTGATCTCTGTCACTGTGTCCCTATGTGTTAATATAGGACTAATCTCTGTCACTGTGTCCCCGTGTGTTACTCCAGGACTAATCTCTGTCACTATGTTCCCATGAGTTACTCCAGGACTAATCTCTGTCACTGTGTCCCCGTGTGTTACTCTAGGACTCATCTCTATCACTGTGTCCCTGTGTGATAATCCAGGTCTAATCTCTGTCACTGGGTCCCCGTGAGATACTCCAGGACTAATCTCTTTCTCTGTGACCCCGTGCGTTAATCCAGGACTAATCTCTGTCACTGTGTCCCCATGTGTTAATCCCGGATTTATCTCTGTCACTATGACCCGTGTGTTACTCCAGGACAAATCTCTGTCACTGTGTCCCTGTGTGTTAATCCAGGTCTAATCTCTGTCAGAATGCCCCAGTGTGTCATGCAGGACTAATATCCGTTGCTGCCCCTGTGCGTTGCTCCAGAAATAATCTCTGTCACTGCGTCCCTTTGTGTTACTCCAGGACTAAACTCTGCCACTGTTTCCCCGTGTGTTACTCCAGGACTAATCCCAGTCACTGTGTCCCCGTGTGTTACTCCAGGACTAAGCTCAGTCACTGTCCCCGTGTGTTAGTCCCGGACTAATCTCTTTCACTGTGTCCCAGTGTGTTACTCCAGGAATAATCTCTTTCACTGTGTCCCTGTGTGTTACTCCAGGACTAATCTCTGTCACTGTTTCCCTGTAGGTTAATCCAGGACTAATCTCTGTCACTGTGTCCCTGTGTGTTAATCCAGGACTAATCTCTGTCACTGTGAACCCGTGAGTTACTCCAGGACTAATCTCTGTCACTGTCACCCCGTGAGTTACTCCAGGACTAATCTCTGTCACTGTGTCCCCGTGTGTTACTCCAGGACTAATCTCTTTCACTGTGTCCCCGTGTGTTACTCCAGGACTAATCTCTGTCACTGTGTCCCTGTGTGTTAATACAGGACAAATCTCTATCACTGTGTCCCTGTGTGATAATCCAGGTCTAATCTCTGTCACTGGGTCCCCGTGAGATACTCCAGGACTAATCTCTTTCTCTGTGTCCCTGTGTGTTAATCCAGGACTAATCTCTGTCACTGTGTCCCTGTGTGTTAATACAGGACAAATCTCTTTCACTGTGTCACCGTGTGTTACTCCAGGACTAAACTCTGTCACTGTCCCCGTGTGTTAGTCCCGGACTAATCTCTTTCACTGTGTCCCTGTGTGTTAATCCAGGACTAATCTTTGTCACTGTGTCCCTGTGTGTTACACCAGGTCTAATCTCTTTCACTTTGTCCCAGGGTGTTACTCCAGGACTAAGTGACTGTGTCCCCGTGTGTTACTCCAGGACTAATTGCTGTCACTGTGTCCCCGTGTGTTACTCCAGGAATAATCTCATTCACTGTGTCCCTGTGTGTTACTCCAGGACTAATCTCTGTCACTGTTTCCCTGCAGGTTAATCCAGGACTAATCTCTGTCACTGTGTCCCTGTGTGTTAATCCAGGACTAATCTCTGTGATTGTGACCCCGTGAGTTACTCCAGGACTAATCTCTGTCACTGTCACCCCGTGAGTTACTCCAGGACTAATCTCTGTCACTGTGTCCCCTTGTGTTACTCCAGGACTAATCTCTCTCACTGTGTCCCTGTGTGTTAATCCAGGACTAATCTCTGTCACAATGTCCCAGCGTGTCATGCAGGACTAATCTCCGTTGCTGCCACTGTGTGTTGCTCCAGAAATAATCTCTGTCACTGCGTCCCTATGTGTTACTCCAGGACTAAACTCTGCCACTGTTTCCCCGTGTGATACTCCAGGACTAATCACAGTCACTGTGTCCCCGTGTGTTACTCCAGGTCTGATCTCTGTCACTGTGTCCCTGTGTGTTAATATAGGACTAATCTCTGTCACTGTGTGCCCGTGTGTTACTCTAGGACTCATCTCTATCACTGTGTCCCTGTGTGATAATCCAGGTCTAATCTCTGTCACTGGGTCCCCGTGAGATACTCCAGGACTAATCTCTTTCTCTTTGACCCCGTGCGTTAATCCAGGACTAATCTCTGTCACTGTGTCCCCATGTGTTAATCCCGGATTTATCTCTGTCACTATGACCCGTGTGTTACTCCAGGACTAATCTCTCTCACTGTGTCCCTGTGTGTTAATCCAGGACTAATCTCTGTCACAATGTCCCAGCGTGTCATGCAGGACTAATATCCGTTGCTGCCCCTGTGCGTTGCTCCAGAAATAATCTCTGTCACTGCGTCCCTTTGTGTTACTCCAGGACTAAACTCTGCCACTGTTTCCCCGTGTGTAACTCCAGGACTAATCCCAGTCACTGTGTCCCCGGGTGTTACTCCAGGACTAAGCTCAGTCACTGTCCCCGTGTGTTAGTCCCGGACTAATCTCTTTCCCTGTGTCCCAGTGTGTTACTCCAGGAATAATCTCTTTCACTGTGTCCCTGTGTGTTACTCCAGGACTAATCTCTGTCACTGTTTCCCTTTAGGTTAATCCAGGACTAATCTCTGTCCCTGTGTCCCTGTGTGTTAATCCAGGACTAATCTCTGTCACTGTGACCCAGTGAGTTACTCCAGGACTAATCTCTGTCACTGTCACCCCGTGAGTTACTCCAGGACTAATCTCTGTCACTGTGTCCCCGTGTGTTACTCCAGGACTAATCTCTTTCACTGTGTCCCCGTGTGTTACTCCAGGACTAATCTCTATTACTGTGTCCCTGTGTGTTACTCCAGGACTCATCTCTATCACTGTGTCCCTGTGTGATAATCCAGGTCTAATCTCTGTCACTGGGTCCCCGTGAGATACTCCAGGACTAATCTCTTTCTCTGTGAACCCGTGCGTTAATCCAGGACTAATCTCTCTCACAGTGTCCCCATGTGTTAATCCCGGATTTATCTCTGTCACTATGACCCGTGTGTTACTCCAGGACTAATCTCTCTCACTGTGTCCCTGTGTGTTAATCCAGGTCTAATCTCTGTCACAATGCCCCAGTGTGTCATGAATGACTAATATCCGTTGCTGCCCCTGTGCGTTGCTCCAGAAATAATCTCTGTCACTGCGTCCCTTTGTGTTACTCCAGGACTAAACTCTGCCACTGTTTCCCCGTGAGTTACTCCAGGACTAATCCCAGTCACTGTGTCCCCGTGTGTTTCTCCAGGTCTAATCTCTGTCACTGTGTCCCTGTGTTTTAATCTAGGACTAATCTCTGTCACTGTATCCCGGTGTGTTACTAAAGGACAAATCTCTTTCACTGTGTCCCTGTATGTTAATCCAGGACTAATATCTGTCACTGTGTCCCTGTGTGTTAATACAGGACAAATCTCTTTCACTGTATCGCCGTGTGTTACTCCAGGACTAATCTCTGTCACTGTGACTCTGTGTGTTAATCCAGGACTAATCTCTGTTACTGTGTCCCTGTGTGTTACTCCAGGACTAAAAACATTCACTGTGTCCCCGTGTGTTACTCCTGGAGTAATCTCTGTCACTGTGTCCCAGTGTGATACTCCAGGAATAATCTCTGTCACTGTGTCCCCGTGTGTTACTCCAGGACTAAGCTCAGTCACTGTCCCCGTGTGTTAGTCCCGGACTAATCTCTTTCACTGTGTCCCAGTGTGTTAATCCAGGACTAATCTTTGTCACTCAGTCCCTGTGTGTGACACCAGGACTAATCTATGTCACTTTGTCCCAGGGTGTTACTCCAGGACTAAGTGACTGTGTCCCCGTGTGTTACTCCAGGACTAATTGCTGTCACTGCGTCCCCGTGTGTTACTCCAGGAATAATCTCTTTCACTGTGTCCCTGTGTGTTACTCCAGGACTAATCTCTGTCACTGTTTCCCTGTAGGTTAATCCAGGACTAATCTCTGTCACTGTGTCCCTGTGTGTTAATCCAGGACTAATCTCTGTCACTGTGACCCCGTGAGTTACTCCAGGACTAATCTCTGTCACTGTTACCCCGTGAGTTACTCCAGGACTAATCTCTGTCACAATGTCCCAGCGTGTCATGCAGGACTAATCTCCGTTGCTGCCCCTGTGTGTTGCTCCAGAAATAATCTCTGTCACTGCGTCCCTATGTGTTACTCCAGGACTAAACTCTGCCACTGTTTCCCCGTGTGTTACTCCAGGACTAATCACAGTCACTGTGTCCCCGTGTGTTACTCCAGGTCTAATCTCTTTCACTGTGTCCCTGTGTGTTAATCTAGGACTAATCTCTCTCACTGTATCCAGGTGTGATACTACAGGACTAATCTCTTTCACTGTGTCCCTGTGTGTTAATCCAGGACTAATCTCTGTCACTGTGTCCCTGTGTGTTAATACAGGACAAATCGCTTTCACTGTGTCAACGTGTGTTACTCCAGGACTAAACTCAGTCACTGTCCCCGTGTGTTAGTCCCGGACTAATCTCTTTCACTGTGTCACTGTGTGTTAATACAGGACTAATCTTTGTCACTGTGTCCCTGTGTGTTACACCAGGACTAATCTCTTTCACTTTGTCCCAGGGTGTTACTCCAGGACTAAGTGACTGTGTCCCCGTGTGTTACTCCAGGACTAATTGCTGTCACTGTGTCCCCGTGTGTTACTCCAGGTCTAATCTCTTTCACTGTGTCCCTGTGTGTTAATCTAGGACTAATCTCTGTCACTGTATCCAGGTGTGATACTACAGGAATAATCTTTCACTGTGTCCCTGTGTGTTAATCCAGGACTAATCTCTGTCACTGTGTCCCTGTGTGTTAATACAGGACAAATCACTTTCACTGTGTCACATTGTGTTACTCCAGGACTAAACTCAGTCACTGTCCCCGTGTGTTAGTCCCGGACTAATCTCTTTCACTGTGTCCCTTTGTGTTAATCCAGGACTAATCTTTGTCACTGTGTCCCTGTGCGTTACACCAGGACTAATCTCTTTCACTTTGTCCCAGGTTGTTACTCCAGGACTAAGTGACTGTGTCCCCGTGTGTTACTCCAGGACTAATTGCTGTCACTGTGTCCCTGTGTGTTACTCCAGGACTAATCTCATTCACTGTTTCCCTGTATGTTAATCCAGGACTAATCTCTGTCACTGTGTCCCTGTGTGTTAATACAGGACAAATCTCTTTCACTGTGTCGCCGTGTGTTACTCCAGGACTAATCTCTGTCACTGTGACTCTGTGTGTTAATCCAGGACTAATCTCTGTTACTGTGTCCCTGTGTGTTACTCCAGGACTAAAAACATTCCCTGTGTCCCCGTGTGTTACTCCTGGAGTAATCTCTGTCATTGTGTCCCAGTGTGATACTCCAGGACTAATCTCTGTCACTGTGTCCCCGTGTGTTACTCCGGGACTAAGCTCAGTCACTGTCCCCGTGTGTTAGTCCCGGACTAATCTCTTTCACTGTGTCCCAGTGTGTTAATCCAGGACTAATCTTTGTCACTGTGTCCCTGTGTGTGACACCAGGACTAATCTCTGTCACTTTGTCCCAGGGTGTTACTCCAGGACTAAGTGACTGTGTCCCCGTGCGTTACTCCAGGACTAATTGCTGTCACTGCGTCCCCGTGTGTTACTCCAGGAATAATCTCTTTCACTGTGTCCCTGTGTGTTACTCCAGGACTAATCTCTGTCACTGTTTCCCTGTAGGTTAATCCAGGACTAATCTCTGTCACTGTGTCCCTGTGTGTTAATCCAAGACTAATCTCTGTCACTGTGACCCCGTGAGATACTCCAGGACTAATCTCTGTCACTGTCACCCCGTGAGTTACTCCAGGACTAATCTCTGTCACTGTGTCCCCGTGTGTTACTCCAGGACTAAACTCTGCCAGTGCTTCCCCGTGTGTTACTCCAGGACTAATCGCAGTCACTGTGTCCCCATGTGTTACTCCAGGTCTAATCTCTTTCACTGTGTCCCTGTGTGTTAATCTAGGACTAATCTCTGTCACTGTATCCCGGTGTGATACTACAGGACTAATCTCTTTCACTGTGTCCCTGTGTGTTAATCCAGGACTAATCTCTGTCACTGTGTCCCTGTGTGTTAATACAGGACAAATCTCTTTCACTGTGTCACCGTGTGTTACTCCAGGACTAAACTCAGTCACTGTCCCTGTGTGTTAGTCCCGGACTAATCTCTTTCACTGTGTCCCTGTGTGTTTATCCAGGACTAATCTTTGTCACTGTGTCCCTGTGTGTTACACCAGGACTAATCTCTTTCACTTTGTCCCAGGGTGTCACTCCAGGACTAAGTGACTGTGTCCCCGTGTGTTACTCCAGGACTAATTGCTGTCACTGTGTCCCCGTGTGTTACTCCAGGAATAATCACTTTCACTGTGTCCCTGTGTGTTACTCCAGGACTAATCTCTGTCACTGTTTCCCTGCAGGTTAATCCAGGATTAATCTCTGTCACTGTGTCCCTGTGTGTTAATCCAGGTCTAATCTCTGTCACTGGGTACCCGTGAGATACTCCAGGACTAATCTCTTTCTCTGTGACCCCGTGCGTTAATCCAGGACTAATCTCTGTCACTGTGTCCCCATGTGTTAATCCCGGATTTATCTCTGTCACTATGACCCGTGTGTTACTCCAGGACTTATCTCTTTCTCTGTGACCCCGTGCGTTAATCCAGGACTAATCTCTGTCACTGTGTCCCCATGTGTTAATCCCGGATATATCTCTGTCACTATGACCCGTGTGTTACTCCAGGACTAATCTCTGTCACTGTGTCCCTGTGTGTTAATCCAGGTCTAATCTCTGTCACAATGCCACAGTGAGTCATGCAGGACTAATATCCGTTGCTGCCCCTGTGCGTTGCTCCAGAAATAATCTCTGTCACTGCGTCCCTTTGTGTTACTCCAGGACTAAACTCTGCCACTGTTTCCCCGTGTGTTACTCCAGGACTAATCCCAGTCACTGTGTCCCCGTGTGTTTCTCCAGGTCTAATCTCTGTCACTGTGTCCCTGTGTGTTAATCTAGGAATAATCTCTGTCACTGTATCCCGGTGTGTTTCTACAGGACTAATCTCTTTCACTGTGTCCCTGTATGTTAATCCAGGACTAATCTCTGTCACTGTGTCCCTGTGTGTTAATACAGGACAAATCTCTTTCACTGTGTCGCCGTGTGTTACTCCAGGACTAATCTCTGTCACTGTGACTCTGTGTGTTAATCCAGGACTAATCTCTGTTACTGTGTCCCTGTGTGTTACTCCAGGACTAAAAACATTCACTGTGTCCCCGTGTGTTACTCCTGGAGTAATCTCTGTCATTGTGTCCCAGTGTGATACTCCAGGACTAATCTCTGTCACTGTGTCCCCGTGTGTTACTCCGGGACTAAGCTCAGTCACTGTCCCTGTGTGTTAGTCCCGGACTAATCTCTTTCACTGTGTCCCAGTGTGTTAATCCAGGACTAATCTTTGTCACTGTGTCCCTGTGTGTTACACCAGGACTAATCTCTGTCACTTTGTCCCAGGGTGTTACTCCAGGACTAAGTGACTGTGTCCCCGTGTGTTAATCCAGGACTAATCTCTTTCACTGTGTCCCTGTGTGTTACTCCAGGACTAATCTCTGTCACTGTTTCCCTGTAGGTTAATCCAGGACTAATCTCTGTTACTGTGTCCCTGTGTGTTAATCCAGGACTAATCTCTGTCACTGTGTCCCTGTGTGTTAATCTAGGACTAATCTCTGTCACTGTATCCCGGTGTGATACTACAGGACTAATCTCTTTCACTGTGTCCCTGTGTGTTAATCCAGGACTAATCTCTGTCACTGTGTCCCTGTGTGTTAATACAGGACAAATCTCTTTCACTGTGTCACCGTGTGTTACTCCAGGACTAAACTCAGTCACTGTCCCCGTGTGTTATTCCCGGATTAATCTCTTTCACTGTGTCCCTGTGTGTTTATCCAGGACTAATCTTTGTCACTGTGTCCCTGTGTGTTACACCAGGACTAATCTCTTTCACTTTGTCCCAGGGTGTTACTCCAGGACTAAGTGACTGTGTCCCCGTGTGTTACTCCAGGACTAATGGCTGTCACTGTGTCCCCGTGTGTTACTCCAGGAATAATCTCTTTCACTGTGTCCCTGTGTGTTAATCCAGGACTAATCTCTGTCACTGTGTCCCTGTGTGTTAATACAGGACAAATCTCTTTCACTGTGTCACCGTGTGTTACTCCAGGACTAAACTCAGTCACTGTCCCCGTGTGTTATTCCCGGACTAATCTCTTTCACTGTGTCCCTGTGTGTTTATCCAGGACTAATCTTTGTCACTGTGTCCCTGTGTGTTACACCAGGAATAATCTCTTTCACTTTGTCCCAGGGTGTTACTCCAGGACTAAGTGACTGTGTCCCCGTGTGTTACTCCAGGACTAATTGCTGTCACTGTGTCCCCGTGTGTTACTCCAGGAATAATCTCTTTCACTGTGTCCCTGTGTGTTACTCCAGGACTAATCTCTGTCACTGTTTCCCTGCAGGTTAATCCAGGATTAATCTCTGTCACTGTGTCCCTGTGTGTTAATCCAGGTCTAATCTCTGTCACTGGGTACCCGTGAGATACTCCAGGACTAATCTCTTTCTCTGTGACCCCGTGCGTTAATGCAGGACTAATCTCTGTCACTGTGTCCCCATGTGTTAATCCCGGATTTATCTCTGTCACTATGACCCGTGTGTTACTCCAGGACTAATCTCTGTCACTGTGTCCCTGTGTGTTAATCCAGGTCTAATCTCTGTCACAAAGCCACAGTGTGTCATGCAGGACTAATATCCGTTGCTGCCCCTGTGCGTTGCTCCAGAAATAATCTCTGTCACTGCGTCCCTTTGTGTTACTCCAGGACTAAACTCTGCCACTGTTTCCCCGTGTGTTACTCCAGGACTAATCCCAGTCACTGTGTCCCCGTGTGTTTCTCCAGGTCTAATCTCTGTCACTGTGTCCCTGTGTGTTAATCTAGTACTAATCTCTGTCACTGTATCCCGGTGTGTTTCTACAGGACTAATCTCTTTCACTGTGTCCCTGTATGTTAATCCAGGACTAATCTCTGTCACTGTGTCCCTGTGTGTTAATACAGGACAAATCTCTTTCACTGTGTCGCCGTGTGTTACTCCAGGACTAATCTCTGTCACTGTGACTCTGTGTGTTAATCCAGGACTAATCTCTGTTACTGTGTCCCTGTGTGTTAATCCAGGACTAATCTCTGTCACTGTGTCCCTGTGTGTTAATCTAGGACTAATCTCTGTCACTGTATCCCGGTGTGATACTACAGGACTAATCTCTTTCACTGTGTCCCTGTGTGTTAATCCAGGACTAATCTCTGTCACTGTGTCCCTGTGTGTTAATACAGGACAAATCTCTTTCACTGTGTCACCGTGTGTTACTCCAGGACTAAACTCAGTCACTGTCCCCGTGTGTTATTCCCGGACTAATCTCTTTCACTGTGTCCCTGTGTGTTTATCCAGGACTAATCTTTGTCACTGTGTCCCTGTGTGTTACACCAGGACTAATCTCTTTCACTTTGTCCCAGGGTGTTACTCCAGGACTAAGTGACTGTGTCCCCGTGTGTTACTCCAGGACTAATTGCTGTCACTGTGTCCCCGTGTGTTACTCCAGGAATAATCTCTTTCACTGTGTCCCTGTGTGTTACTCCAGGACTAATCTCTGTCACTGTTTCCCTGCAGGTTAATCCAGGATTAATCTCTGTCACTGTGTCCCTGTGTGTTAATCCAGGTCTAATCTCTGTCACTGGGTACCCGTGAGATACTCCAGGACTAATCTCTTTCTCTGTGACCCCGTGCGTTAATGCAGGACTAATCTCTGTCACTGTGTCCCCATGTGTTAATCCCGGATTTATCTCTGTCACTATGACCCGTGTGTTACTCCAGGACTAATCTCTGTCACTGTGTCCCTGTGTGTTAATCCAGGTCTAATCTCTGTCACAAAGCCACAGTGTGTCATGCAGGACTAATATCCGTTGCTGCCCCTGTGCGTTGCTCCAGAAATAATCTCTGTCACTGCGTCCCTTTGTGTTACTCCAGGACTAAACTCTGCCACTGTTTCCCCGTGTGTTACTCCAGGACTAATCCCAGTCACTGTGTCCCCGTGTGTTTCTCCAGGTCTAATCTCTGTCACGGTGTCCCTGTGTGTTAATCTAGGACTAATCTCTGTCACTGTATCCCGGTGTGTTTCTACAGGACTAATCTCTTTCACTGTGTCCCTGTATGTTAATCCAGGACTAATCTCTGTCACTGTGTCCCTGTGTGTTAATACAGGACAAATCTCTTTCACTGTGTCGCCGTGTGTTACTCCAGGACTAATCTCTGTCACTGTGACTCTGTGTGTTAATCCAGGACTAATCTCTGTTACTGTGTCCCTGTGTGTTACTCCAGGACTAAAAACATTCACTGTGTCCCCGTGTGTTACTCCTGGAGTAATCTCTGTCATTGTGTCCCAGTGTGATACTCCAGGACTAATCTCTGTCACTGTGTCCCCGTGTGTTACTCCGGGACTAAGCTCAGTCACTGTCCCCGTGTGTTAGTCCTGGACTAATCTCTTTCACTGTGTCCCAGTGTGTTAATCCAGGACTAATTTTTTTCACTGTGTCCCTGTGTGTTACTCCAGGACTAAACTCTGCCACTGTTCCTCGTGTGTTACTCCAGGACTAATCACAGTCACTGTGTCCCCGTGTGTTACTCCAGGTCTAATCTCTTTCACTGTGTCCCTGTGTGTTAATCTAGGACTAATCTTTGTCACTGTATCCAGGTGTGATACTACAGGACTAATCTCTTTCACTGTGTCCCTGTGTGTTAATCCAGGACTAATCTCTGTCACTGTGTCCCTGTGTGTTAATACAGGACAAATCTCTTTCACTGTGTCACCGTGTGTTACTCCAGGACTAAACTCTGTCACTGTCCCCGTGTGTTAGTCCCGGACTAATCTCTTTCACTGTGTCCCGTGTGTTAATCCAGGACTAATCTTTGTCACTGTGTCACTGTGTGTTACACCAGGACTAATCTCTTTCACTTTGTCCCAGGGTGTTACTCCAGGACTAAGTGACTGTGTCCCCGTGTGTTTCTCCAGGACTAATTGCTGTCACTGTGTCCCCGTGTGTTACTCCAGGAATAATCTCATTCACTGTGTCCCTGTGTGTTACTCCAGGACTAATCTCTGTCACTGTTTCCCTGCAGGTTAATCCAGGACTAATCTCTGTCACTGATTCCCTGCAGGTTAATCCAGGACTAATCTCTGTCACTGTGTCCCTGTGTGTTAATCCAGGACTAATCTCTGTCACTGTGACCCCGTGAGTTACTCCAGGACTAATCTCTGTCACTGTCCCCCCGTGAGTTACTCCAGGACTAATCTCTCTCACTGTGTCCCTGTGTGTTAATCCAGGACTAATCTCTGTCACAATGTCCCAGAGTGTCATGCAGGACTAATCTCCGTTGCTGCCACTGTGTGTTGCTCCAGAAATAATCTCTGTCACTGCGTCCCTATGTGTTACTCCAGGACTAAACTCTGCCACTGTTTCCCCGTGTGTTACTCCAGGACTAATCACAGTCACTGTGTCCCCGTGTGTTACTCCAGGTCTGATCTCTGTCACTGTGTCCCTGTGTGTTAATATAGGACTAATATCTGTCACTGTGTCCCCGTGTGTTACTCCAGGACTAATCTCTGTCACTATGTTCCCATGAGTTACTCCAGGACTAATCTCTGTCACTGTGACTCTGTGTGTTAATCCAGGACTAATCTCTGTTACTGTGTCCCTGTGTGTTAATCCAGGACTAATCTCTGTCACTGTGTCCCTGTGTGTTAATCCAGGACTAATCTTTGTCACTGTGTCCCTGTGTGTTACACGAGGACTAATCTCAGTCACTGTGTCCCTGTGTGTTACTCCAGGACTAAAAACATTCACTCTGTCCCCGTCTGTTACTCCTGGAGTAATCTCTTTCACTCTGTCCCCGTGTGTTACTCCAGGACTAAGCTCAGTCACTGTCCCCGTGTGTTAGTCCCGGACTAATCTCTTTCACTGTGTCCCAGTGTGTTACTCCAGGAATAATCTCTTTCACTGTGTCCCTGTGTGTTACTCCAGGACTAATCTCTGTCACTGTTTCCCTGTAGGTTAATCCAGGACTAATCTCTGTCACTGTGTCCCTGTGTGTTAATCCAGGACTAATCTCTGTCACTGTGACCCCGTGAGTTACTCCAGGACTAATCTCTGTCACTGTCACCCCGTGAGTTACTCCAGGACTAATCTCTGTCACTGTGTCCCCGTGTGTTACTCCAGGACTAATCTCTTTCACTGTGTCCCCGTGTGTTACTCCAGGACTAATCTCTATTACTGTGTTCCTGTGTGTTACTCCAGGACTCATCTCTATCACTGTGTCCCTGTGTGATAATCCAGGTCTAATCTCTGTCACTGGGTCCCCGTGAGATACTCCAGGACTAATCTCTTTCTCTGTGACCCCGTGCGTTAATCCAGGACTAATCTCTGTCACTGTGTCCCCATGTGTTAATCCCGGATTTATCTCTGTCACTATGACCCGTGTGTTACTCCAGGACTAATCTCTGTCACTGTGTCCCAGTGTGTTAATCCAGGTCTAATCTCTGTCACAATGCCCCAGTGTGTCATGCAGGACTAATATCCGTTGCTGCCCCTGTGCGTTGCTCCAGAAATAATCTCTGTCACTGCGTCCCTTTGTGTTACTCCAGGACTAAACTCTGCCACTGTTTCCCCGTGTGTTACTCCAGGACTAATCCCAGTCACTGTGTCCCCGTGTGTTTCTCCAGGTCTAATCTCTGTCACTGTGTCCCTGTGTTTTAATCTAGGACTAATCTCTGTCACTGTATCCCGGTGTGTTACTACAGGACAAATCTCTTTCACTGTGTCCCTGTATGTTAATCCAGGACTAATATCTGTCACTGTGTCCCTGTGTGTTAATACAGGACAAATCTCTTTCACTGTGTCGCCGTGTGTTACTCCAGGACTAATCTCTGTCACTGTGACTCTGTGTGTTAATCCAGGACTAATCTCTGTTACTGTGTCCCTGTGTGTTACTCCAGGACTAAAAACATTCACTGTGTCCCCGTGTGTTACTCCAGGACTAAGCTCAGACACTGTCCCCGTGTGTTAGTCCCAGACTAATCTCTTTCACTGTGTCCCTGTGTGTTACTCCAGGACTAATCTCTGTCACTGTTTCCCTGCAGGTTAATCCAGGATTAATCTCTGTCACTGTGTCCCTGTGTGTTAATCCAGGTCTAATCTCTGTCAGTGGGTACCCGTGAGATACTCCAGGACTAATCTCTTTCTCTGTGACCCCGTGCGTTAATCCAGGACTAATCTCTGTCACTGTGTCCCCATGTGTTAATCCCGGATTTATCTCTGTCACTATGACCCGTGTGTTACTCCAGGACTAATCTCTTTCTCTGTGACCCCGTGCGTTAATCCAGGACTAATCTCTGTCACTGTGTCCCCATGTGTTAATCCCGGATTTATCTCTGTCACTATGACCCGTGTGTTACTCCAGGACTAATCTCTGTCACTGTGTCCCTGTGTGTTAATCCAGGTCTAATCTCTGTCACAATGCCACAGTGTGTCATGCAGGACTAATATCCGTTGCTGCCCCTGTGCGTTGCTCCAGAAATAATCTCTGTCACTGCGTCCCTTTGTGTTACTCTAGGACTAAACTCTGCCACTGTTTCCCCGTGTGTTACTCCAGGACTAATCCCAGTCACTGTGTCCCCGTGTGTTTCTCCAGGTCTAATCTCTGTCACTGTGTCCCTGTGTGTTACTCCAGGACTAATCTCTGTCACTGTTTCCCTGTAGGTTAATCCAGGACTAATCTCTGTCACTGTGTCCCTGTGTGTTAATCCAGGACTAATCTCTGTCACTGTGACCCCGTGAGTTACTCCAGGACTAATCACTGTCACTGTCACCCCGTGTGTTACTCCAGGACTAATCTCTTTCTCTGTGACCCCGTGCGTTAATCCAGGACTAATCTCTGTCACTGTGTCCCCATGTGTTAATCCCGGATTTATCTCTGTCACTATGACCCGTGTGTTACTCCAGGACTAATCTCTGTCACTGTGTCCCTGTGTGTTAATCCAGGTCTAATCTCTGTCACAATGCCACAGTGTGTCATGCAGGACTAATATCCGTTGCTGCCCCTGTGCGTTGCTCCAGAAATAATCTCTGTCACTGCGTCCCTTTGTGTTACTCTAGGACTAAACTCTGCCACTGTTTCCCCGTGTGTTAATCCAGGACTAATCCCAGTCACTGTGTCCCCGTGTGTTTCTCCAGGTCTAATCTCTGTCACTGTGTCCCTGTGTGTTACTCCAGGACTAATCTCTGTCACTGTTTCCCTGTAGGTTAATACAGGACTAATCTCTGTCACTGTGTCCCTGTGTGTTAATCCAGGACTAATCTCTGTCACTGTGACCCCGTGAGTTACTCCAGGACTAATCTCTGTCACTGTCACCCCGTGAGTTACTCCAGGACTAATCTCTGTCACTGTGTCCCCGTGTGTTACTCCAGGACTAATCTCTTTCACTGTGTCCCCGTGTGTTACTCCAGGACTAATCTCTATTACTGTGTTCCTGTGTGTTACTCCAGGACTCATCTCTATCACTGTGTCCCTGTGTGATAATCCAGGTCTAATCTCTGTCACTGGGTCCCCGTGAGATACTCCAGGACTAATCTCTTTCTCTGTGACCCCGTGCGTTAATCCAGGACTAATCTCTGTCACTGTGTCCCCATGTGTTAGTCCCGGATTTATCTCTGTCACTATGACCCGTGTGTTACTCCAGGACTAATCTCTGTCACTGTGTCCCAGTGTGTTAATCCAGGTCTAATTTCTGTCACAATGCCCCAGTGTGTCATGCAGGACTAATATCCGTTGCTGCCCCTGTGCGTTGCTCCAGAAATAATCTCTGTCACTGCGTCCCTTTGTGTTACTCCAGGACTAAACTCTGCCACTGTTTCCACGTGTGTTACTCCAGGACTAATCCCAGTCACTGTGTCCACGAGTGTTTCTCCAGGTCTAATCTCTGTCACTGTGTCCCTGTGTTTTAATCTAGGACTAATCTCTGTCACTGTATCCCGGTGTGTTACTACAGGACAAATCTCTTTCACTGTGTCCCTGTATGTTAATCCAGGACTAATTTCTGTCACTGTGTCCCTGTGTGTTAATACAGGACAAATCTCTTTCACTGTGTCGCCGTGTGTTACTCCAGGACTAATCTCTGTCACTGTGACTCTGTGTGTTAATCCAGGACTAATCTCTGTTACTGTGTCCCTGTGTGTTACTCCAGGACTAAAAACATTCACTGTGTCCCCGTGTGTTACTCCAGGACTAAGCTCAGTCACTGTCCCCGTGTGTTAGTCCCAGACTAATCTCTTTCACTGTGTCCCTGTGTGTTACTCCAGGACTAATCTCTGTCACTGTTTCCCTGCAGGTTAATCCAGGATTAATCTCTGTCACTGTGTCCCTGTGTGTTAATCCAGGTCTAATCTCTGTCAGTGGGTACCCGTGAGATACTCCAAGACTAATCACTTTCTCTGTGACCCCGTGCGTTAATCCAGGACTAATCTCTGTCACTGTGTCCCCATGTGTTAATCCCGGATTTATCTCTGTCACTATGACCCGTGTGTTACTCCAGGACTAATCTCTTTCTCTGTGACCCCGTGCGTTAATCCAGGACTAATCTCTGTCACTGTGTCCCCATGTGTTAATCCCGGATTTATCTCTGTCACTATGACCCGTGTGTTACTCCAGGACTAATCTCTGTCACTGTGTCCCTGTGTGTTAATCCAGGTCTAATCTCTGTCACAATGCCACAGTGTGTCATGCAGGACTAATATCCGTTGCTGCCCCTGTGCGTTGCTCCAGAAATAATCTCTGTCACTGCGTCCCTTTGTGTTACTCCAGGACTAAACTCTGCCACTGTTTCCCCGTGTGTTACTCCAGGACTAATCCCAGTCACTGTGTCCCCGTGTGTTTCTCCAGGTCTAATCTCTGTCACTGTGTCCCTGTGTGTTAATCTAGGAATAATCTCTGTCACTGTATCCCGGTGTGTTTCTACAGGACTAATCTCTTTCACTGTGTCCCTGTATGTTAATCCAGGACTAATCTCTGTCACTGTGTCCCTGTGTGTTAATACAGGACAAATCTCTTTCACTGTGTCGCCGTGTGTTACTCCAGGACTAATCTCTGTCACTGTGACTCTGTGTGTTAATCCAGGACTAATCTCTGTTACTGTGTCCCTGTGTGTTACTCCAGGACTAAAAACATTCACTGTGTCCCCGTGTGTTACTCCTGGAGTAATCTCTGTCATTGTGTCCCAGTGTGATTCTCCAGGACTAATCTCTGTCACTGTGTCCCCGTGTGTTACTCCGGGACTAAGCTCAGTCACTGTCCCCGTGTGTTAGTCCCGGACTAATCTCTTTCACTGTGTCCCAGTGTGTTAATCCAGGACTAATCTTTGTCACTGTGTCCCTGTGTGTTAATCCAGGACTAATCTCTTTCACTGTGTCCCTGTGTGTTACTCCAGGACTAATCTCTGTCACTGTTTCCCTGTAGGTTAATCCAGGACTAATCTCTGTTACTGTGTCCCTGTGTGTTAATCCAGGACTAATCTCTGTCACTGTGTCCCTGTGTGTTAATCTAGGACTAATCTCTGTCACTGTATCCCGGTGTGATACTACAGGACTAATCTCTTTCACTGAGTCCCTGTGTGTTAATCCAGGACTAATCTCTGTCACTGTGTCCCTGTGTGTTAATACAGGACAAATCTCTTTCACTGTGTCACCGTGTGTTACTCCAGGACTAAACTCAGTCACTGTCCCCGTGTGTTATTCCCGGACTAATCTCTTTCACTGTGTCCCTGTGTGTTTATCCAGGACTAATCTTTGTCACTGTGTCCCTGTGTGTTACACCAGGACTAATCTCTTTCACTTTGTCCCAGGGTGTTACTCCAGGACTAAGTGACTGTGTCCCCGTGTGTTACTCCAGGACTAATTGCTGTCACTGTGTCCCCGTGTGTTACTCCAGGAATAATCTCTTTCACTGTGTCCCTGTGTGTTACTCCAGGACTAATCTCTGTCACTGTTTCCCTGCAGGTTAATCCAGGATTAATCTCTGTCACTGTGTCCCTGTGTGTTAATCCAGGTCTAATCTCTGTCACTGGGTACCCGTGAGATACTCCAGGACTAATCTCTTTCTCTGTGACCCCGTGCGTTAATGCAGGACTAATCTCTGTCACTGTGTCCCCATGTGTTAATCCCGGATTTATCTCTGTCACTATGACCCGTGTGATACTCCAGGACTAATCTCTGTCACTGTGTCCCTGTGTGTTAATCCAGGTCTAATCTCTGTCACAAAGCCACAGTGTGTCATGCAGGACTAATATCCGTTGCTGACCCTGTGCGTTGCTCCAGAAATAATCTCTGTCACTGCGTCCCTTTGTGTTACTCCAGGACTAAACTCTGCCACTGTTTCCCCGTGTGTTACTCCAGGACTAATCCCAGTCACTGTGTCCCCGTGTGTTTCTCCAGGTCTAATCTCTGTCACTGTGTCCCTGTGTGTTAATCTAGGACTAATCTCTGTCACTGTATCCCGGTGTGTTTCTACAGGACTAATCTCTTTCACTGTGTCCCTGTATGTTAATCCGGACTAATCTCTGTCACTGTGTCCCTGTGTGTTAATACAGGACAAATCTCTTTCACTGTGTCGCCGTGTGTTACTCCAGGACTAATCTCTGTCACTGTGACTCTGTGTGTTAATCCAGGACTAATCTCTGTTACTGTGTCCCTGTGTGTTACTCCAGGACTAAAAACATTCACTGTGTCCCCGTGTGTTACTCCTGGAGTAATCTCTGTCATTGTGTCCCAGTGTGATACTCCAGGACTAATCTCTGTCACTGTGTCCCCGTGTGTTACTCCGGGACTAAGCTCAGTCACTGTCCCCGTGTGTTAGTCCTGGACTAATCTCTTTCACTGTGTCCCAGTGTGTTAATCCAGGACTAATCTTTGTCACTGTGTCCCTGTGTGTTACTCCAGGACTAAACTCTGCCACTGTTTCCCCGTGTGTTACTCCAGGACTAATCACAGTCACTGTGTCCCCGTGTGTTACTCCAGGTCTAATCTCTTTCACTGTGTCCCTGTGTGTTAATCTAGGTCTAATCTCTGTCACTGTATCCAGGTGTGATACTACAGGACTAATCTCTTTCACTGTGACCCTGTGTGTTAATCCAGGACTAATCTCTGTCACTGTGTCCCTGTGTGTTAATACAGGACAAATCTCTTTCACTGTGTCACCGTGTGTTACTCCAGGACTAAACTCTGTCACTGTCCCCGTGTGTTAGTCCCGGACTAATCTCTTTCACTGTGTCCCGTGTGTTAATCCAGGACTAATCTTTGTCACTGTGTCCCTGTGTGTTACACCAGGACTAATCTCTTTCACTTTGTCCCAGGGTGTTACTCCAGGACTAAGTGACTGTGTCCCCGTGTGTTACTCCAGGACTAATTGCTGTCACTGTGTCCCCGTGTGTTACTCCAGGAATAATCTCATTCACTGTGTCCCTGTGTGTTACTCCAGGATTAATCTCTGTCACTGTTTCCCTGCAGGTTAATCCAGGACTAATCTCTGTCACTGTGTCCCTGTGTGTTAATCCAGGACTAATCTCTGTCACTGTGACCCCGTGAGTTACTCCAGGACTAATCTCTGTCACTGTCCCCCCGTGAGTTACTCCAGGACTAATCTCTCTCACTGTGTCCCTGTGTGTTAATCCAGGACTAATCTCTGTCACAATGTCCCAGCGTGTCATGCAGGACTAATCTCCGTTGCTGCCACTGTGTGTAGCTCCAGAAATAATCTCTGTCACTGTGTCCCTGTGTGTTACTCCAGGACTAAACTCTGCCACTGTTTCCCCGTGTGTTACTCCAGGACTAATCACAGTCACTGTGTCCCCGTGTGTTACTCCAGGTCTAATCTCTTTCACTGTGTCCCTGTGTGTTGATCTAGGACTAATCCCTGTCACTGTATCCAGGTGTGATACTACAGGACTAATCTCTTTCACTGTGTCCCTGTGTGTTAATCCAGGACTAATCTCTGTCACTGTGTCCCTGTGTGTTAATACAGGACAAATCTCTTTCACTGTGTCACCGTGTGTTACTCCAGGACTAAACTCTGTCACTGTCCCCGTGTGTTAGTCCCGGACTAATCTCTTTCACTGTGTCCCGTGTGTTAATCCAGGACTAATCTTTGTCACTGTGTCCCTGTGTGTTACACCAGGACTAATCTCTTTCACTTTGTCCCAGGGTGTTACTCCAGGACTAAGTGACTGTGTCCCCGTGTGTTACTCCAGGACTAATTGCTGTCACTGTGTCCCCGTGTGTTACTCCAGGAATAATCTCATTCACTGTGTCCCTGTGTGTTACTCCAGGACTAATCTCTGTCACTGTTTCCCTGCAGGTTAATCCAGGACTAATCTCTGTCACTGTGTCCCTGTGTGTTAATCCAGGACTAATCTCTGTCACTGTGACCCCGTGAGTTACTCCAGGACTAATCTCTGTCACTGTCACCCCGTGAGTTACTCCAGGACTAATCTCTGTCACTGTGTCCCCGTGTGTTACTCCAGGACTAATCTTTCTCACTGTGTCCCTGTGTGTTAATCCAGGACTAATCTCTGTCACAATGTCCCAGCGTGTCATGCAGGACAAATCTCCGTTGCTGCCACTGTGTGTTGCTCCAGAAATAATCTCTGTCACTGCGTCCCTATGTGTTACTCCAGGACTAAACTCTGTCACTGTTTCCCCGTGTGTTACTCCAGGACTAATCACAGTCACTGTGTCCCTGTGTGTTACTCCAGGTCTGATCTCTGTCACTGTGTCCCTGTGTGTTAATATAGGACTAATCTCTGTCACTGTGTCCCCGTGTGTTACTCCAGGACTAATCTCTTTCACTTTGTCCCAGGGTGTTACTCCAGGACTAAGTGACTGTGTCCCCGTGTGTTACTCCAGGACTAATTGCTGTCACTGTGTCCCCGTGTGTTACTCCAGGAATAATCTCATTCACTGTGTCCCTGTGTGTTACTCCAGGACTAATCTCTGTCACTGTTTCCCTGCAGGTTAATCCAGGACTAATCTCTGTCACTGTGTCCCTGTGTGTTAATCCAGGACTAATCTCTGTCACTGTGACCCCGTGAGTTACTCCAGGACTAATCTCTGTCACTGTCACCCCGTGAGTTACTCCAGGACTAATCTCTGTCACTGTGTCCCCGTGTGTTACTCCAGGACTAATCTCTCTCACTGTGTCCCTGTGTGTTAATCCAGGACTAATCTCTGTCACAATGTCCCAACGTGTCATGCAGGACAAATCTCCGTTGCTGCCACTGTGTGTTGCTCCAGAAATAATCTCTGTCACTGCGTCCCTATGTGTTACTCCAGGACTAAACTCTGTCACTGTTTCCCCGTGTGTTACTCCAGGACTAATCACAGTCACTGTGTCCCTGTGTGTTACTCCAGGTCTGATCTCTGTCACTGTGTCCCTGTGTGTTAATATAGGACTAATCTCTGTCACTGTGTCCCCGTGTGTTACTCCAGGACTAATCTCTGTCACTATGTTCCCATGAGTTACTCCAGGACTAATCTCTGTCACTGTGACTCTGTGTGTTAATCCAGGACTAATCTCTGATACTGTGTCCCTGTGTGTTAATCCAGGACTAATCTCTGTCACTGTGTCCCTGTGTGTTAATCCAGGACTTATCTTTGTCACTGTGTCCCTGTGTGTTACACCAGGACTAATCTCAGTCACTGTGTCCCTGTGTGTTACTCCAGGACTAAAAACATTCACTGTGTCCCCGTCTGTTACTCCTGGAGTAATCTCTTTCACTCTGTCCCCGTGTGTTACTCCAGGACTAAGCTCAGTCACTGTCCCCGTGTGTTAGTCCCGGACTAATCTCTTTCACTGTGTCCCAGTGTGTTACTCCAGGAATAATCTCTTTCACTGTGTCCCTGTGTGTTACTCCAGGACTAATCTCTGTCACTGTTTCCCTGTAGGTTAATCCAGGACTAATCTCTGTCACTGTGTCCCTGTGTGTTAATCCAGGACTAATCTCTGTCACTGTGACCCCGTGAGTTACTCCAGGACTAATCTCTGTCACTGTCACCCCGTGAGTTACTCCAGGACTAATCTCTGTCACTGTGTCCCCGTGTGTTACTCCAGGACTAATCTCTTTCACTGTGTCCCCGTGTGTTACTCCAGGACTAATCTCTATTACTGTGTCCCTGTGTGTTACTCCAGGACTCATCTCTATCACTGTGTCCCTGTGTGATAATCCAGGTCTAATCTCTGTCACTGGGTCCCCGTGAGATACTCCAGGACTAATCTCTTTCTCTGTGACCCCGTGCGTTAATCCAGGACTAATCTCTGTCACTGTGTCCCCATGTGTTAATCCCGGATTTATCTCTGTCACTATGACCCGTGTGTTTCTCCAGGACTAATCTCTGTCACTGTGTCCCTGTGTGTTAATCCAGGTCTAATCTCTGTCACAATGCCCCAGTGTGTCATGCAGGACTAATATCCGTTGCTGCCCCTGTGCGTTGCTCCAGAAATAATCTCTGTCACTGCGTCCCTTTGTGATACTCCAGGACTAAACTCTGCCACTGCTTCCCCGTGTGTTACACCAGGACTAATCCCAGTCACTGTGTCCCCGTGTGTTTCTCCAGGTCTAATCTCTGTCACTGTGTCCCTGTGTTTTAATCTAGGACTAATCTCTGTCACTGTATCCCGGTGTGTTACTACAGGACAAATCTCTTTCACTGTGTCCCTGTATGTTAATCCAGGACTAATATCTGTCACTGTGTCCCTGTGTGTTAATACAGGACAAATCTCTTTCACTGTGTCGCCGTGTGTTACTCCAGGACTAATCTCTGTCACTGTGACTCTGTGTGTTAATCCAGGACTAATCTCTGTTACTGTGTCCCTGTGTGTTACTCCAGGACTGAAAACATTCACTGTGTCCCCGTGTGTTACTCCTGGAGTAATCTCTGTCACTGTGTCCCAGTGTGATACTCCAGGAATAATCTCTGTCACTGTGTCCCCGTGTGTTACTCCAGGACTAAGCTCAGTCACTGTCCCCGTGTGTTAGTCCCGGACTAATCTCTTTCACTGTGTCGCAGTGTGTTAATCCAGGACTAATCTTTGTCACTGTGTCCCTGTGTGTGACACCAGGACTAATCTCTGTCACATTGTCCCAGGGTGTTACTCCAGGACTAAGTGACTGTGTCCCCGTGTGTTACTCCAGGACTAATTGCTGTCACTGCGTCCCCGTGTGTTACTCCAGGAATAATCTCTTTCACTGTGTCCCTGTGTGTTACTCCAGGACTAATCTCTGTCACTGTTTCCCTGTAGGTTAATCCAGGACTAATATCTGTCACTGTGTCCCTGTGTGTTAATCCAGGACTAATCTCTGTTACTGTGACCCCGTGAGTTACTCCAGGACTAATCTCTGTCACTGTTACCCCGTGAGTTACTCCAGGACTAATCTCTGTCACTGTGTCCCCGTGTGTTACTCCAGGACTAATCTCTTTCACTGTGTCCCTGTGTGTTACTCCCGGACTAATCTCTCTCACTGTGTCCCTGTGTGTTAATCCGGGACTAATCTCTGTCACAATGTCCCAGCGTGTCATGCAGGACAAATCTCCGTTGCTGCCACTGTGTGTTGCTCCAGAAATAATCTCTGTCACTGCGTCCCTATGTGTTACTCCAGGACTAAACTCTGCCACTGTTTCCCCGTGTGTTACTCCAGGACTAATCACAGTCACTGTGTCCCCGTGTGTTACTCCAGGTCTGATCTCTGTCACTGTGTCCCTGTGTGTTAATATAGGACTAATCTCTGTCACTGTGTCCCCGTGTGTTACTCCAGGACTAATCTCTGTCACTATGTTCCCATGAGTTACTCCAGGACTAATCTCTGTCACTGTGACTCTGTGTGTTAATCCAGGACTAATCTCTGTTACTGTGTCCCTTTGTGTTAACCCAGGACTAATCTCTGTCACTGTGTCCCTGTGTGTTAATCCAGGACTAATCTTTGTCCCTGTGTCCCTGTGTGTTACACCAGGACTAATCTCAGTCACTGTGTCCCTGTGTGTTACTCCAGGACTAAAAACATTCACTGTGTCCCCGTCTGTTACTCCTGGAGTAATCTCTTTCACTCTGTCCCAGTGTGTTACTCCAGGACTAAGCTCAGTCACTGTCCCCGTGTGTTAGTCCCGGACTAATCTCTTTCACTGTGTCCCAGTGTGTTACTCCAGGAATAATCTCTTTCACTGTGTCCCTGTGTGTTACTCCAGGACTAATCTCTGTCACTGTTTCCCTGTAGGTTAATCCAGGACTAATCTCTGTCACTGTGTCCCTGTGTGTTAATCCAGGACTAATCTCTGTCACTGTGACCCCGTGAGTTACTCCAGGACTAATCTCTTTCTCTGTGACCCCGTGCGTTAATCCAGGACTAATCTCTGTCACTGTGTCCCCATGTGTTAATCCCGGATTTATCTCTGTCACGATGACCCGTGTGTTACTCCAGGACTAATCTCTGTCACTGTGTCCCTGTGTGTTAATCCAGGTCTAATCTCTGTCACAATGCCCCAGTGTGTCATGCAGGACTAATATCCGTTGCTGCCCCTGTGCGTTGCTCCAGAAATAATCTCTGTCACTGCGTCCCTTTGTGTTACTCCAGGACTAAACTCTGCCACTGTTTCCCCGTGTGTTACTCCAGGACTAATCCCAGTCACTGTGTCCCCGTGTGTTTCTCCAGGTCTAATCTCTGTCACTGTGCCCCTGTGTTTTAATCTAGGACTAATCTCTGTCACTGTATCCCGGTGTGTTACTACAGGACTAATCTCTGTCACTGTGACTCTGTGTGTTAATCCAGGACTAATCTCTGTTACTGTGTCCCTGTGTGTTACTCCAGGACTAAAAACATTCACTGTGTTCCCGTGTGTTACTCCTGGAGTAATCTCTGTCACTGTGTCCCAGTGTGATACTCCAGGAATAATCTCTGTCACTGTGTCCCCGTGTGTTACTCCAGGACTAAGCTCAGTCACTGTCCCCGTGTGTTAGTCCCGGACTAATCTCTTTCACTGTGTCCCAGTGTGTTAATCCAGGACTAATCTTTGTCACTGTGTCCCTGTGTGTGACACCAGGACTAATCTCTGTCACATTGTCCCAGGGTGTTACTCCAGGACTAAGTGACTGTGTCCCCGTGTGTTACTCCAGGACTAATTGCTGTCACTGCGACCCGTGTGTTACTCCAGGAATAATCTCTTTCACTGTGTCCCTGTGTGTTACTCCAGGACTAATCTCTGTCACTGTTTCCCTGTAGGTTAATCCAGGACTAATCTCTGTCACTGTGTCCCTGTGTGTTAATCCAGGACTAATCTCTGTCACTGTGACCCCGTGAGTTACTCCAGGACTAATCTCTTTCTCTGTGACCCCGTGCGTTAATCCAGGACTAATCTCTGTCACTGTGTCCCCATGTGTTAATCCCGGATTTATCTCTGTCACGATGACCCGTGTGTTACTCCAGGACTAATCTCTGTCACTGTGTCCCTGTGTGTTAATCCAGGTCTAATCTCTGTCACAATGCCCCAGTGTGTCATGCAGGACTAATATCCGTTGCTGCCCCTGTGCGTTGCTCCAGAAATAATCTCTGTCACTGCGTCCCTTTGTGTTACTCCAGGACTAAACTCTGCCACTGTTTCCCCGTGTGTTACTCCAGGACTAATCCCAGTCACTGTGTCCCCGTGTGTTTCTCCAGGTCTAATCTCTGTCACTGTGCCCCTGTGTTTTAATCTAGGACTAATCTCTGTCACTGTATCCCGGTGTGTTACTACAGGACTAATCTCTGTCACTGTGACTCTGTGTGTTAATCCAGGACTAATCTCTGTTACTGTGTCCCTGTGTGTTACTCCAGGACTAAAAACATTCACTGTGTTCCCGTGTGTTACTCCTGGAGTAATCTCTGTCACTGTGTCCCAGTGTGATACTCCAGGAATAATCTCTGTCACTGTGTCCCCGTGTGTTACTCCAGGACTAAGCTCAGTCACTGTCCCCGTGTGTTAGTCCCGGACTAATCTCTTTCACTGTGTCCCAGTGTGTTAATCCAGGACTAATCTTTGTCACTGTGTCCCTGTGTGTGACACCAGGACTAATCTCTGTCACATTGTCCCAGGGTGTTACTCCAGGACTAAGTGACTGTGTCCCCGTGTGTTACTCCAGGACTAATTGCTGTCACTGCGACCCGTGTGTTACTCCAGGAATAATCTCTTTCACTGTGTCCCTGTGTGTTACTCCAGGACTAATCTCTGTCACTGTTTCCCTGTAGGTTAATCCAGGACTAATCTCTGTCACTGTGTCCCTGTGTGTTAATCCAGGACTAATCTCTGTTACTGTGACCCCGTGAGTTACTCCTGGACTAATCTCTGTCACTGTTACCCCGTGAGTTACTCCAGGACTAATCTCTGTCACTGTGTCCCCGTGTGTTACTCCAGGACTAATCTCTCTCACTGTGTCCCTGTGTGTTAATCCAGGACTAATCTCTGTCACGATGTCCCAGCGTGTCATGCAGGACTAATCTCCGTTGCTGCCCCTGTGTGTTGCTCTTGAAATAATCTCTGTCACTGCGTCCCTATGTGTTACTCCAGGACTAAACTCTGCCACTGTTTCCCCGTGTGTTACTCCAGGACTAATCACAGTCACTGTGTCCCCGTGTGTTACTCCAGGTCTAATCTCTTTCACTGTGTCCCTGTGTGTTAATCTAGGACTAATCTCTGTCACTGTATCCAGGTGTGATACTACAGGACTAATCTCTTTCACTGTGTCCCTGTGTGTTAATCCAGGACTAATCTCTGTCACTGTGTCCCTGTGTGTTAATACAGGACAAATCTCTTTCACTGTGTCACCGTGTGTTACTCCAGGACTAAACTCAGTCACTGTCCCCGTGTGTTAGTCCCGGACTAATCTCTTTCACTGTGTCCCTGTGTGTTAATCCAGGACTAATCTTTGTCACTGTGTCCCTGTGTGTTACACCAGGACTAATCACTTTCACTTTGTCCCAGGGTGTTACTCCAGGACTAAGTGACTGTGTCCCCGTGTGTTACTCCAGGACTAATTGCTGTCACTGTGTCCCCGTGTGTTACTCCAGGAATAATCTCATTCACTGTGTCCCTGTGTGTTACTCCAGGACTAATCTCTGTCACTGTTTCCCTGCAGGTTAATCCAGGACAAATCTCTGTCACTGTGTCCCTGTGTGTTAATCCAGGACTAATCTCTGTCACTGTGACCCCGTGAGTTACTCCAGGACTAATCTCTGTCACTGTCACCCCGTGAGTTACTCCAGGACTAATCTCTGTCACTGTGTCCCCGTGTGTTACTCCAGGACTAATCTCTCTCACTGTGTCCCTGTGTGTTAATCCAGGACTAATCTCTGTCACAATGTCCCAGCGTGTCATGCAGGACTAATCTCCGTTGCTGCCACTGTGTGTTGCTCCAGAAATAATCTCTGTCACTGCGTCCCTATGTGTTACTCCAGGACTAAACTCTGCCACTGTTTCCCCGTGTGTTACTCCAGGACTAATCACAGTCACTGTGTCCCCGTGTGTTACTCCAGGTCTGATCTCTGTCACTGTGTCCCTGTGTGTTAATATAGGACTAGTCTCTGTCACTGTGTCCCCGTGTGTTACTCCAGGACTAATCTCTGTCACTGGGTCCCCGTGAGATACTCCAGGACTAATCTCTTTCTCTGTGACCCCGTGCGTTAATCCAGGACTAATCACTGTCACTGTGTCCCCATGTGTTAATCCCGGATTTATCTCTGTCACTATGACCCGTGTGTTACTCCAGGACTAATCTCTGTCACTGTGTCCCTGTGTGTTAATCCAGGTCTAATCTCTGTCACAATGCCCCAGTGTGTCATGGAGGACTAATATCCGTTGCTGCCCCTGTGCGTTGCTCCAGAAATAATCACTGTCTCTGCATCCCTTTGTGTTACTCCAGGACTAAACTCTGCCACTGTTTCCCCATGTATTACTCCAGGTCTGATCTCTGTCACTGTGTCCCTGTGTGTTAATATAGGACTAGTCTCTGTCACTGTGTCCCCGTGTGTTACTCCAGGACTAATCTCTGTCACTATGTTCCCATGAGTTACTCCAGGACTAATCACTGTCACTGTGTCCCCGTGTGTTACTCCAGGACTAATCTCTTTCTCTGTGACCCCGTGCGTTAATCCAGGACTAATCTCTGTCACTGTTACCCCGTGAGTTACTCCAGGACTAATCTCTGTCACTGTGTCCCCGTGTGTTACTCCAGGACTAATCTCTCTCACTGTGTCCCTGTGTGTTAATCCAGGACTAATCTCTGTCACAATGTCCCAGCGTGTCATGCAGGACTAATCTCCGTTGCTGCCCCTGTGTGTTGCTCCAGAAATAATCTCTGTCACTGCGTCCCTATGTGTTACTCCAGGACTAAACACTGCCACTGTTTCCCCGTGTGTTACTCCAGGAATAATCACAGTCACTGTGACCCCGTGTGTTACTCCAGGTCTAATCTCTTTCACTGTGTCCCTGTGTGTTAATCTAGGACTAATCTCTGTCACTGTATCCAGGTGTGATACTACAGGACTAATCTCTTTCACTGTGTCCCTGTGTGTTAATCCAGGACTAATCTCTGTCACTGTGTCCCTGTGTGTTAATACAGGACAAATCTCTTTCACTGTGTCACCGTTTGTTACTCCAGGACTAAACTCAGTCACTGTCCCCGTGTGTTAGTCCCGGACTAATCTCTTTCACTGTGTCCCTGTGTGTTAATCCAGGACTAATCTTTGTCACTGTGTCCCTGTGTGTTACACCAGGACTAATCACTTTCACT
Organism: Hypanus sabinus; assembly: GCF_030144855.1. Lineage (NCBI taxonomy): Eukaryota > Metazoa > Chordata > Chondrichthyes > Myliobatiformes > Dasyatidae > Hypanus > Hypanus sabinus. The sequence continues at coordinate 52,493,129 of NC_082706.1, forward strand.
TTGTCCCAGGGTGTTACTCCAGGACTAAGTGACTGTGTCCCCGTGTGTTACTCCAGGACTAATTGCTGTCACTGTGTCCCCGTGTGTTACTCCAGGAATAATCTCATTCACTGTGTCCCTGTGTGTTACTCCAGGACTAATCTCTGTCACTGTTTCCCTGCAGGTTAATCCAGGACAAATCTCTGTCACTGTGTCCCTGTGTGTTAATCCAGGACTAATCTCTGTCACTGTGACCCCGTGAGTTACTCCAGGACTAATCTCTGTCACTGTCACCCCGTGAGTTACTCCAGGACTAATCTCTGTCACTGTGTCCCCGTGTGTTACTCCAGGACTAATCTCTCTCACTGTGTCCCTGTGTGTTAATCCAGGACTAATCTCTGTCACAATGTCCCAGCGTGTCATGCAGGACTAATCTCCGTTGCTGCCACTGTGTGTTGCTCCAGAAATAATCTCTGTCACTGCGTCCCTATGTGTTACTCCAGGACTAAACTCTGCCACTGTTTCCCCGTGTGTTACTCCAGGACTAATCACAGTCACTGTGTCCCCGTGTGTTACTCCAGGTCTGATCTCTGTCACTGTGTCCCTGTGTGTTAATATAGGACTAGTCTCTGTCACTGTGTCCCCGCGTGTTACTCCAGGACTAATCTCTGTCACTGGGTCCCCGTGAGATACTCCAGGACTAATCTCTTTCTCTGTGACCCCGTGCGTTAATCCAGGACTAATCTCTGTCACTGTGTCCCCATGTGTTAATCCCGGATTTATCTCTGTCACTAGGACCCGTGTGTTACTCCAGGACTAATCTCTGTCACTGTGTCCCTGTGTGTTAATCCAGGTCTAATCTCTGTCACAATGCCCCAGTGTGTCATGGAGGACTAATATCCGTTGCTGCCCCTGTGCGTTGCTCCAGAAATAATCACTGTCTCTGCATCCCTTTGTGTTACTCCAGGACTAAACTCTGCCACTGTTTTCCCATGTATTACTCCAGGACTAATCCCACTCACTGTGTCCCCGTGTGTTACTCCAGGTCTAATCTCTGTCACTGTGTCCCTGTGTGTTAATCTAGGACTAATCTCTGTCACTGTATCCCGGTGTGTTACTACAGGACTAATCTCTTTCACTGTGTCCCTGTATGTTAATCCAGGACTAATCTCTGTCACTGTGTCCCTGTGTGTTAATACAGGACAAATCTCTTTCACTGTGTCGCCGTGTGTTACTCCAGGACTAATCTCTGTCACTGTGACTCTGTGTGTTAATCCAGGTCTAATCTCGGCTACTGTGTCCCTGTGTGTTAATCCAGGACTAATCTTTGTCACTGTGTCCTTGCGTGTTACACCAGGACTAATCTCATTCACTGTGTCCCTGTGTGTTACTCCAGGACTAAAAACATTCACTGTGTCCCCGTCTGTTACTCCTGGAGTAATCTCTTTCACTCTGTCCCCGTGTGTTACTCCAGGACTAAGCTCAGTCACTGTCCCCGTGTGTTAGTCCCGGACTAATCTCTTTCACTGTGTCCCAGTGTGTTACTCCAGGAATAATCTCTTTCACTGTGTCCCTGTGTGTTACTCCAGGACTAATCTCTGTCACTGTTTCCCTGTAGGTTAATCCAGGACTAATCTCTGTCACTGTGTCCCTGTGTGTTAATCCAGGACTAATCTCTGTCACTGTGACCCCGTGAGTTACTCCAGGACTAATCTCTGTCACTGTCACCCCGTGAGTTACTCCAGGATTAATCTCTGTCACTGTGTCCCCGTGTGTTACTCCAGGACTAATCTGTCTCACTGTGTCCCTGTGTGTTAATCCAGGACTAATCTCTGTCACAATGACCCAGTGTGTCATGCTGGACTAATATCCGTTGCTGCCCCTGTGCGTTGCTCCAGAAATAATCTCTGTCACTGCGTCCCTTTGTGTTACTCCAGGACTAAACTCTGCCACTGTTTCCCCGTGTGTTACTCCAGGACTAATCCCAGTCACTGTGTCCCCGTGTGTTACTCCAGGTCAAATCTCTGTCACTGTGTCCCTGTGTGTTAATCTAGGACTAATCTCTGTCACTGTATCCCGGTGTGTTACTACAGGACTAATCTCCTTCACTGTGTCCCTGTGTGTTAATCCAGGACTAATCTCTGTCACTGTGTCCCTGTGTGTTAATGCAGGATAAATCTCTTTCACTGTGTCGCCGTGTGTTACTCCAGGACTAATCTCTGTCACTGTGACTCTGTGTGTTAATCCAGGACTAATCTCTGTTACTGTGTCCCTGTGTGTTACTCCAGAAATAAAAACATTCACTGTGTCCCCGTGTGTTACTCCTGGAGTAATCTCTGTCACTGTGTCCCAGTGTGATACTCCAGGACTAATCACTGTCACTGTGTCCCCGTGTGTTACTCCAGGACTAAACTCAGTCACTGTCCCAGTAGGTTAGTCCCGGACTAATCGCTTTCACTGTGTCCCTGTGTGTTAATCCAGGACTAATCTTTATCACTGTGTCCCTCTGTGTTACACCAGGACTAATCTCTGTCACTTTGTCCCAGGGTGTTACTCCAGGACTAAGTGACTGTGTCCCCGTGTGTTACTCCAGGACTAATTGCTGTCACTGTGTCCCCGTGTGTTACTCCAGGAATAATCTCTTTCACTGTGTCCCTGTTTGTTACTCCAGGACTAATCTCTGTCACTGTTTCCCTGTAGGTTAATCCAGGACTAATCTCTGTCACTGTGTCCCTGTGTGTTAATCCAGGACTAATCTCTGTCACTGTGTCCCTGTGTGTTAATCCAGGTCTAATCTCTGTCACAATGCCCCAGTGTGTCATGCAGGACTAATATCCGTTGCTGCCCCTGTGCGTTGCTCCAGAAATAATCTCTGTCACTGCGTCCCTTTGTGTTACTCCAGGACTAAACTCTGCCACTGTTTCCCCGTGTGTTACTCCAGGACTAATCCCAGTCACTGTGTCCCCGTGTGTTTCTCCAGGTCTAATCTCTGTCACTGTGTCCCTGTGTTTTAATCTAGGACTAATCTCTGTCACTGTATCCCGGTGTGTTACTACAGGACAAATCTCTTTCACTGTGTCCCTGTATGTTAATCCAGGACTAATATCTGTCACTGTGTCCCTGTGTGTTAATACAGGACAAATCTCTTTCACTGTGTCGCCGTGTGTTACTCCAGGACTAATCTCTGTCACTGTGACTCTGTGTGTTAATCCAGGACTAATCTCTGTTACTGTGTCCCTGTGTGTTACTCCAGGACTAAAAACATTCACTGTGTTCCCGTGTGTTACTCCTGGAGTAATCTCTGTCACTGTGTCCCAGTGTGATACTCCAGGAATAATCTCTGTCACTGTGTCCCCGTGTGTTACTCCAGGACTAAACTCAGTCACTGTCCCCGTGTGTTAGTCCCGGACTAATCTCTTTCACTGTGTCCCAGTGTGTTAATCCAGGACTAATCTTTGTCACTGTGTCCCTGTGTGTGACACCAGGACTAATCTCTGTCACATTGTCCCAGGGTGTTACTCCAGGACTAAGTGACTGTGTCCCCGTGTGTTACTCCAGGAATAATCTCTTTCACTGTGTCCCTGTGTGTTACTCCAGGACTAATCTCTGTCACTGTTTCCCTGTAGGTTAATCCAGGACTAATCTCTGTCACTGTGTCCCTGTGTGTTAATCCAGGACTAATCTCTGTTACTGTGACCCCGTGAGTTACTCCAGGACTAATCTCTGTCACTGTTACCCCGTGAGTTACTCCAGGACTAATCTCTGTCACTGTGTCCCCGTGTGTTACTCCAGGACTAATCTCTCTCACTGTGTCCCTGTGTGTTAATCCAGGACTAATCTCTGTCACGATGTCCCAGCGTGTCATGCAGGACTAATCTCCGTTGCTGCCCCTGTGTGTTGCTCCAGAAATAATCTCTGTCACTGCGTCCCTATGTGTTACTCCAGGACTAAACTCTGCCACTGTTTCCCCGTGTGTTACTCCAGGTCTAATCTCTTTCACTGTGTCCCTGTGTGTTAATCTAGGACTAATCTCTGTCACTGTATCCAGGTGTGATACTACAGGACTAATCTCTTCCACTGTGTCCCTGTGTGTTAATCCAGGACTAATCTCTGTCACTGTGTCCCTGTGTGTTAATACAGGACAAATCTCTTTCACTGTGTCACCGTGTGTTACTCCAGGACTAAACTCAGTCACTGTCCCCGTGTGTTAGTCACGGACTAATCTCTTTCACTGTGTCCCTGTGTGTTAATCCAGGACTAATCTTTGTCACTGTGTCCCTGTGTGTTACACCATGACTAATCACTTTCACTTTGTCCCAGGGTGTTACTCCAGGACTAAGTGACTGTGTCCCCGTGTGTTACTCCAGGACTAATTGCTGTCACTGTGTCCCAGTGTGTTACTCCAGGAATAATCTCATTCACTGTGTCCCTGTGTGTTACTCCAGGACTAATCTCTGTCACTGTTTCCCTGCAGGTTAATCCAGGACAAATCTCTGTCACTGTGTCCCTGTGTGTTAATCCAGGACTAATCTCTGTCACTGTGACCCCGTGAGTTACTCCAGGACTAATCTCTGTCACTGTCACCCCGTGAGTTACTCCAGGACTAATCTCTGTCACTGTGTCCCCGTGTGTTACTCCAGGACTAATCTCTCTCACTGTGTCCCTGTGTGTTAATCCAGGACTAATCTCTGTCACAATGTCCCAGCGTGTCATGCAGGACTAATCTCCGTTGCTGCCACTGTGTGTTGCTCCAGAAATAATCTCTGTCACTGCGTCCCTATGTGTTACTCCAGGACTAAACTCTGCCACTGTTTCCCCGTGTGTTACTCCAGGACTAATCACAGTCACTGTGTCCCCGTGTGTTACTCCAGGTCTGATCTCTGTCACAGTGTCCCTGTGTGTTAATATAGGACTAGTCTCTGTCACTGTGTCCCCGTGTGTTACTCCAGGACTAATCTCTGTCACTATGTTCCCGTGTGTTACTCCAGGACTAATCTCTCTCACTGTGTCCCTGTGTGTTAATCCAGGACTAATCTCTGTCACAATGTCCCAGCGTGTCATGCAGGACTAATCTCCGTTGCTGCCCCTGTGTGTTGCTCCAGAAATAATCTCTGTCACTGCGTCCCTATGTGTTACTCCAGGACTAAACACTGCCACTGTTTCCCCGTGTGTTACTCCAGGACTAATCACAGTCACTGTGACCCCGTGTGTTACTCCAGGTCTAATCTCTTTCACTGTGTCCCTGTGTGTTAATCTAGGACTAATCTCTGTCACTGTATCCAGGTGTGATACTACAGGACTAATCTCTTTCACTGTGTCCCTGTGTGTTAATCCAGGACTAATCTCTGTCACTGTGTCCCTGTGTGTTAATACAGGACAAATCTCTTTCACTGTGTCACCGTGTGTTACTCCAGGACTAAACTCAGTCACTGTCCCCGTGTGTTAGTCCCGGACTAATCTCTTTCACTGTGTCCCTGTGTGTTAATCCAGGACTAATCTTTGTCACTGTGTCCCTGTGTGTTACACCAGGACTAATCACTTTCACTTTGTCCCAGGGTGTTACTCCAGGACTAAGTGACTGTGTCCCCGTGTGTTACTCCAGGACTAATTGCTGTCACTGTGTCCACGTGTGTTACTCCAGGAATAATCTCATTCACTGTTTCCCCGTGTGTTACTCCAGGACTAATCACAGTCACTGTGTCCCCGTGTGTTACTCCAGGTCTGATCTCTGTCACTGTGTCCCTGTGTGTTAATATAGGACTAGTCTCTGTCACTGTGTCCCCGTGTGTTACTCCAGGACTAATCTCTGTCACTGGGTCCCCGTGAGATACTCCAGGACTAATCTCTTTCTCTGTGACCCCGTGCGTTAATCCAGGACTAATCTCTGTCACTGTGTCCCCATGTGTTAATCCCGGATTTATCTCTGTCACTATGACCCGTGTGTTACTCCAGGACTAATCTCTGTCACTGTGTCCCTGTGTGTTAATCCAGGTCTAATCTCTGTCACAATGCCCCAGTGTGTCATGCAGGACTAATATCCGTTGCTGCCCCTGTGCGTTGCTCCAGAAATAATCACTGTCTCTGCATCCCTTTGTGTTACTCCAGGACTAAACTCTGCCACTGTTTCCCCATGTATTACTCCAGGACTAATCCCAGTCACTGTATCCCTGTGTGTTAATCTAGGACTAATCTCTGTCACTGTATCCCGGTGTGTTACTACAGGACTAATCTCTTTCACTGTGTCCCTGTATGTTAATCCAGGACTAATCTCTGTCACTGTGTCCCTGTGTGTTAATACAGGACAAATCTCTTTCACTGTGTCGCCGTCTGTTACTCCAGGACTAATCTCTGTCACTGTGACTCTGTGTGTTAATCCAGGACTAATCTCTGTTACTGTGTCCCTGTGTGTTAATCCAGGACTAATCTTTGTCACTGTGTCCCTGCGTGTTACACCAGGACTAATCTCAGTCACTGTGTCCCTGTGTGTTACTCCAGGACTAAAAACATTCACTGTGTCCCCGTCTGTTACTCCTGGAGTAATCTCTTTCACTCTGTCCCCGTGTGTTACTCCAGGACTAAGCTCAGTCACTGTCCCCGTGTGTTAGTCCCGGACTAATCACAGTCACTGTGTCCCCGTCTGTTACTCCAGGTCTAATCTCTTTCACTGTGTCCCTGTGTGTTAATCTAGGACTAATCTCTGTCACTGTATCCAGGTGTGATACTACAGGACTAATCTCTTTCACTGTGTCCCTGTGTGTTAATCCAGGACTAATCTCTGTCACTGTGTCCCTGTGTGTTAATACAGGACAAATCTCTTTCACTGTGTCACCGTGTGTTACTCCAGGACTAAACTCAGTCACTGTCCGCGTGTGTTAGTCCCGGACTAATCTCTTTCACTGTGTCCCTGTGTGTTAATCCAGGACTAATCTTTGTCACTGTGTCCCTGTGTGTTACACCATGACTAATCACTTTCACTTTGTCCCAGGGTGTTACTCCAGGACTAAGTGACTGTGTCCCCGTGTGTTACTCCAGGACTAATTGCTGTCACTGTGTCCCCGTGTGTTACTCCAGGAATAATCTCATTCACTGTGTCCCTGTGTGTTACTCCAGGACTAATCTCTGTCACTGTTTCCCTGCAGGTTAATCCAGGACAAATCTCTGTCACTGTGTCCCTGTGTGTTAATCCAGGACTAATCTCTGTCACTGTGACCCGGTGAGTTACTCCAGGACTAATCTCTGTCACTGTCACCCCGTGAGTTACTCCAGGACTAATCTCTGTCACTGTGTCCCCGTGTGTTACTCCAGGACTAATCTCTCTCACTGTGTCCCTGTGTGTTAATCCAGGACTAATCTCTGTCACAATGTCCCAGCGTGTCATGCAGGACTAATCTCCGTTGCTGCCACTGTGTGTTGCTCCAGAAATAATCTCTGTCACTGCGTCCCTATGTGTTACTCCAGGACTAAACTCTGCCACTGTTTCCCCGTGTGTTACTCCAGGACTAATCACAGTCACTGTGTCCCCGTGTGTTACTCCAGGTCTGATCTCTGTCACTGTGTCCCTGTGTGTTAATATAGGACTAGTCTCTGTCACTGTGTCCCCGTGTGTTACTCCAGGACTAATCTCTGTCACTATGTTCCCATGAGTTACTACAGGACTAATCACTGTCACTGTGTCCCCGTGTGTTACTCTAGGACTCATCTCTATCACTGTGTCCCTGTGTGATAATCCAGGTCTAATCTCTGTCACTGGGTCCCCGTGAGATACTCCAGGACTAATCTCTTTCTCTGTGACCCCGTGCGTTAATCCAGGACTAATCTCTGTCACTGTTACCCCGTGAGTTACTCCAGGACTAATCTCTGTCACTGTGTCCCCGTGTGTTACTCCAGGACTAATCTCTCTCACTGTGTCCCTGTGTGTTAATCCAGGACTAATCTCTGTCACAATGTCCCAGCGTGTCATGCAGGACTAATCTCCGTTGCTGCCCCTGTGTGTTGCTCCAGAAATAATCTCTGTCACTGCGTCCCTATGTGTTACTCCAGGACTAAACACTGCCACTGTTTCCCCGTGTGTTACTCCAGGACTAATCACAGTCACTGTGACCCCGTGTGTTACTCCAGGTCTAATCTCTTTCACTGTGTCCCTGTGTGTTAATCTAGGACTAATCTCTGTCACTGTATCCAGGTGTGATACTACAGGACTAATCACTTTCACTGTGTCCCTGTGTGTTAATCCAGGACTAATCTCTGTCACTGTGTCCCTGTGTGTTAATACAGGACAAATCTCTTTCGCTGTGTCACCGTGTGTTACTCCAGGACTAAACTCAGTCACTGTCCCCGTGTGTTAGTCCCGGACTAATCTCTTTCACTGTGTCCCTGTGTGTTACACCAGGACTAATCACTTTCACTTTGTCCCAGGGTGTTACTCCAGGACTAAGTGACTGTGTCCCCGTGTGTTACTCCAGGACTAATTGCTGTCACTGTGTCCCCGTGTGTTACTCCAGGAATAATCTCATTCACTGTGTCCCTGTGTGTTACTCCAGGACTAATCTCTGTCACTGTTTCCCCGTGTGTTACTCCAGGACTAATCACAGTCACTGTGTCCCCGTGTGTTACTCCAGGTCTGATCTCTGTCACTGTGTCCCTGTGTGTTAATATAGGACTAGTTTCTGTCACTGTGTCCCCGTGTGTTACTCCAGGACTAATCTCTGTCACTGGGTCCCCGTGAGATACTCCAGGACTAATCTCTTTCTCTGTGACCCCGTGCGTTAATCCAGGACTAATCTCTGTCACTGTGTCCCCATGTGTTAATCCCGGATTTATCTCTGTCACTATGACCCGTGTGTTACTCCAGGACTAATCTCTGTCACTGTGTCCCTGTGTGTTAATCCAGGTCTAATCTCTGTCACAATGCCACAGTGTGTCATGCAGGACTAATATCCGTTGCTGCCCCTGTGCGTTGCTCCAGAAATAATCACTGTCTCTGCATCCCTTTGTGTTACTCCAGGACTAAACTCTGCCACTGTTTCCCCATGTATTACTCCAGGACTAATCCCAGTCACTGTGTCCCTGTGTGTTAATCTAGGACTAATCTCTGTCACTGTATCCCGGTGTGTTACTACAGGACTAATCTCTTTCACTGTGTCCCTGTATGTTAATCCAGGACTAATCTCTGTCACTGTGTCCCTGTGTGTTAATACAGGACAAATCTCTTTCACTGTGTCGCCGTCTGTTACTCCAGGACTAATCTCTGTCACTGTGACTCTGTGTGTTAATCCAGGACTAATCTCTGTTACTGTGTCCCTGTGTGTTAATCCAGGACTAATCTTTGTCACTGTGTCCCTGCGTGTTACACCAGGACTAATCTCAGTCACTGTGTACCTGTGTGTTACTCCAGGACTAAAAACATTCACTGTGTCCCCGTCTGTTACTCCTGGAGTAATCTCTTTCACTCTGTCCCCGTGTGTTACTCCAGGACTAAGCTCAGTCACTGTCCCCGTGTGTTAGTCCCGGACTAATCTCTTTCACTGTGTCCCAGTGTGTTACTCCAGGAATAATCTCTTTCACTGTGTCCCTGTGTGTTACTCCAGGACTAATCTCTGTCACTGTTTCCCTGTAGGTTAATCCAGGACTAATCTCTGTCACTGTGTCCCTGTGTGTTAATCCAGGACTAATCTCTGTCACTGTGACCCCGTGAGTTACTCCAGGACTAATCTCTGTCACTGTCACCCCGTGAGTTACTCCAGGACTAATCTCTGTCACTGTGTCCCCGTGTGTTACTCCAGGACTAATCTCTCTCACTGTGTCCCTGTGTGTTAATCCAGGACTAATCTCTGTCACAATGACCCAGTGTGTCATGCTGGACTAATATCCGTTGCTGCCCCTGTGCGTTGCTCCAGAAATAATCTCTGTCACTGCGTCCCTTTGTGTTACTCCAGGACTAAACTCTGCCACTGTTTCCCCGTGTGTTACTCCAGGACTAATCCCAGTCACTGTGTCCCCGTGTGTTACTCCAGGTCAAATCTCTGTCACTGTGTCCCTGTGTGTTAATCTAGGACTAATCTCTGTCACTGTATCCCGGTGTGTTACTACAGGACTAATCTCCTTCACTGTGTCCCTGTGTGTTAATCCAGGACTAATCTCTGTCACTGTGTCCCTGTGTGTTAATGCAGGATAAATCTCTTTCACTGTGTCACCGTGTGTTACTCCAGGACTAATCTCTGTCACTGTGACTCTGTGTGTTAATCCAGGACTAATCTCTGTTACTGTGTCCCTGTGTGTTATTCCAGAACTAAAAACATTCACTGTGTCCCCGTGTGTTACTCCTGGAGTAATCTCTGTCACTGTGTCCCAGTGTGATACTCCAGGACTAATCGCTGTCACTGTGTCCCCGTGTGTTACTCCAGGACTAAACTCAGTCACTGTCCCAGTAGGTTAGTCCCGGACTAATCGCTTTCACTGTGTCCCTGTGTGTTAATCCAGGACTAATCTCTGTCACTGTGACCCCGTGAGTTACTCCAGGACTAATCTCTGTCACTGTCACCCCGTGAGTTACTCCAGGACTAATCTCTGTCACTGTGTCCCCGTGTGTTACTCCAGGACTAATCTCTCTCACTGTGTCCCTGTGTGTTAATCCAGGACTAATCTCTGTCACAATGACCCAGTGTGTCATGCTGGACTAATATCCGTTGCTGCCCCTGTGCGTTGCTCCAGAAATAATCTCTGTCACTGCGTCCCTTTGTGTTACTCCAGGACTAAACTCTGCCACTGTTTCCCCGTGTGTTACTCCAGGACTAATCCCAGTCACTGT